>NW_010973368.1:15486273-15620511 GCF_000737465.1 Haliaeetus leucocephalus | reverse complement strand
CCCCCCCCGGGTTGTTTTTTTTTTATTATTATTATTATGGGGTCTGTGGGGGAGCAGATCTTCCAGTCCAGCGTTGCTCTTCGTCGTCGTCCAACGCTCTGCGGAGAACTATAATATTTCTTCGCCGAGATGCTGCAGTGAATTTTAGTCCCAGGAAATCAGGCGAACAAAATAACCCGAGTAACCCGAACCATTTGTTACCGTGTGAGAGCAAACGCTGCCTAGGCACAGATGATGGCAAAAAATTCCCTGGAAGGGTCTAAAGAAGACCTGAGCAAAATTTCGGAAGAGGAGATGCTGAGGTGGAGCAAGGAAGAGCTGGTGAAAAGACTGAGGAAAGTGGAGAACGAAAAGATGAACTTAATGGTGGAACACGGCAACTTAATGAAGGACGTGAACCGGCGGCTGCAGCTCCACCTGCACGAGATCCGCGGGCTGAAGGAGGTGAACCAGAAGTTGCAGGACGACAACCAGGAGCTGAGGGAGCTCTGCTGCTTCTTGGACGACGACCGGCAGAAAGGCAAGAAGCTGTCGAGGGAATGGCAGCGCTTCGGGAGGCACACGGCCAGCGTGATGTGGAAGGAGGTGGGCATGTACCAGCAGAAGCTGAAGGACCTGGAGGCCAGGCAGGAGACCCTCCTGCGGGAGAACGTGGAGCTGAAGGAGATGGTGCTCATGCTGGACGAGGAGCGGAGCGGGGCCGGCTCGCGGAGCTCCATCGACAGCCAGGCCAGCCTGACCAACCTCAACGGCGGCTCGGCCACCAGGGACGTGGGGGACGGGAGCAGCACCTCCAGCACGGGCAGCGCGGGCAGCCCCGACCACCATCACCACCACCTCCACCACCACAAGGCCGGCGACAGCAAGGCCGGGGCCATGCGGAGGTCTATGGATGACCTGTCCGCGCCCCTGCACCACCGGAGCATCCCCAACGGCCTCAACGGTGAGCCTCTCCCCCTCCTAGCCTCGCCCCGTGCCGCCTCCCCTTGGCCCGTCCGGTGCCCCTTGGCTGCGGGGTGAGGGATGCCAGGGGAGGGGAGACCTCGCCACCCGTCCTCGGTGGCCCCTTCGGGAGAGCAGCCCCGGGGACCGGGGAGGGCACCCGTGGGCGGGGGCGGTGGTGCTCCTCGACTGTGGTAGCGACGTCTGGGGCTGAGGGCTGGAGCCTTTTTTATCTGGAGGGTTGGGGTTTTGGTTGGTTGGTTTGGTTTGTTTTGGTTGGGTTTTTTTTTGACAAAAACTAGCCTGAGTCTTGAGGGTTAAATGAACACTGGTTTTCCCATCTCTTCCTCCTCCCTCTCTCTCCCCCTTCAAATACTTTGATTTACCTTTGGCTTGCTTGTTTGCTAAGATTGATAAAGAGCCTGGATGAGACTGTGGAAGCATCCGATGAAAGTGCAGGTCTGCCCCACAGAGCATCACCTGTTAGCTCCATGGGCTCTCCGGGCAGGCTGGCTCTGGCACGCTCAGCAGTCTAGGAGAGGTGCAACTCGTCTTCCCCATCATTCCCCCGCTCCACTTCAGAAACTGAAGGTTTGTTTGTAGAGAAGAGATTGCTCTCAAAGAGACGCTGTACTCACAATTTTGTTCAGCCTAGTCATTAAAGTTAGAAACGAGCTCCACTGTGAAATCATGCCAAGCCTCCTCTGACAGTTTGTATTCAAGCAAAGTTTCTCCTGTTGTCTAATAGTGATCAGGCATTAAAATAGTAATACTGGAATATCTTTAAGATGGAGATTTTTTTTCTCTTTTGAGACCAAAAAGACCAAATACTTGACTTCTAGAAGGAGTGGTTTGGCCAAGAGGGTTCAACAGGAATCAAACCAGGCACCGATCTAATTAGTTGTGGTATGTAAGAGTCCTTTTAACGTTCTTAATCCTGTTTTCCAACTGGAGAGGGCTGTTTTCCGGTGGGGGTACCCCTTCCCCTCCTGCAAGCACAGAGATGGGGCTGGAGCCCCAGAGGTTGGCTCTGACTGCTGTCAGCAGTGGATGTGTTTACCAGACAACCGTGCCTTCAGCTCCCAGAGCTTTGGTGGCCCTGGTGGGACCAGGGAGTGCTGGTCCTTTTTCTGGTGGTTTGTGGCAAGTCCTTATGCCCCAAGAGATCTGAGGGCACGCAGCACCGATCAGGCCAGTTCTCAAGTTCATGAATTTGCCATGCGCGGTCCTGTTGTTGCAGCTGTGTGTCTCCACTCACAGCTGGAGGTGTTTGGGCCACCTCACCCAGTAGACAGGGATTGCTGGTTTCAAGGGTGATCCAGTCACCAGATGTTGCAGGGTACAGCAAACATCTTTAAATGTTTGTTGTTTTTTCTCTCTCTCTCTCTCTCCCCTAGTGCTGCGTAAATCAGAAGTATCTGGTTTGTAAATCTGCACATAGCTTCTGCTCCTGATGTGACTTGACTTTGTTTTCATAAAGCATTGATTGCTCTGCACAGAGGCCCGGAGAGCACTTGGCAGATATTGAATGTGCTGTTGCTGTTTTGGGACAGAAGGGGTTTGCAGTTCTGGTTTGTGAACCTTAGACCAGTCCCTTTTAGGTCTCTATAGCTGACTAGGACAAAGCCAGTTGAATTCATTCCTGTTAAGCCAGGGCTCTTGTGCAAATGGGACACCACCACGGCCTCAGAACTGTCCCTTAAATCCCGTGTGAGGCACCGTGGGATTCTTCGCGTGGGATTCAGGTCACCCCTGTCTGCATGAAGAGGAAAGTCTGCTTGCAGAGCTCAGTCCTCACTGCCGTCCTCAAACACTGTGTGTGGGACGGTGCACAGCACCATCATTCCGAGGGGACCGAGAGCCGAGTCTCATGTCCTGCCCTGTGTAGGGTAAGCGTAGGGAGGGGTGATAAAGCATCTGCACGTGTCTGTGTTTCCATGCGTGCCTCTGCACCCTTTCCCCTGCTCCTGTACAGAAAGGAGGAGGATGGGCTCAAGCAGTTCAGATGTGACCTCAGGTTTTAGTGACTGCTGGTTTTGGGGTGCCTGTGGAAGATGGTCTCTGTGGGAAGCACTGAAGCTAGCTCTTTGCTGGGAACCTGCGTGGCTTCAATTCTGAGGGTGGGACAGATATGAGGAGCACTTTTAAAGCTAATAATCCTTGTAAAGGTGCAAACAAGTCTGATCTCTCCACTTAGGTAGTGAAGCTGTAAAATGACTTGAATAGTTGTCATTCTCAGATAGCATCGGTATTCAGCAAGGCCATTTCCCTGCCTGTGCCTTTGGAAATGCCTCTCAATACATATGCAAATACAAAGCTTATCAGGCCCCTTTTTTGACTGACAGCAACAAGTCTGGGAGGAGGCTTGCCTGGGACCAAGCAGCAATTCTGTTAAGCCTGTGACAATGTGGAAGAGCAGGGCAGGTGAACGTGAAAAACAAACCCAGGAGAACGCAGAGTCAAGTGGCAGTGGAGCTGTCAGGGAGCTGCCCTGGCAGTGAGCATCCTTCCATGTCTCCTGGTGCCATCTCTGCCTTCTGTGCATACAGCTTAGATCTCAGCCTTTTTATACTCTTTTCCTGATGATTCCCGCCCCCCCCAGCATAAAACGGAAGGGAGGAAGAGGAGAAAGTGTGGCCTTTCATTTTTATGTTGCAAACTTCAGTCTGGTTTGCTGTTGTCTATGTCTTTAAAACACTGGATAACTAACCGGTGGATAAAGCAGAAACTGCTGGCCAGCTCAACTAATACGACAATAAACAGCCCTCATATACTTTCTTACAGAGGGTGGAGCGGGATCTCAAATGCATGCAGGGCAGAATTTAGCATCTATGGTAAGAACACAGCAGAAGCCTTGGACAACTGGTGGAGGCAAGGCACGGTGAGCTGTTTGCTAGAGCACTTTTGCATATGGAAAAGCAGAAAAGTCCTGAAATGTGCTGCCCCTGCTAGTGGTGTCAGCAGGGCTTTGTGTGGTGCTCTGCTTTTCTAGGTACTAAGCAGGACTGCTTCACTTGTTTAGTGCTTTTCTAAAGGAGTCAAGAGTATGGCGACTGTTAGACGCTCCTAGGGAGGTAGCTTTTTAATGAAATCTTAGCAAGCAAAGGTGGATTAAGTATTTCTCATTTTCTCTTAAGCAATCCTTTGGAAGTGAGTTGGTAAACCAGGACTTGATTTATTGGCCTCAGTGACCCACCCCAATGTGAGGTCATGAACTCTAGTTTTGTAACATGAATTAAGTATAAATGGTACGAGTTTAAAAAACAAAAAAACAAACCAACCTGCGATCCACCTTCGCTTCACTTCTCTGAAGTCTGTTTACTTTTATAAACTGGCTTTTTGGAAGTTGATAACCTGGAACCTGATGATTAATTATCTGCTTGTGGAAGATAAGGTAAGAAATACAGCTGATAATGTGAAAATGGCTAATATTAGATCACACATGTAATCTTACACAGCTCTGGATATTCTGCTGAGAGCCAAGAGGAAGTCTGCTCAATCTGAAAGTAAATGGTGTTTCCAGTCTCCATGTGTGAGCTGGGACCTGGGCTGCAGGACAGGGGCATCTCCAAGCTATGTGCCGGGACCTGGCCAGTTGCATCCATGTTGAGTGACATGCTGCAGTTCCCATAAATCTACCCACAGGTCCAGGGCTGAAATCCAGGCACAGTCACTGTGTTGTGCTTTTGAGTGCTTTGGCTTCCTTTTGTATGCACGGCAGGATTCTCTGTGTGCATAGGTGGTCTTTCTGCCTGTCCAGCTTTAGGCAGCCCCATTGGGGCGATGGCTATTGCTACTGCCTGGTTCCTGCCAGAATAAAATTTCCAAAAAAAAAAAGAATTAAAAAAAACCAAACAGACAGCCACACTGGGTGATATTAACAGGACCTGGGGAAAGGAAAAAGCCTTCAGGTACCATAGGATATGTCCCTGGACTGCGAGGTATGTGGGAACATTGGGAGGAGTGACTTGAGGCTCCCTGAGGCCAGGGCAACAGCTTCCACTGGTTTTAGCCTTATCTGGATCTGACTGGGACAACTGTTTATCCATCTGCAAGCCTGGAGGCATACAGACTCACTAGCTGGTGATGTGCCTGGGACAAAATCCTGTGCATGCAGGCAAAGCTTTCAGGCTTTAATGTCCACCCCCCCATCAACTGAATGTTGTTAGAACTTCTCCTTCACCTTCTACTGAAGCTGTTTGCTCTGGGTTCCCAAAATGGGCATTTGCTTTATTCCAGTTGGGTAAAATGTTAATGCAGTTCTTTATCAATGTGAACAGTTGTTTTGTTTTGTTGTTGTTGTTTTTTTAATTTTTAAAACACTTAAGTCAACACTTAAAAAGTGGTCAGAGAGGCCCAGGAGAAAGCCATGGATATGGCAGATAGCCTGTAGTAGCAGAGACATTAATCCGTGGCCTCTTGCTGTTGTCTGCTCCAGTGGAAGAAGAATGGTCTCTCTGGGTGAGGGGGTGGGAAGATCTCTGCTTCTATTGATTCCCACTTGTAAATGTCCACATATTTACCTAGAGGGTACGATATATTGCAGTTAAAATGGTGGCAAAGAGAAATGGCTGTTCCCTGTGGGTTGGTATTGATCGGACATGCAGCTACCCTGTACTTATTTCTCATCTTCTTCACACACCCTTTAGGCCAAAGTCCTTTGTTTTTATTAGCTTATTTGTAA
The DNA here is from genome assembly GCF_000737465.1 of Haliaeetus leucocephalus. NCBI lineage: Eukaryota > Metazoa > Chordata > Aves > Accipitriformes > Accipitridae > Haliaeetus > Haliaeetus leucocephalus. The sequence goes on along the minus strand of NW_010973368.1, from coordinate 15,614,885 downwards.
TCAATATACGTATTATTTACTGTGACGTATTAATGAGGCCTTTGAGATGAGAAGAGGCAGGGGCAGAAGCAAAGGGTGAGGTTCATCCCATTTAATCTGAGATATCTCCAATATAGACTTTTAACGTCTGCATCCCCTTGGGCTTCCTTTATCGGTCATGTGGAGAAAGGCACTTTGGTGTCATGATTTATGGCAGCTATGTCTGCTTTGGAGGGAGAAGAGTTGTACGCTAATTGTGCTCTTTCTGCTGATGGGAAGGCAGCCTGGATGGCTAGTTTATATGCAACCATCTAAAGTCAGGTGAGATCAGTCCTATTTGAGGTGTTATGGTGACCACTGTCCACTCTTCCAGTGCAGCTGTGCTAGCCCTGGTGAAAGAGAGGAAATCGCCTTTCTCGGTAGCAGTCAGAAGTCACCCCTTGCAGTTCCCAGGCTGCCTGGGCACAGCAGCCTGGCTCAGAGAAAGCCCTCTTCTCTGCGATGGAGACCTGTCAGAGCTCAGTGGTCCCTGCTGTGCTTAAGCAGAGGTTTGGCTACTTGACCAATTAATGTCTTTCTTATATCAAGGGCACTTTTCATTCTCTGAACACTGCTTTAACTTTTCTTTTTTTGATACTGCCATACTTAACCTGTCAGTATTTTTGGTGCTGTAGGCTGCTACGTACAGGTTCCTCGTGATTAAGCCAGGAAACCTGCCCTGGGCTGGTACACTATATGTAAGACACCTGTAGAAAAACCTGTTTCCATCTCTTCTGTAAGTTCAATGAGTTCTGCTAATAGGCTTATCAATGCTGAGGTCTCAGACACTAAGGGTATGGCTTGAGTTTCTTGTAGCCAGTAGTTGTTGGCCACTTGTCCGAGGGGCTTCAGTGGACTTGAGGCATCTTTGTCATTGCGCGCTCCTGCCTTCGTGCTGGGGCACAGCCTGTGTGCCAGCTGCTACGCTCCCAAACTTCAGGGTAGCTGGTGTCCCTGAAAACAAGGCTCAAGATGCTTAAACTAGGTGCTAAAATTGGGCCATATCTAGAAATATATTCTCCATAGCAGTGTCTTCTAATTTTGTTTTCCTCTTTCAATTTTCTAGAGAGGTATCTTGTTCTCAGCTGTCCCGTTGAAGGAAAAAACTTGTATTGATTAAAAGACAATTTTCTATGGGCCTTTGATGGAATTATCCACTTACACTTGTCAAAAGCAATCAAAATAAGGGGAATAAACTGTGTTGGTTACATGTAAATGATTTGGTCCTCTGGAGGCATTTCATCAAATAAAGCTGAGGATCAAATTAAGTGGTGATCTAATTAAGTGGCAGGCATGGGAACCCAAAATGCAGCCTTGGCAGGTGTTACACTCGGTGGGTGTGTGCGGAGATGAGGGACATGAACACTAACACTAACAGAAGTGTTACATCTGAAAGCTCGAGGGTTAATGCTTTTGTGGGGACAAGGCTGAGCACATCCATGCAACCTGGGTGATACTGGAGGCCCAACCTGGGAGGCACTGGGCTTTTTATCTGCCCCAGCATGGCTGTGGCCTTGCTTGCATCTCACACAGACATATCCTTGGCAGGGTCTGCTGATGTTGTCCCCTCGGGCTGCCCTTGTGGCATCCTTCTGTACTGGGGCTGCCCCTTTGGAGACTCTGAGATGGGCAATGGCTGATCTCACTGGGCAGCGAGATGGAGGTGAGGTGCTTAAACTGGCAAAAATGTCTGGTATACCACATTCGAAGGTGTGGAGCGAGGCAAATGGAAAAATTTGTAAGCCCATTTAAAATACACTGAAAACGCTTGACCCCAGGAAGGCTGAAGTTCTTTTCATGCTCTTACTCAGGCCTTAATGCATCCCACTGCAAAACACACGACGTTGCTTGCCTGGAACAGGGAAGGTTTGGGGGCTGCACTTCCAGTTTTCCTGCGAATTAGCAGCGACTCGCTGGGTTTGCTTTTGCGTTCTGTATTTTTAACCTGACTTTTTGTCTGCCAGCCAGAATTCATCCTGCCCTGTCGCCAAATGTCATCATCCCCTTGTGGTTAACTTGCTGCAATTCATGAAACACTTGGCTGCCATAAATAGTTATGTGCAGAGGTTCCTCCACACGCGGAGCGGGCAGAAATTCGCAGGCAGCGCTGCTAGGCACTCGCACACTAACATGTCCACCAAGAGAAAGTTGACCCACTTCTGCAAATAGATAACTCATGGCAGAAAAAGTAACACTGTCTCAGAGAATCTGTCTTCCCCTTGCCTACTGAATTGTGAAGCAAAAAGCAAGCCAGCTCCATCTTCTGAATTAACAGCAATGTGAGCACCATACTCCCCATTGAAATGAGAGTGTGTAAATCAGCCCTTGATCTGAGGAGGGCTTAAAATGGCCGCAACTCATTTGTGATTTTTTTTTTTCAATATAATGACTGCTTTTGTTAGTGAATGAGGTGTGTGGAGTTCAGGACTCAGCTGCTCTTAGGCATTGGGAAACATTTATCACCATGGCAGTTGAACGCTGCTGTACAGGTTATTTTGAACACTTTTCTCGTGACTCATGTCTGGGCCGAGACCGTTTATGCCAGGTTGCTTTGGTCCCCATGCATGCAGGCATATGTATACTCTTCCTTCCCTTAAATTGCTTCTTGCCTTGGTATTTGGCCCTCTCAGGAAGCTCACTGCTTGTGCTGACTTCTTACGTCTCCAAGCAGTGGTGGTGCCAAATGTTCACCTTGCTCAGGGACTCTCCTGCAAAGGTTCTTTCTGAAAGATAGTCCTTGTGAAGTAGATTACAGGCTATTTATCGGTTGGATTTGAGACTGGGGGACTCCAAAGCACTGTGCTAAGCGCTGTCAGTATTGGGGCCGTGTCGCCTGGCTTAGCAAGTGGCTGTAGACCCTCCACTTCAGGGATCTTGTGGTGAGATTGAAGCGGTCCTAAATCCGATGTGAATTATCTCGTCATCCGCATGGGCTTCTCCTGCAGGCTTGTAGGGCAGGATGTCTCCTGTTTGCCTGGGGTGGATGTGGTGGGAGAGGGCTGTGGTGTCTGTAGCGGAGGGAGCACTGGCGGCGAGTGCCGGGCTTATGGCATCAGGGCTTTGGCCAGCTGTAAACCGCAGTCGCAGGGTGACACGCTAGCTGTCTTGTGTGGTTGTGTCAGCCCCGGCTTGCTGGCAGAATTAGTTCAATCAAAGCTGGAGCGCTCTGAAAAGCCCTTCAGACGTTGCGCCGTCTGCCAGCTCCGTGCAGTGACGCTCAGGACTGCATGCTGCTGCCTTTCCCCCGTTTCATCCCCAAACTCCTCTGCTCCTGGGGTTTCATTTGCAGGCCAGGGAGTCAGCGGCATTTAAATGTTTGTGGGAGATGGAGGATGGAGTGTGTAAAGCAAATGGATGGAGCAGGGCTCAGGCTGGGACGCGAGAAGAGATACTTTGCTGCTGTTCAAACCGTCTCCTGGGCAGTAGGATGCTTCAGGGCTGCCCATGCCTGGGGTTTGGCGGCTGTGTCTGACCTGCCCGTGCCTTCCTGGGACAACGAAACGAGGGCACGTGGTGCTGAGAGCCCCGCTTTGGCGCGGAGAGGGTGCTGCTCTGTCTTGTCGCTGCAGAAGACCCGTGGAGATGAAAGGAGCGGGCAAAAGGACCACTCAAAGTAGAGCAGTAAAACCAAACCATTATTTCAGAAAAGAAGAAAAAGTAAGCCTTACAGCATTTCCAGTCCCCAAAGCTTAGTATTTCTATGGAAACCAAAGCAGCAGGAGGCTTGCTGTCAGTCTCTGATCCAATGGGGTTGACTAGATTTAAAAAATGTTTGTCCTTCCCCACATCTTCCATCCTGGATCATCTGAAGACAGGTTTGCTGTGTATCACAAATGCAAGGTTAAAACCTGCATTCGTGGTTTCCGACTCTCCATTAAGTGCTAAGCAGTCTCTGGAGGGTTGGCATCCATCTTTCATCTGCAGTTTTTTACTTGCTAAGGTACATTTCATTCACTCTCTGACACTGATAATGCCTTGTCCTATAAATGCCACTCCTGTGACACCATGCTCCTTGAAGGATGGCTGTGACTTTGTATCAGGCCGTGGACCGTCAGTGGTGTGGTCCATCTCAGTGCCCAGTGAAGTTACAGTGGGGACACTGTTCCTCCTTCTTCCCCCAGCTTTATATGCTGAGCATGATGCCATATGGTCTGGAATATCCCTCTGGTCAGTCGGGGTCAGCTGTCCTGGCTGTGTCCCCTCCCAACTCCTTGTGCACCCCCAGCCTCCTCGCTGGTGGGGTGGGCTGAGGAGGCCCTGACTCTGTGTAAGCATTGCTCAGCAATAACTAAAACATCCCTGAATTATCAACACCGTTTTCAGCAGAATCCAAAACATAGCCCCATTCTAGCTACTATGAAGAAAATTAACTCTATCCCAGACAAAACCAGCATGGACTTGAATGGAGTTAAGACTTGGACTCTTTACACTTGCTTTAGTCTTTTATTCAAAGGAAATCCATAATGTCTTTAATCTCCAGCAATGGACATAATCTGGCTTATTTAGGTAATAGTCCACTTGATTTTTGTGTAGCCAGAGGACTATCCTGATTATATATATGTGCAGCTATTTACCATTGTCATGTTGATGTTTTCACTGGTTTCCCCCCATTTTTTGTTTATAGTAGGATCTACTAGAGATGGCTCCAAGACAACCTACATGAAAGTCCACTGCTTTATGCCAGAGTAGCATTGTCAGATGCTAGCAAAGTATCAGTAATAAAAAATAACTCATTTTGGTTGATGCTGAATCTTTTTCAGCTCCTAACAAAGGTGTTAAAAAAAATCTTATTTTTATGTACAATCTTAAAGCACTTTTGTGATGTACAGTATTCTTTTGTCTTCCTGGTTTCATTTTCTTATCTCCCTTACTGGCATTTGCAGTCTCATATTTATATATTTCCCAGCAGCTGAATATAACTTTGATCTATGCTTTGGATCTGCGGAGCTTTTAATCCCTTTCCACTGAGTTAAAAGCTTGTTTGCTGTTGAATGTGATACATAGTTATAGGTTATATGATCTTCACCAGCGGCTCATGCATTGCACAGAGATGGCATATTGTGAAAAACTCTGATAAAATGTCCCCTTGTTCGTTTTCCTGATTGCAACTCAAACCCAGTATGGGACTAAAAGTCAGTCGTTCGCTCCTGTGCAGACTGCTGATACACCTGTCCTTTGCTGTTACGTATACCTATGTACTCGCTTGCTTTATTTCAGTTATTCATTCATTTCTTTGTGATGTTTATTTTTGAAGCTACAAACCCGTTGAGTACTTCAGCCAGTGCAGCAGGCTTTCTGTCTTCCAATTCTGATAACACTTGCGGTGTTTTCCCTTTTCATCTTCTTAACTGCTTGTTAGACCTCTTAAAAGATGGGTATCAGTTTTTAAAGCCTGCGCATTTATTCCTCTTTGATGTCTTGAAACACGATAATGTACACCTTGTTTGTGGAGATCTTCTCTTCTGGAGTGGCTGCAGGTTCCATCTCCGGAAAAATGATGATTTCTGCAGCTCTCAGTCCTCCAGGCTGTGTTGGTGTAGCTGCACCTGTGTGACTGTATTCAACCATGTTCTGAAAGTTGTTCTTTTTGAGGTTTTGGTGTAGCTATTTGCTTTCTGGATTCTGAGCAGTTTATTGGGAAGTCTCCCATGCTTGTCTCCTGGCCTCTTGTAAAAATACGGTCCTCTTTTTACGAGGTCCATTAAGACTGTTGTTTTAGGTGTAAGCTTTAAAATAACGAAGGATGGATGGTTTTGCAACTTAAAGCACTGGATGGGGACGCAGATTTGGTGGCTTTCTCACTGTGACATGACTTTCTGATGTAGTCTTAGGTAAGTGATGTGATCTGTGATTCTCCTTTTATACAACCAGGATGATAGTTTTCCTTCATTTTCTCCAAGTTTTTTGTGGTTCATTGGGTCATCTTATAACATGCTCATACAGTGCTCAACACAATTAGACCCCTACCTCCGATGGGGCCTCTAACCATTGCTATGATACCAGTGATAACAAACAACACAGGTTTTGAGTTATAATGAGCTAGCAAAGAAGGAGCAGCCTTTATAGTAACTCCAGACATTTCTAATTCCCAGTTTTGGAGTTGCTTCAAATCCTGTTTCAACTTTCCTGGGATAAAAGCGCTGTACGTGTTGGGGTGCTTCTTTCTGTATTGTATATACTCCTCAGGACCACAGGATGATGAAGTATGGACAGTCTCCAGCCAGCTGTCAAAACCAGAAATTTGTCAAATAATAATAATTCCTCTCCCAAATGAGAAGAGAAGGAGCAAAGTAAGATAAAGAGCAGTGTTTGTCTCTCCACAGCCAGAGACAAGTGCAGAAAGATGCTGCTGCTGTCACAGCAACAGGTTACCTCGCTATCTTTCAGAGAGTAGGGACAGCATTTGTTGTTATTTCAGCTCATCCCATCTGCACTGCCCAGATGAGTCTCATATTATAGATGTGTATTTAAAATGCTGTTTATCTGGCAATGTAGTGCAGTTTCAGCTGAGGTGAAGAACCACAACTGTGAAGCGGACAGGTCCTTGTTGTCATGTTGCTCCCCGTGTCACTGCAAAGCAGCGGTGTCTTTGCCATAATTGCTGAAGACACCTTTCTTCTTTCCAATTAAATTCTTACCTCATCGCTTGATAGCTCTATTTCTGATGCTGGTAATTTGGTAACTCCTAACAAGCCCTGGCTGAAAAGTCATCAAAGTCGCTCTTGGGTGTGAACCCAATGTTTCTTAACCACCTTTGGTTTTTATTCCCATATGTGTAGTGGAATTTGTATGGAGGATCTATTTGTCAGGGTATCACCGAATCATTAGGAGGATGACAAGACCACAGTAACTCTTCCTAGGCAATTATGTATGAAGGGTTGTCAGTATGAGTAGTATGGGAAGTTAAAAGCCTTAATTTTCATTTGGAATTGAAACCCTAATGACTTTCCACTCCCACAGCTCATAAAAACCTTGTTTCAACCTCAAGTTGACCAAGAAAAGGGGGGGGGGCTTTTATTGCAGACTCTTTTGCGCAGGATTTTTATGAAAAAGCAGATTTATGAGTCACTGTTCTTTGTATAAAAGATAATTACTGGAGTATGAACCTCAGAAAAGTGACATTTTATGACTTCGCCGCTAGCCACGCAGTGTGAGCTTTTGCTTTCTCTCTTTTCAGTTAGTTAAGTTAAACAACATCTTGGTTTGAAAGGACTAATTATATTCCTGTTTGTTGTTTGCCTTGTATGCTAAATGTTTTCTATATGTAAAGCTAAGCAGTGGGGTGGGAGAGAGAAAGGATCACCCCAAATGAATGCTATTTAATTATTTAAAATGATGGGTGTAGATCCTGTGGGGCTAAGTGGATTGTTGTATTCAGCCACATCCATCACTTGCATTGTAGTAAGGAAGAGAAACTGGATCACGCAAATCCTTTTGTAAAGCCTAGGCGCGTAATTAAGTTCCTCTGGAAATTTGTTCTTTAAAAACACATTCCTCTAAACAGCAATGTTGTTTAATCCATGCTTAAATGTAAAGCTATGTGTTTATCCACTTCTGTGTGTTTTGTTGGTTTTTTTTTCTGTAAGTAAAGGGAGCGTTTTGTAACGCAATAGCATCTGCTGCCAATGCAAGTGAGACCTGAGGGTGGGTGAGTACGTAGAGGTGGCATGTGCAGGTCACAGTCCGTCCTGCTTTGGCTCTGCAGTGGGAGGTCGAGAGTTTGCACAACAGCAAACGATCTGGAGCGTCTCCGTTGTTGGGGATCCACCTGAGATACCTGAACAGCGTCTTCTGTTCAAAGGACAGGTGCTCAGCATTTTCAGGGTATTAAGTACTCTGAACACGATTCCGCCTTTGCTCTTGGCAGTGTCTGAGGGGACTAGCTAATTTTCTTGGCCATGGGGCTGTGTACTTGAGCAAGCGTCACTGCAGAGCTGTAAATGCCCTCCGTCTGTGACAGCATAGGTCCAACAAGCTTTCTGATCCCACAGCTGTGCAGACAAGTCTGCTCGGAGTCCTGCAAGATGAGGAACGGATCACGTAAACAGCAGCTGATGCAGTTGTTGGAAAGGCCTCTATTTTTCCTTTCAGCCCGTTATAGCATCTTGGCCAGGTTGGACAGGGAAGGTTTCCGATGGAAAATCTGCTGCCCTGTCCTTTCATTCTGCCTTATTTGGATAAAAATGAGAGGGCTGTCCTTTTTTTATTTTTTTTATTTGGCAGTTCAAAGTGAAGCAAATGCAATATTTTTGGGAAAGGCTTGGAACTGGCCTTGTAAAAGGAATGTTACCTAAAGGGTAAAACTCCCTGACTCTGTTATGTTTAAGGATGGCGATATTTGAATTTGACCTATTATTTTTAAATGAGAGATTTCGTATCTGGATTTAAACCAGCCCCGTATCAAACACAAAGGGACGGGGTTGTTCCGTCAAAACCACCATCTGTAGAGCCGGAGGGAAGGGCTGGGCGGTATGGAGCGCGTGGCCTGGCCTGGGGGGCTGCGGAGGTGCCGACCTCCTGGACCTGCTGCAGGAGGGTAGAGAGTAAGAGGGCAGTGGAGGGGAGAACTTCTGTCGAGCTCCGATGAAGCTCTCAAGCAGCCCCTGTGCTGAGCTGCGGGGGGAGATGTCCTCACGGTGGGTGAGGGGTGGGCAGCAAGAGTTGCCTGCCTAGCTCAGGATGGAGTTGGAGACCACTGCGAAGCGGTGTGGCAGCAGCCCGAAGGACGAGATGGAGTAAATGAGTCCAAAGATGTGGTTTGGGAGCTAGCTGTTATTTTTAACTGCCGATTTCATTGAACTGGATTGAACTCCCTTCAGCACAGCATTGATGATGGTGCCTGGAGCTATAAAGATTGTATTTTGATCAGCAAGTCAAAAGCAAGTCTACCACTAGTTATGAATACATTTTCAGAATTGCAAGCAAAGGAGATCCCAGAATAATAATGGGCAGAAAAAGTTGCCAGAAGGAACCAGTTTCCTCAATAAATGCTGGAGGAGGTGTAGACCTGAACTTTGCACTCCTTCCCATCTCAGCTTTTTAAAAATGTGCAAACAGATCTAGTACCTGGGTTTTGAACCTGTTGAAATCCTGAGTAGACAGAATGCAAGATGGCAGGAAACCCAATAATGATGGGGTTTTGAAAATATAAATGGTTCAGTTGTAGATGGGTGGGATAAGTGAGGGAAAAAAGTGCATGTGTGTCCTGTGCTGTATGTGGTTGACCCAGTTGGTTATTCAATGATGGAGTCGGATGTGTATGTTTCGAATGACAGATCTGGGTTCTGAAGTGCTTATGATTAGATTAAGACAGTGTAGTAAACCTTAATGGTGCATGAAAAGCTACTGCTGGATTTGCAGTAATACGTACTTTTCTGCCTTAGAACAGCATGAATAATACTTTATGGTTGTATAACTCCTTCCAGACAAGGAGTCTAGGAGTGCTTTGTAAACGCTAATGAGTTTGGCCTCATAGCATATTTATAAGCCTGAGAAGTAGTATTATTCCCCTTTTTTATGGTTTGGATGTTGACTAGCCTAAGTATGCAAAGAGCAGGGAACAGAGCTTTCATCTTCCAATCCTCAGTCCTGGGCCTTATCTGCAGGACTCGGTAGGCTTTCTAAGTGTGTCTGGGGCGTGCTCAGAAATTTACTGCAGATTCAATCCAGCAAAAGGGTTGTTTTTTGCAAACCTCTGGGTATCCTTTGTAAAGCAAAAAGCATTGTAATTATTTGACGGTAATTTCTTGCTCGCCTTTTTGTTCTACAGCAGCAGAGATTGAAGCTAATCCTCAACTGGAGTGAAATCAGTTTGGGCATTATGAATATATTGTTTCCTTGCCCAGAACAAAGAGGCTAAGCTAATGTGAATGAAAACTCCTGTTATCTTTACATGGGAGTTGCAGGTGGGTAAGGAATGTGAGGTCAGCTGGGATGGGGAGCAGATAATTACCTGTGTCAAAGGGCAGTGAGAGTGATGCCTGTGAAAAACGCCTTGCAAAGTAGGTGGGATCAGGCACTGCAATGGGCACACACAGATTTTTCTCTAGCAGCTTCTTCAGTTGTTCATCCCCGAATGTCTTAGTTATTTGTACAGATTTATGTAGTGGGATGTTCTGCAACATGAGCATTGTGTGCATTGTAGATAAATTTTATAAATATTTTGTGTGTGAATTCAGTGTTTGGTGACAACTGCCAGGAAGACAGTTCTAGAGGGAGAAGTCCCTTTTTAGCTGTAGGATAAGCATATGCAAGCAGATATTTCACATACTGCTTTCACATTCCTAACTTGAAAAGCTGCTTCCAGACCTCAGTGCTTTTTCATGGACCGGAGACCAGTAAGGATGCCAGCAAGGAGTCTGGAAAGTTCTAGATGTGGAGGTGGTGATCTTTGTGATGTGGCCATGCATTTGCTAGCAGGCTGGGTTGTTAGAATGAGCAGCATTTGTGGTCTCAGATCATAGTATCATAGAATAGTTTGAGTTGGAAGGGACCTTTAAAGGTCATCTAGTCCAACCCCCCTGCAATGAGCAGGGACATCTTCAACTAGATCAGGTTGCTCAGACCCCGTCCAACCTGACCTTGAATGTTTCCAGGGATGGGGCATCTACCACCTCTCCGGGCAACCTGTGCCAGTGTTTCAGCACTCTTGTCGTAAAAAATTTCTTCCTTATATCTAGTCTAAATCTACCCTATTTTGGTTTAAAACCATTACCCCTTGTCCTATCACAACAGACCCTGCTAAAAAGTCTGTCCCCACCTTTCTTATAAGCCCTCCTTAAGTACTGAAAGGCCACAATAAGGTCTCCCTGGCGCCTTCTCTTCTCCAGGCTGAACAACCCCAACTCTCTCAGCCTTTCTTCACAGAAGACATGTTCCATCCCTCTGATCATTTTTGGGTCCCTCCTCTGGACCTGCTCCAGCAGGTCCATGTCTTTCCTGTGCTGAGGACTCCAGAGCTGAACGCAGAACTCCAGGTGGAGTCTCACCAGAGCGGAGTAGAGGGGCAGAATCGCCTCCCTTGACCTGCTGGCCACGCTTCTTTTGATGCAGCCCAGGACACGGTTGGCTTTGTGGGCTGTGAGTGCACATTGCTGGCTCATGTCCAGCTTTTCATCCACAAATATTCCCTCTTGGCCCAAGGTGGTCAAGCCAGGAGACTAAGGGGTTCCTGAAGCTGTTTTTTGAGCTCCAAGTTGGGTGGGATGGTGACTGTAGTGGAATTTCGGTGGTGAGGATTGGAAACAGGAGAACATACCTGTGTTTTCTACAGTAGTTTTATTAGAAAAGACTTGGGGAGTTTCCTAGGAAGATTTACATGTGGTTGATTATTATTTTGTTGGCACGATGGAAACTGCAATAATAAGCTAGTTGGCACTTGAAAAAAGGTACAGATTTTCTTTTTTTCAGAGGCATCTGCTTTGTTTACTCTCTGTCTTTCCACATGTAGATCAGACTCATCTCAGATTTCGTGATGTTACCTCACAGAAGACAACCATTTTTTGAGGCTTTTTACATCCAGTTAGCTGAGTTATACAAAGGGTGAATTTGGCTTGTGGTCTTCTGCTGTGTGGGTTATGACCATGTGAACATCAAGAGCATTGTTTGGTTTCTAGCAAATTGATGCTAAACATATGAATGGCAGCTGGGGTCATAAGCAGAAGGAAGGCAAGATTTGAAGTGTGTGGTAATATACATTGCCGGAGTGATTTCGAGAAGACAGCCTCTGGGACATCAGTATTCCCTTCCATCATGACATCCACAGACCCAGAGTTATGAGCGCTGTACTACACCACGCATTCTGGTGCTGAAATTGTGTTCAGTGTATTGCTGCACTTCAGATGTGCATCTCACTGAATTAACTGGCATTAAAGCATTGGCTGCTCCATGTGACTGGGCTGTGTTTTTAGTCTGATTCTGGTGTATTAAATACTATATTGGCATGTGACCTTTTTCCTTATCTGGCTACTTCTGGAATGCAACCTAGCCTTAGCGCAGCACAGAACAAAAGCTTTTCTGAAATGCTGTTTGCTTATGGCTGCAAATAACAAAGAGGTTTTGGCAAGTCATGCAGATACACAGGGTATTTCAGTATGTGACGTGGCACCCTTGCAGAGCCAGGAGCTGGAGCATCCTATAGGAGGTTCTTAGTTGACTGCAGTGCTTAATCTTTCTAATACAGGCCATAATGTGTAGTAAAAGATCTAGATAATGCAAGAAAACAGCTATTTATCTGGGATTAGCCTACATAAAACATTTACATTGAGCAGAAACTAGGCCAGAATACCATTCTTTTGTAAATGGTGATGATGAATTGCAACCTGATCCAAAGTCTTTTGAAGTCATAAGAGCCTTTGTAGTTCCTTCAGTGAATGGACTTTGGACCCTGGACTTTGGCTTAGTGGACTTTTCGGACTCCTGGACTTTGTCTTAGTACTACAGTCTCTGTCTATCAGTGTTCTTGTGCCAAAGAGGAAAATCTTAGTTTAAAAAAGAAAAAAAAAATCAGCTTCAGCCCCACCAAGCACCCACGCAAGCATACCAAATAAGCAGAGTGCAATTAATATCATATTTGTAACAAACTTTCGGGTTGGCTAGTTATCAATGCCTCCTTATGAAGAATAGCCTGCCTGCTTTTCTGAATCCCTGCTCTGCTAGCGGTGCACAAGGCATTTTCCTGATGATTTATTATGGTAGGAGCCACAGAGTAATCCTTGATAAATAGATTTATACATGTGACACGACTGAATGGGAGATTTATACTTGGCTATTCCATTGCTGCTTATTATCATATGATGTTTCATTGAATGCAATTATATGGCTGCCTCTACTCTTTAAAGTCTAGAAAGCTTTCATAGTATCACTACCTTCTTCTGCTCAGCAGAGCCTCACAAAGAGGCACTTTCCAATGTGACGGATGGTGTTTGCAGGTGGCTTTGTCCCAGGTAGGCCTGGTTGTGTGAAGGAAGCTGGGTTTTGACTGTTAGCAATTCGTAGTACTGTTATGCTGAAGGTGTTTTAGAAGTGGAGCTTAACTTTGCCAGCTGCCTGAGCTCTGACAGAGTTTTGCACTGCAGAACTGACCTGGTCTTACAGGCTGTTAGTTGGGAAGATCCTCATAACTCCTACAGGTCTTAGAGGACGGGTGGGCTTTTCTCTTGATGAATTTAGTGTAATGTATTCATTACACCAGCTGAAGATCAGAATAGAGTGTTTTCTCTGACACTAGGAGAAAGATCTATATTTTTATTAGCTGGTATTTTTCACCTAGTTTCTTTGGCGCAGATTCTAGTATTTACTGCTGCTCTCTGCTACATTTTTAATCAGAAAAGATTCTCAGTAAACTAAAATAGTTTCTTTTCCCCTTTGGAAATCAATATGATGTAAAACCTTTGCAAAACAGTGGCTTAAAGCAATGGGATCTGCTAGGTATTTTACTTAGTATAGATATTTTGGGAGACACCCTGGGTGCACTGAGGTCTGTGGCAAAACTTCTCTTGGCTTTGGAGGGTCTAGGATTTCACTACTTACTTTCCGTTTGCCTGTAACTTTTCGTTCCTGGCTAGCGTGTATTACATGTCTAATGATTTCATTTCGACGTGGCTTTTAGAAACCGTGACCTTTTTTGTCCACAGTCAAGCCCTGTGTTGCTGCACCCTTGTGCTCTGAGACCTCATTCATAAACATCTCTCCAAACACGGCCCTTTATCCCGTGTCCAGGGATGCGAGAGAATCCCAAACAATAGGGAGGCTGAGACAAAAGCAGCCATTGTGGAGGGGCGCTGGGGCGGGAGCGTGGAGGGGCCCGGGAGCCTTGGCGGGCTGGGACCATTGTGGCCGTAATTGGATTTCTGCTGGCGATGGCCAGCCGGTGGGAGCGGGACCTGCCGGGGCAGGCATGCCCGCCGCAATAAACCTGGCAGTGATTGGAGGAGGCAGATGACCTTTAAAGCCCATGTTGTTGAGCAAGACCTAATATGGTGCAAATGCACCAGGTTGCAACTTTATTAGTGATTAGACACAGAGATAAGCCTCAGCACATTGCCTAATCTGCAGAGCCTAATTCCAGGCATTGAAGCCAGGGATGCTGATGCAGACCCAGTGCCCATTCAGTCTCGGTGAGCCGGAGCGACTGCAGACAATATGATAGGGAGTTTCTGGATAACCTGGGTCCAGGGCAGATTCTGATCAGCCTCTGCTGTGGGGGTGCTGGGACAGGGAGGCAGGCACCGAAAGTGTGGAATTGGGGAGAGCCATGCAATCGTTTTCTTCAAACCCGGCTTAACTTCTGTGACCGCTGATCAGAAGAGTATTCGCAGTGAGCAAGGATTGGTCCTTCCCGACAAAAATAAGGTGAATACTACAGCCCAAAGCAACTTGTCAAGCGGAGTATTTAAGGGGGAAACAAACTCTTCCCTATTTCCATTTTTCCATCTGAGGCTGTTCCTGGGTGCTCTGGAGCTATTCTGAGTTCTTTTCATCTTCTTTTGGACAGAGTTCCCTTTCCTTTGGCACAGGGTAAAGGCTTAGGTGGGTTTGGCCCATGGTGATTGATCCATGCTGGATGTTTTAGGCTGTGGCTGAATCCTAGTAATGTGTCTGCGTGAATGGTGGTGGAAAATGTTAGAGGTTGCAAGCAAAGATGAATCACCATAGGCCAAGGGTTAAGACAGCACAGCAAGTATGATGCTGTGGTATGCTCTGTTATTGGATTTCCTCCAAGGATTGCTCTTTGAGGAGCTTTGGCCTCACAGCATGCTGCAGAGACCTGCTGCTTGGTGCCATCCTTTAAACATAATGTGGGAGCCTCCAGCTGGATTGTGTACAAATCTTGGTCTGCATTACAAATATATGCATTGAAATGTTTGGCAGATTCATGCTGCAAATCCAGACAAGCCCATGCAACCCGAACTTTTAAATCTATGGCTTGGAAATCTGCCTCTGAGAGCCACTGCAGACTTCCTTATCCTGGACTCTCTTGTGTGGCATCTGCCTTGTTGTCAGACCCACCTAGACCACCACACAAATATGATCTAAGAAACCACCTTGCTAATAACCGTGCCCTCTTAACTTTGTCTATCAGAGGAGCTCTTTTTGACCTTTATTTGGACAAACTGGTATTAAACTAATCCCACCCGATCTCTGTAGTGACAAGGTGACCTTTTTTTTTTTTTTTTAATCTTGTAAAATGATGTTGTTAAAGTTACTGCATCTCACTGCCTTTGCCCCTTGCCTCCAGGCAAAACCCATTTGGGATTCCTGCTTCTCTAGTTTTCTCTTAGCCCTTCGTAACTGTGTTGTGACTTGTATTTTGGAACACCTGGCTCTGTATTTGAGGGTGAAAAGGGGTGAGAAGCTTCATTTGCTGTAAGAGAAGAAGTATCTTGGGGATAACATTTACCCCCAAGAGGTGGCAGGCAACAGAAATTTCCTAGGAGAAACCAAAACCTTGTCTTTGTGATGTTAAATTGTCAAGTTTGTTAAGAGGTAATTTGGAGACCTTAAATTCTCTGATTCTCTCGGTTCAGAAGTGGGGAGTGACCTGGCCAAGCTCGAGCTGTAGGTGAGACTTCGGTAGGTCCCAGGTCAGGGCCCCCGTCCCTGGGAGAGCACCTCGTTGGGTTACTGTATCAGCTTCCCTGCAGCTTTGCATTGTTTTCCCTTTTATCACCCAGCCAGGGCTTGTTGTCTGTCTGTCTTTTGCCTCCAGAGTTTTGGAGAGCAGCCACTAACTTCCCTTTCTGTTCAAGGAAGCTCTGCATTAACTAGTCCTCTGGCTACAGAGGTGTGAATCTGAAGAAGAAGATTCTGTTGCTTTGAAGAAATCTGGGCCTGGGCCTGGGTTGTTGAGGTCAACATCTGTGGACAGCAAACAATGATACAAACTGCACGTCTGGTGCCAGGTAGCATGTCCAAAGCCATTGAGGCATCTTCCCTGCAGGTGTAAAATGAGTATTATTCTACCAACCTTGTGTTTCATGCATCACCTTCCTTCAGGGTAGGATTAAACTTGGTTCTGGGGGTGCTTGGAGGAGGGCAAGCAGGAGCTGAAGTGGGGAGGGCTGGCTCTGCCCCCACCTCCGTTGCTTGTCTGCGGTGGACGGTGCGTGTGAAGGTTTCCTGCACTGATGCAAATTTTGGCTTTGCACATCTGATGGTTTCGTTTTCCGCTTGCACCTGATGCGGCCAGAGCACGCTTTGCTCCAGAGCAATGTTACTGCTGAAGTAGACACCTCCTATGCCATACAGTTCTGCTGGAGCTAATTAGAATAGAACTGGACCTAAAGCCTTAAGAGAAGCCTAAAGCCTTCTGCAGCAGAAGAGGGGAACTCCTTGTTTGCTCTGTTGTCTTGGAAGGCGGTGGTGTGACTTCTTCCCACCCCCTTCCTTGGCGGTAAGGACAGCACAAGCAGTAGGTACTGGAGAGAACTGGTATTCGCCTTGTGAGAGAGCGTACGTGCCTGGGGAGGAGGCTTGCTGAGCAGCGTGCTCCTCACCGCCTGCCGGCATCTCCTTCCTCCGAGCCGGCAGCGTTGCCGTCCTCTGCGGCGCAGCCCCCGACCCACCCGCCGCGACCGGGGCTCCTGGGGTGGCCGCGGGGCCGGGGAATACTTTGTTCACTAATCTCCAGACAGCGTGGCCTTAGTTAAATAAATCCATGCCTATAGGCGGCTTTCTGGGGCTCATTATAATACTAATTCAGTTGAATTCCTAATTAGAGACCAGTGGTTTTGTGTGGGTATTACTGGAAGTCGGTGTCACTTTCTCAGGGTGGAGGAATCATCCACTGAAAGCTGCTTTGGGGACAGAGGCTGAAATGAGATCAGAATCTAAAAAAAGATGTCTGTAAGATAAAACAACTATTTAAAATGTGTTATAAAGCTGGTGTATTACTTCAGATCGGCCAGGGTGTGGAATTACTCTTTTAGTTGACTTTCTGTGCAACAGCAGCAAGAGAACTGTGTAAACATGTCCATAGATGAAGAGATGTCTCTGCCTTAAAATACTAGGGAGGACAGTTTTCAAGCCCAAGTCCAGTGTTATTTCTTTGGGTTAGGTGAGAGGGCTGCTTGAAATAATTTATTGAATTAAGATTAAATAAAGACAGCTTTCAAGAGGGAGAGAGAATCCAAAGCAAGCCCTGCCTGACCCCTCAATATCTGTGAAGAAATCCCAGCAACATCCCTCGTTGACCATTCAGGGTTAGATACGTCCCAAACAGGAAGAACCGTGATTACAGCCCGTGTATTTTAATTTTGTGAACTGGAAGAAGTAATCTGTCCACACTCCGCACCATGTCCTGACTTAGGCTGATGATCTCTTCTATTTATATTGCCTCTTCCGTTCAAAAGGGCTACGTTGCAAGGGTTTAGTTCAAGGAGTGCTTGTGCATGTGTTTTTGTGTTGGTGTTGCACTCTGTCACTGGTCTAATGGACCTCTGGAGGATGTGATACAATGGTTAATGCCGGCTATGCTGTTAAATAATAGCTCTTTTAGGAAGGAAGTGAAGAATAATTTATGTGCAGGAAAACAGAGCAGGTATACAGAGAACAATAAAAATAGATAAGCTGTGATGTCATTAAAGCAGTTCAGCCAGCCCCTACAGCAAAATGTTGCTTGGGCTCTGTGATGCCTGCTGGTGCCCTCCTGCGTGGTGCCAGCAGCAGCAGCTCTGTGAGGATGAGGATGGGTGGCTGGGGCTGGGGGTGCTCGGGAGGACACGACGGGGAGTGGGCCAAAGCCCGGGAGTTGGCAAACACATGCATCCAGCAGCCCAAATACAATGTCCTTGCGGATGCACTGCAAAAATCCCGCGCTTGTCAGGATTTTGCAGGGAGAGGGTGTTACCCCCAAATACAATTTTGGCGTGAGGGGCACTGCTGGAGCTTGTTTATACCGGGAAGGACTATAAACTGTGACCTGCCTTTTGATTGTACTAATACACTCGTTCCTGTCTGAATAGATTTGTGCATTAGCGTACTTAATTATCTGCTGGACACTCTCAACTTTCGTTTGGATAGCCTTCCTTTTGTATTTAAGTGTAAATAAATACTGATCGAGTAGATTGGGCTCCATCTGGGCTATGGGGCTGAACAGGAGGCTGTGCTGTGGCTGTGCTCCTGTGAGCTCCTCAAATAAACAGAGACCTTCTCGAGGGCTACCGGGAGAACTCCCCCACCGCTAATTTTAAAAGTAACCTATAAATCAAAGCGTGTATCTCACTTTCCTCCCTTTGGCATTGCACTTTTGAGGGAGGTTTACTTTTGCAGTGCACAGCTGAAATGTCAGCTTTTGATTACTCCTTGCCTTTAGTCATAGAGATGTATTATTTAAGTGTAAATACATTCGCATGAGAAGCGGTATCCTGTGTCTAAGCTGTTAGGAAGCGATCACTGTTTATCTTGTCAAAGAAACTTCTTACCCCTTCTTCAGGCTTCACCTGAACCCCCCCACCCTGAGCCCCAGCCCCTCTCTCCCCATTTCACGCATGCGGTGGGATCCCCTCCCAAAGCCTCTCCAGCAGGGAAGACGTGAAAGCAAAGAAATCCCAGTCGCATTCTTGTAAAGAAGCAGACCACCTATGTGACGGGGCACCTGGGCACGTAGGTCAGCAGTATATTTTGAGAACGTGGATTACCTGTGATGGGGCCGCAGTATACATTCCCGTACGGCGGGGGACCAGGTAATGCTATCCGGTACCTCTGGCTACGGCGCTATCGCTTTTCTACTAAAGTTCAGCTGGTAATTTTAAACCATGGGAAAACATTTTTTCTCTTTGAAGACCGTTGTTACTCGCTTGAAGTCTCCTGCCTTGTTCCTTTGCGGAGCGCATCAGCCCTCAATCAGATTGCGGGGAGCCCGCGGTTCCCCAGGCGGCGTGGGAGGGGGTTGCCCACCGCAGGGATGGATGCGCGGGGCAGAGGGGGCTGGCGTTGTTTTTCTTGGGGGTTTGACTCATGTGGGCGTGCTGGTCTGTGTTTGTGGGGGCAGGAATGCGACAGACACGTTTGAATTATTCTTGGATCAAATTAACCAACATTTTAGAAGAGGATTTTTGCAAATTCACAAATTACAGTTATGTCAAGAAAATACTAATTGCCTGCAATTTTCCCTGTACCCCTTCTCACCTCCCAGCGTATCTGTGTTCCCTCACTGAATAATATTCCACCTCTCTGGAAATGTAGTCAAATGCCTGCGTGTGTTTCAATGGAAATGTCATCACAGTAAAAATGCTTAGTTTCTTATGTACTGCCAGGTGTTATTGGCACAGGGGGGAAATCTGCACTTTAACAGATCCTTGGCTTAATAAAGAAGTGAAAATGATGCCTGGTATCTTAGGGTTGTTGGGTTTTTGGTTTTGTTTTTTTTTTAAAGCTGTCCCTGTTCTCCTTGGAACAATGCAAATTCACTCTAAAGTACTTGCATTTCAATAGCACTGTTTTGTTTTTTTTCTCAGTACTGGGATGAGGGAGATCTGATAATGCAGTCCAGGGTGGAAAACCTTGATAACTTGAGCTGTTAATATAAACCAACATACTGTGTTGCATTAAAAGATAGGGCTACAAAGGTGTGGTGCTTTTCTTTGTGGGTTTTTCTTTCCTCGAGGCAAGAGCTGTGTTTGGTCACGACAAAGTCAGAGCCGGGAGGGGGGCACAAATGCGTTGCTGGTGGAATTGCACCTGTGATGAATGCACGCTACCTGGCCACAGATGCTTTTATAGATGTTATAAATATAAGGTCTCGCCTAGAAGGTGATGAGTGATGGTAGGAAGCAACTCTTGAGATTAATGTAGTATCTTTTTGAAGCTTTCTGCCTTTTTTCTGAGCTCCTGGAAGCTGTTTCTACCGAACACCTCTCCGGTCCCAGGGAGGGTAAGGAAATCCCCGCCAGCAGCCTGGTGCGTGGCAGGCGTGCTGCTTGCCCTTACGTTAAAAACAAACCCCCGAAACCCCAACAAAACTAGAGCGTGTGCTGCTTCAAACAGCAGGCAGGGCTGCAGGGAAGGCTATGCCGAGAATCTGACCCCGGGAGCGCAAAGCCAAAGGGCAGCGGCAGGAGCGGGGTTACGGCCATCCTGGTGCGGCAGCTTCCAAGCTGTTTATTCAGTTGCCGTTTAATTAAAAGCCGGGGTGGTTGCAGGCACAACTTTATTTATTTACTTATGCTGGTAGAAGCTCTTTTCTTTAGGAAAGCTTATGTTTCTGAAAGGGGCGTGTTGGAGAAGCGTGGTTGCCTTTCTGAAGAATAACTTATGGCATTGCTCGCTCTGTGAGGGCCTCAGTCCCATCTTCTTTGGTGGGCTCGCTCCAGTAATAATCTTGCAGCTAAAAAACCAAAACTAATGTTGTTAAACCACAATTAATTGTCGTAGAATCATGGAATCATTTAGGTTGGAAAAGACCCTTAAGATCATCAAGTCCAACTGTAAACTTAACAGTGCCAAGTTGTCCACTAAACCATGTCCCTAAGCGCTAAATGCTCTTGCCTGGTGAGGGAATATTGGTTCATTTAATTTGCTTTTTCTGGTACAGACCCCAGGTTGAAGCACACCCTCTGCCATTTATGCCCCAGCCTTACTACCGCTGTTTCTGCTCCAGGCAGGTCAAAGGACCAATCCAGATATCTGCGCTATCCAGTTAGATCTGGGCTTAAATGCACAGGCATTCCTGAAAATGTGATAAGCTGATAAATTTTTTTCAGAGAGGTAGAGCGCTGTCGATCCATTGACACCAGAGGATTTGTAGATATATTTTGCTTCTGTGCACCAAGCCCCATCATCTTGATGACATCCAGGACTTGATGTTTCCATGAGGTTTTCAGCAAGAATATTGAATTAAAATTCAATGGCATTCTGCTGTCTTTAATGATACCCAGGTGGAAAGCGCAGGCAGGTAATTACACATAATTTTCACGTTTTTTTCCTGAGACAGACAACAATCTTCATATATATTAGGATGAACGGTGCTGAACAATCTTGCATCGAGTGTGCCTTAATTAATACAAATGTTAACTACTCTTACAAATAAGTCACATTTAAATGTCAAACACTTTTTATTCATTGCCTGTGAGTAATTTTTCTTGCTTGCATATGTGTGAATTAAGTGTATGTTTTGAAGTCGTGAAGTATCCGAGGTCATAACTATAAATAGTGAGTGTGCATTGTTTGTTTGCCATCAAGAGTTAGAAGAAATTCTTGATTGCAGGCAGTTTCTTGCTGCATGGTGTTCAAAGGAGAGAGAAGTGCTCTGAAGCATTCATGTGGTGCTACGGGGCCTTCCTGAGTGCTGGAGTTTGTAGGTTAGGGCAGATTTTTTTGCTTTTCATTCCGAATTTCCTTGTTTGTACAGTCTGCGGCAAAACCATTGCTGCGTGGGTGTCCTTCCCAGGTGAAGAGCCTCGAGTCCAGATATGCCGCTTTAAAAATGGCCCTTCTGTTCGCTTTCCCTTTGTATTCACCAGTGTATTATCCTATTGCAAAATGATCAGCACAGAAATGGTTACCAGCCTTTGCATTTAAATAGCCCTTATATGGAAATAAGTGGCAGCAGTTTCGATCCTGCGAGGGCTGTATTGGCTTGAACTTTTGTTGCCTGGACACGGTCCTTCAGCTGCTGGGTTGTTGGATCGTGCAAAGGGCAGAGCAGACAGGGCAGGCTGCCTGGTGGCCCAGACTGCTCTAGCCCCTCACCACTGGTGGGGACACTTGGAAGAGTCCTCAGTGAGGATGCTTGGAAAAGTCCTTGCATAACCAATCCTTGAAGCTATTTTTCTGGAATGGGTGTTGGTTTTTCTTTGTTCAGGAATACCTCAGTCACAGCTTCTGCTATTCTAAGGGGTGGAAAATGAGGTTTTCCTGCAGCAAAGGAGGTGGAAAGGGAAGTTTTTCTAGGAAGCCACAAGGCAAGTGCCAAAATGCTGCTTTCCAGTTGTGCTTTAAGGCTTCTTGCAGCTGCTGCCGATGAGACGACTGGTTCATGAAAACGCTCCTGGAGCTATACTTCTCCCAGAGCAGCCATCTCCATCTCATAAGCTTGCTCATGGGACTGTGCAAGCACCCGAAGGAGAAGCAAGCTCACTCTGCTACAAAGCCTGTCCCACACAGAAAGGCTGATTTGTAGAGCAAGCCAGGGAGTTGGATCTGCAGCAGTTAGACCTACAAACCCCCTCATTGCTTCAAGCTGAGCTGAGTTGACTCTTGCCCGAGTCTTTGAGCTTTGCATGTCCTCCGTGGCTGGGCTGTTGAAGCTGTGCTGGATGAGCTGGAGGTGCAGGGACTGAATAAGCGCTGTCAGAGTTGGAAGCTGGAAATGATGCTCTGCATCCAGGCATGCTACAGGGAAAAAGGATCCAAATTTTGGCCTCTCCTTCAAAACTTTTTGTATCCATTTACACCTCTTCACCACAGTGGAGCCATTTCTGATTTCAGTGTTTGTGGAAAAGACCGGGACAGGGCGAGGGAGAGCAGGCGAGGAACGGCAGCATGTGGAGGACTTTGCCTGGGGTTTAAAGTGTGCCCAGCACACCCACCATTCAATGAACGAAGCTGTGACCCTGTTCGTGGTGTTGGAGGAAGGCTGCCAGGAATAAGGGGACTGGGGCCCTTGTTTTGGAGCAGAACTTCTCCCCAAAACAGACTGGTTTGGGGGAGACTGCCACACGGACCTGGCTATCCCCCCCCCCCTTGCTTGGCCCTCTGCCTCCTCTGATGCTCGGTGCTGGGACCTGGGAAGAGGCCTCTGATTATTTTATTGCTGGGTTTAGGGCTGCTTCTGGAGCTGTCTTGAGCAATGTGGCTTTGGGGAGAGTTAACCTGTGCTTTGATTAGGCAATCTCTGCTTTGAGCAATAAAAAGCCTTAATTCTGCTGCACTGAGGGTCTTGCAAGGCAGACACCAAAGCTGGAAAAACAGATATTTGAGTCAAAGGTTCCATCCTGGGCTGCTCAGCAGGAAAGAAGAATTTCAGCCAGTGTTTCTAATCCCTTCCTATAGCTTGGCCCTGCATGACAATAGAAGAAAAAGTATTCAAGACTTTTCTCCCCTGTAATGAAAGAAATGAAGGATGACCCCCCGGAACTGTCCATAACCTCAAGCTTGTCAGAGATGCTCTGGCAGATTCCCCTGCCAGCTCCGGTTCCTGCTTTGAAACGCCTCTGACTTTTATCTAATCTGTGCTAAAGCATCCTGAGTGATAAGGGATGTTTTTATTTTCTCCATTCCTCCTCATGCTTTCCAGGAGGCCGTAAGTATTTCATAAAAGTACAAAGCCACCGTTTCAGACAGCGGTACGCTTGTTAGCCGCTTGAGTCGGGTGCTCTGTCTTCCTCCAGGTTTCGTGCAGGACTGATCCCACTGGCAGCAATAAATAACAGGGGTTCCCCATTGTGCAGATGCAGGTGTTTAAACGGTCCTTGCTTGGAGGTAGCAAGTCAGCCCTGGGGGTTATCCGCAGTTGGGTTTCCAATGGCTGCATTGAAATATTTAGCATTTATTTTATTTAGCATTTAGGACATGGTCCTGTTTGCATCGTGCAGAGGTTGGTGTGTATCGGGTGGCTGTCAAGCTCTGAATTTCCAGCCCGTGAGCTGGGATTGTGAGCTGATCGCCCCGCAGAGCCGCCAAAATGTGCCCGTGACCTGCTCCAGGATGGATGGACGGATGGACTTTAGCTCCTGCCGGGCTCTGAAGTTGCGCTTGCGGGGCCAAACTGGAGCTGCTCTTGCAGCCCGAGCCTTCCCCCAGAGCCAAGCCAGCAAAACGGGTTCAAACAGGCTGCTGCTGCTGCTAATCTGCTTAATGTCTGGACACATTGTAATAGTGCATCATCTGCTGCTGCTGGTGGGAAATGGGGCTGTTACCAGCAGTGGTTTTAAGTGCCCGGTCACGCTGCTGAAACAGATATAACTCACGGTGCAGAGCTGACGCGGTTCATTAAAAATTGGGTGCATTTATTTATTTGTTTATTTTAAATTAAAAATAAGTCATTATTTCCTCAAAAGGGTTGAACCCAAAAATGACCCCAGCCCTCAGCCTTTAGCTGTGGCTGATTTCATGCCTTTGGGTTTCTTCTTGCGGCGCGTCCCCGCGGCTGGTTGTAAGGGTTCCTTTCTGAAAGGAGAGCTGGGCATGAGTGCGGCGCTGGGAAGGAGGAGGAGCGCGGGGTGCTAGACCTGCTCTGTTCTCACATGCTCGCCAGGGCTGGGCAGCGGAGGAAGGGGAGCCTCCCAAGGTGTGTCGGGGCAGCAGTACGTATGTACCCAGCTCCCTGGGTTTGGTGCCTGCCTCTCGTGTTTGTTTGCCGTAACCCCTGTCGTTACTCCTGGCTCAGGTGTAGCTTTAGCTGCAGGAACATGCCACGCATCACTGTAGCTTGTTCTCGGTGGGAAGAGCGTGGTGGTGGTGAACGCACGTGTACGCTGGCGTGACGGCGTCGGAGCAAAGAGGGAAGGGGCTGTTTCTTCCTTGGCTGCGCTGGTGGTGTTACGGTGATGTGACTTAGAATCACAGATTCATTTAGGTTGGAAAAGACCTTTAAGATCATCAAGTCCAACCGTTAACCTGGCACTGCCAAGTCCACCACTAAACCATGTCCCTAAGTGCCACATCTACACGTCTTAAATACCTGTAGGGATGGTGACTCAGCCACTTCCCTGGGCAGCCTGTTCCAATGCTTGAATTTTTCCTAATATTCAATCTAAACCTCCCCTGGCACAACTTGAGGCCATTTCCTTATGCGTGTTCAGACGAAGCCTTGGGCAGAAAAGTGGCACCTTTGGAGCTGGCTGGCCTGGTGGAAGAAGTTGCGGTTCTTGGCAGGGTGGGACCAGCCCTTGCTGGTTAGTGGCTTCACTGATGGAGCAGGTCCCTAATTAAGCAGAACCAGCCGTGTTCCCAGCTTGCCTGGATGAACTGTTTGCCTGACTTGACCAGGGCCAAGCAATCAAACTGCTGGGGCAAGAGTCTGTGTTTTGGTGTAAGGGGAGGAACGGGTATATTGTGATTTAGCTTGTTTAATTCTATATATTCAAAGTGAAAGTAAAGCATAAAACAGCAGCAAAAGAAGGCAGAGAAGCAGTGAGCAATGAAGATGTGGAGGAGGAACATCAGCAAACGGGTGTAGAAGATAGGAAAATGTAGACAGGATCAAAGAAAATAAGTGCAAGGCAAAGGCACGGTCAGATACAGCTCCCCTTGAGCGCGGGTGTGCAGACCCTCTCTCACAGGCAGTTGCAGCAGCCCTGCGTGAGGATGCACTGCAGGATCTGTCTGCCTTGGAAGGAGCGGATGGTTCCCCAGGGCAGGGTCTGGCCTCCTAACTCCCCTTGCAGCAGCAGGGATTTTGTCTGAGAAAGGACTGCTTGATGACTACTAGAAAAGAGAGCAGCAATACAGCTGCCATCTCTTCAGTTAAAGAGTAGAGACTTCAGTGGATATTTTTTTTTTTTTGGCCCGCATTTGAGAAAAATGGTGATGAGAAGCCTTTTCTGAAATGTCTTGGTCTTTTCAAAGGCTACGGAAGATTTCTTTTTGCATATTCTACCTATTTGAAAAGATGTGGGATGGTAGGGAGTGATCCGCAGTGCTCATCAATATGTACATGAGGTCCTTATACAATAGCTAAGGAAATTGCTCTCAAAACGTAGTCAGTGATTTATATGAGGGTGGCTGCTAGCATCAGGCTTATGAATTGCTCTGGGATTTGAATAAAGTTTATTTTTTTTAGGAAACAGCTCTCCAAGCCTTAATAAACATATTTAATTGTCAGAACTGAAGATTGTCCAACTCCCTCATCTGAGGGCAGTGTTTCAGCGTATCACATCCTTATTTGTCTGTGACGTTCTGCTTCGGTGCCGCTGTCCTGCCATGGGGTGAGAAGCTCCAGTACAAAAGCCCCAGGGCCTTAAAAAAGAAATCTCTTGTAATAAAACTATATTGCTTTCACACAGTTGTGGAACACAAAGCGAACCCTTCCTTCTTAACAGCCATTTAGAACAAGGTTTAATTTGATTTGGGAATCACTTTTTTCCTTCTTTCCCCCCCCCCCCCCCCCTTTTTTTTTTTTAAGAAATGATTTTATTTTTGCTTCAGCAGAAATCAACCTCTCTTCTTCAGTTGCACGGGGTCAGTTGTCGGCCGCTGTGCTCAGGCTGAGTTAAAAGTTTGCTGGGGCCACCTGAGGCTTTGGAGACCACCATGGTTAATGTATGCAATCCCACCTGTCTCTGTGGGTGGGAACTGACCTTGGGCTCGCTGCTTTTACAGTGCCTGGGGTAATGGGGCTGTAAACCCTTTAGGAGTCTTTAGGCGCTTCCACAGGAGAAATAGCAATTAGGTGTTATGCACCAATCGAGGAGAATGTAGGCAGAACCCTGCTGTGTATGTGGGGAAGGTGGGATGGTTAATCACAGCCTGAGATGGGGATGCTCTACCACAGTGGGTATCAGTGCAGGATCTCTTGTGCTTGGCACAATTAATCTCTGAGCAGAAATGGGGAGGCAGCCCTTGCAAGGCTCCCAACAGTTCCTTGTGTGTCCCTGCTTTAGCTGTGATGTCTCCAGTCACTTGGGGATGAAAAACTTGTCTTTATTTCTGTGTCTGAACAGCAGCTCAGACGAGGCTTGTTGTCTGTGACTAGGCTTATAATGCAAATAACAACTCCATAATAATAATAATAATATTTAAGCAAAAGATTGGTAGCAGGATTAGGATTGCAATCTGGGGTTTTTTTCAGTGTTTCCTGGAGTCTTGTTGTTAAGTAAATGCTCATCGGCTCTACCTGACTGCTTGTCACACAGCATTTATGGAGATGGATTCTTGTGCGTTAATAACATCTTTTTATAGAGGTTTGTGAGATGAAACTGTGCAGCTGTTTCACTTCAGAAATGTTCTATTCAGTACTCCTGGGTATTTTGTTTCCCACCATTGTTCTATCCCTCTAAGACTGGCATTTAATGTGATTTGGAGCTTTAGAAAGCCCAAAAGCTGGCCCTTGCTTATGACCATCCAGGTCGTTTCCTACACTTTGGGGTGGAAAGAGGGAGTTTGAACCTTTTAAATTCAGCAGATCTGTTTGTTTATTTTGCTGAAGTCAGACTACCTGCCTCCCTCTAGAAGCAAGGTGTCAGATCTGGAACTGGATTTGAGGAGGGGGCTAGGAAGGAGCCTAAGGACCAGGCGGTGTTCGCAGCCCCTGGCCATGTCCCCCAGCCTCAGGCGCTGGGTCCCTGTGGGACAAGGCTCTCTTCTCTTCTCTTGTCCCCTTCTTTTGCCGAAGAGGGTGGCCAAGGGGAGCTGGTGCTAACGATTTGGTCCAGGCTAGGCGGAGGTGAGTGTCTCCCACTTGGGGAGAGGAGTGGGGAGGCTGGTGACTTGTGTTGATGCAGTTTTAGTCCCTTTGAGAGAAGGGGAAAAGCAACAGTTGCCGGACTCTGGTTGTGTCTCAGCTCTAGCTGCAGTAGCCTTTTGCCTTGCTGCTGTCTGATGTTTTCTTACCCCCTCTTGCGCGAATGTGGAAATAACCCGGTTTCAGGAGAGTAGGTCTGTAGCCCAAATTGTCAGCGATGTCTAAGTGGTTCATACCCATTGAAGGAACATTGAGTTGAGTACCTAAATGCTCGTCGAGAATGACGTCCATTGCTTTGGTGTTTTAGTGCATTATTTGCTATATTAGTTGAGTAATGTCCAGAGTCTCAGACGTAAAGCACGGACTGACCATTGTGGCAGCAAAAACATTGTGCCGGCTCCAGAGCATTTCCATTTAGAGATTGAAGACAACCGGCACCTACTGGGAACACATCATCACTACATGTTGTATTGCCTGGCCCTTACCCGTGTTTCTGTAATACCACTTTGGGGAGTGCAACCAGTAATTCTGCACTTGCATTGGTTTTTTTGCCATCAGTCTTTCCCTACCAATTCTCTGAAGTAAGGGATGCAGGAAACTGCAGATCTGGCAATCCCAATCTTGGATCCTCTTGACCCTTTCAAAAATGGAACAAACATTGTCTGACGCTTTAAAACCTTGCCCCGCAGAGCACTGTGGATGGGAAGCTGAGCATGTTTAGTTCTTGCAGAGCTGAGCTCCTAAATTGATAGTGCCTGTAGTTATATGTAGCTCTTGCGAAGGAAAATAAGAGAAACATCTTAAATCGTTAAACCTCTCAAGGCCATCCTTTCCCTGCCTTGCTGTGAGAAGTGTGTAACTCTTAATAGCAGAAGAAATCCTATATGAATGTATCCATGCCAAGACGTGCTTACAGATAAGAAGCCCTCTCGTACTGGGCATGAACCAGTGCCTGCCATGGTCACTTGTGGGGGTCTTTCAAGGCTGCTGGGGGCTGTTGTTAATGTACCTGGCTTTTGAAAGCATTGCACGTGTTTCAGAGAGCCACAGAGTGATGCTGTAGTTGCTCCATTCACATCATGTAGTTCTTGAGGATTATTAGTTTCTGTGCTGAAATATTATTTCTAAAATAACAGTGGATGGCACGTATGTCCGACCAGATCTGCTTTGAGTTCTGGAATGAATGTGGGTTGTGCTTTCATTTTATTTAGATTTGGTTTAACTAATGAGAAGCACAAGTAAATGTTGTTTGCTGCCTAGAGGGAGATCTTGACTGTGGATCATTAAGAAATGGGGTCAGATGAAGAAGAAATGCCACTGTCCCCAGACTGGAACTTGCAAACCCGTGCACTCTGCAACGCCCCACGGAGCTGGAAATCTTCTGTCAATGCTCATATGATTGTGATGATCTGCAGTGCTGATAGCAGTGCCTGGCTTCGGGGTCTGTGCTATCCCTACATGTCACAACCACTGTGTTTCAGAAGGCTGGATTACATTTCCTCCTGGAGAGTTTTTCTGATTGCTCACAGCACATAACGATTTGAAAACGAGTTTGTTTTTAGTGCTAAACCTTTATGGCTCTTGCAAAGTGGGTCTTTATAGACTGATTGGGGCAGAGGATCAGCTCCAGCTGACCGCTGGGTTGGAAAGACTGCCAGCCCACCTGGAGGTAAGATGAGGTTGTGAGGAAAAAGGGAAATAAAAGGTTTTTCTCCCACTTATTCTGAAAACCCACAGCTTGGCAAAATACATGTTTCTCCAAAATTCTGGGGGAAAAAAAAATTGAGTTAATGTAGCTGTAAGTTATGTAAAATGAAATCCAAAGGCATTAATTAGAATTCCGAACCATATGGTCATGCGAATCCGGAGACCCACACAACTGCATTTTTGTATTCGATGTTGACACATTAAAATTCATCAGTTTGCAGCCGGAGTTGTCTTAGTTAATTTAACTAATACCATAACATTCCTGAGATGCATCATTACACCTCATCATGTAAATATAAACCAGGATGATTAGGGGAGATCCGCTCGCTTCAAAGAATTAATATAGTTGAAAAACCGCTTACAATTTAGAAGAATTAAAATAAGATGCTAAATATGTCGCCTTATGCCCCCTTGTTAAAGCCAGACCTTTATTAGTTTACACAGTACCTAATTTCTGATGGTGTATTTTAGCCAATGGCTTGTTTACACTTGTTTCTGTGCCATCGCGATGGTCATGTGTTTGGGGCTGCGATGCAGGTTCTGAATGGGAGCTTTAAGGAGGAGGTTGTTCAGCTTGGTGGGCACCTTAGATCCAGAAATGAGTATTCTCCAGTGTGAGCTGGCCATTGCCATGCCTTGGAAGGAAGAAATGATGCCCTCAGGGAGAGGGAGCTGGAAGAGAAGCCAACATTTCAGCTGAAATGCTGACTGGGGGCTCGCCTGCGCTGTGGTGGGAAGCGAAGCCTAGCCCACCTCTGTTGTCTTTGACCAGGAGCCTGGTTGGACCTTCCATGTTTGTGCCTGATCTTTAGCATGGGGAGGTGGAAGAGGCTTGAGTCTCCTCTTGTGCATCAGTTAGAACTGGAAACTGTCTACTCTGAGGTTAATCTAAGGCAGATGCGTGTCTCAAGAGAGTTGGGTTCAAAAGTTTGATAAGTTCTTGATGTCTGCTTAGACACTGGGTTTTTTTCCCCTGATGGTTAACTGTCATGTTTTGTGTCTTAGATATCTGTGCAGTGTACGCATATACGAGGAGACAGAATACACCGCTTGTGATTACAGCACTTGGCTTGCAGACTTAGGTGGCTGGCAACAAAAATGTTCATGGAGATTTTCCCTCCATTTGTGCGTACAAGGTTGGGCTGCATTGGTGACAAGCTGACCAAGGGACCCCAGTTCAGGAGAACAAGGGTTGCACTACAGAGTTTTGTGTGATTCTCTCCCAGCTCTGCCATCATTTGGAAATCTTGTTCTTGTGAGTAAGTCTGGCTGCTCTGGGCCTCCTCTGCTACGTGGCAGCCAATGTGCAAAGCAGATATGCTCTTGTGGTCTCCTGTTTTGTTGGCAGGAATTTGGGCCCAGCCTCCTACAGAGCAGTAGTCCTGGGAGAACTGGGCTTAGCGTGGAATTGCGGACGTCAAGAACAGGCCTCAAAGCAACCAATTGTTTTGAAAATTGTGATATTGACTTGTGAACAACTGTTACTAATTGAGTAAGCGGCAATAGGACATGAAAGAGTCTGCCAGGGGTCATCTAGCCCAGCTCTCTGCCCTAAGGCAAGACCAGCTCATATCTAAATAGATGTTTCTATAGCCTGGTCTTGAAAAGCTCTGCAGATGGCAATTCCATAACCTCACCAGGCAATGGCTTCCAGTGTGGCACTGTCATTCCCAACTGGAAGGCTTTTCCTAACCTCTAACCTAAATCTTCATCGTTGCAATTTAGGTCTAGTTTCACCTTGTCCGATTTGCCATGGGGAAGGAGAACAGGTTATTCGTTCCAGCTACTTGCCATGTATTTTAGAGATAGTTATTGTGTCTATCGTCAGTCTTCACTAGACTAAACAACCTAGTTCCTTCAGTCATTCTTTGTAGGTCATGTTTTCTAGGCTGCAGAGAAGTCTTGTTCCCCAGTGGACTGTCAAATCAATCTGCTTCCTTTTTTTGAAGTGTTATGCCCCAAACCAGCTGGCTGTGTGAGAGCGATGCTAAGCAGAGAGGGAGGAGTTAGCACAGGCCGTCTGCTGGTCACCAGGAGCTCAGTGTGTCAGTCTCTACAGTGAATAACGAGCTCCTTCAGCAAGGCATCATAACTGGCGCACGTGCTTCGTGGCCTGGCCTCAGAGAAGGAGAAACCTCCTCAGTGCATGGGCTGGTGCCTCTGAGGTTCCCGCGTGTCCGAGCGGGTTGTCGGAGCTCTAGCGGAGTTTCCAGCCTGGTCTGAGTTTGTTGGCAGGGCTACAGGGTCCCTTAAGTATCTGTGAGCAGGTCCTTCCTTTTGTAGTCCTGACTTCCCTTTATCTTTTCTGTCAAGCAGAAATACATGAAAAAGAGGAGGCTGAGGGAAGGGAACGGAGTACTTAGTTTCTCCTCTTGGCTCGTGCAGCGAGTTACCTGAGTTTCCAGAGAGCCTCTCAAGCTTTGCCTCTTTAAAAACTTGGCGGGTTGCCATTGCTTTAGGAATTAATTTTTTTTTCTTTACTCCTAGTGTTTCAGCAGATTTCATAAGAAACTGTTGGAGTGTGGTGTGGGGGGCACCTTGTGCAATGAAACCAAACCAAGGGACCATCCTTATTGTCCTAGAGTGACACAGGTTGAGGAACCTCCTCTGCCTTGAAATCACAGTTTACACTTGGGCTCAAAATAGATCTCACAGAAAGCGGTTGCATGGGAGGGGCCAGCTACCCAGCATGTTTTCTTCAGCAGAAAAACTGGTTGCTCACCAGCCTCTCCTTCCTCGCCACCAATCTGCCGTAAGTTACCTTGTCCTCCTCTGCGACGACCAGGAATTCCAGCATCAAAGTCAGGCCACCTCCTACAGTCACACGTATGGTAGAGGCACCTCAGCAAAGCAGGCTCCCAAAACACGGCCAACAGGTAGCTCTCAGCCAAGCCGCTTGCCCAAAGCCGGGCATCAAGCCCGGATCCCAGCTGGCATTACCTGTGGCAAAGGAATGACTGAAGGAGCCCTCCAGCCTTTTTCCCAGCACTCAGGATCACGCCCCTGTGCATTTTTCTCCCTGCTCGTTGACGGATGCCGCTTCCGTGCTCTCCCCTCCCTGAACTGGCGGGCCACGTGCCAGCCCCGGGAGTTGTGCAAGCGCTCAGCATCGCGGGGCTGCCAGGCGCAGGGATGTCGCAAGAGGACACGGGGCCCTTCTTGCAGCGTTTTGAGGCGATCACCCTAATTTCCCGTTCCTTCAGTACTGGCAACAGTTTTAAAGGCTGGAAGATAATTGCCCTGTGAAATAGATCTGATTTCCTACCAGGTCTTTTGTCTCTGCCAGGTAGTCTTAAAACTTGAGGGGTTTGGAGGGAGAATTTCGTAACACATGACTGATCATTGAACAGTCCACGTGTGGATTCGACCTTGGAGTGTTTGTACAGACTCGGTGGAGCTGTTGAATACAAATGTTTTTTTTACTTCCTTGGTATTTGCTAAACATTTGGGTCTCGATCATCTGCTGACTTGCCGTTTCGAGCTGCACACGCCGACAAGCAAACTCTGCCGTTTGCACCGCTCGTTTCCCCCTGCCACACCGCGGGTTAAACAATAACCCAGCTGGGACATTCATTACTTGGGTGAAGCATCTCTTGGAGCTTGAAACCAAGGCTCTGCTCCAATACATGGCAAGATTTATGGCCTGGTGGATAAATTGGGTTTAGCAGAGCTGAAGCTGTAATAAAATGATTGTATCGGAATGCAGTGTGTGGATGTGGGGGTGTGTGTGGGGGTCAGGTGGGGCTCAGATACCTCCTAAAAATATTCACTTTCTTTTTCCATCCTCCCTCTCCTTTAAAAGCTCGCTAAAGCAGCGAGGAAAAACAAAGCAGATAGGTTTGGAAGGGATCACTTCTGACTGGCTGACTTCAGAAGGATGGGTAATTTTAGAACAACAGCGTTATTTCTTTGAGCTTGAACTGACTCGGAGCATTTCTTCTCCCCTTTCTCCCACACCAAGGGATAGATTTTATTTTGTTGCAAGTACAGGTCCAGCCTGAGAAAAAGAATTCTTTTTCCTTATTAAATGTTTTGGGGGAATCCTCACGGAGAATTCAGCCTGTGTGTTAAAATATTTGAGAAATGGACTGTACCTTAGTGCGTGTTTCTTTCTCAGCTCCTTCACTGTCCCACCTTGAAACACCTGGTACCTAAAACAGGGAAAAAGCAGTAAGAAAATGCTGGGCAGTAGAAGGAAAGGAGGATGGAAGATCAACCTGATCTTCCTACTTTCTCCAATACCCCGCTGGGATTAATGCTTTGGCCTATGATTGTTTGTTTGTTGATTTTGGACAGAAGATGGGACGTTATTGATGAAGTGCTGGATGGAGGCAGACCAAAGCTGTGGAGCAAGCCTGGCCAGCAGTGTATGCACAACCGTTGATGTATCCGGAAAGGACAGGCCTGTACCTGGCTTCAAAACTCGCATTCAGGTTGTTGCTGCTCCTATCTGAGTAGGTCTGTCACTGGCTAGGATGGCTTTTGTTATGTATTTTGGGTTTAACGACCCATTATTAGTGTGCTCTCCCTGGCTGAGAAGGGTAGGCTGGCACCACATCTGTATGATGGTGGGAAGCTGGGCCTGTTTATTCCTGGGTCTCCTCAAAGCAGAAGAGATGTAGAAAGCTTGTTGGACGTGGTTGTATGCTCCAGAGCTCCCTGGGAGGGGACGAGAACCAGCCAGCCACGTGCGGTAACATCCTTGGGATTAAGTGATCTCTTCCTGGAAAAAAAGGAAGAAGGGAGAGGAACGTATCAGGGCATCATGGAGAGGAGAGGTGACTCTTCCCCTCGGGAGCAAAGCAGCTGTCCTTCACCGGGCTTCAGAGCTCCCTCCACGTTGCCTCCAGGAGCCTCCAGCCATGCAGACTAACATGGATTACATTAATAGAGTCAATCCAAATCTTAATTTTATGAAGGCTACAAAGCAAACTGGGCTGGGGAGACGGGTCAGCTTTCTTCCTACAACCCTGCAACTAGTTTCCATTAAAATGATTTGGAGGGTGTGCCTGTACCTTGTCATGGAGCGCAACCCAGGGACGGATGGATGCCTGTGGGAATGAAGGCTGTAGCGGTGGATCCGGGCGTAACATAACCTCTCCGGGGAAAGTTGTGCGTCAGGACTTGTTCGCTTGGCCGCAGCGCTATCCTGCTCTACTCGCTTGAGATCTGCCCGGCATTGCTCTTGGTTCTCCCTGCCACACCTTCTGCAGGGAGCAGATAAGCACTTTTGGGGGATGATGTAAGTTTTTCCATGTTTGAATGCTACAGCGCTGATTTTAGGGCAACAAAGCGAAATTACATCCTACCTAATAATAAAGCATGCTGCTCGGATAGATTCGACCACTTAGTTTCAGATCTTGTGTAATCTGGAAAAACAGTTGATGTTCATGGAAAAACAGGCGATCCCAATACAAATGCAATGCTGAGTGAGAGCGGTTGTCAGTTAGGGTGCACAGGAGATTTATTTATGTTATATATATATATATATATATAAAAAATATATATATATTTACAGAAGTAATAGTGATAGCAAATGAAGTAATAGCAATAGTGGTTGCAGTCTGAGAGAAGCATGTCTGGACATTTTGTGGACACAGACATTTTCTGGCATTGGGGACTATAGTCAGTAGAAACCCTGCTCGTTCCATTAAAAATAATGTTCATAATTGGTTGGTTCAAAATTCACCAGTACAGATCATTGCTTTCCAGAAGCAGCGTTTTATGCTTTTCATTGGACATTGCTTACAGCATCAGTGGACAGTGCAAGGAGAAAATGTGCTCATTAGATATGAACTTAATTGAGAGTGACATGGCTGGGTATTAATATTAGTCTTGCCGCGGGCTTTTCCTTTCCTTTTTTGTGTTTATAGTCATGCTAGTAGATACTGAGCATGTTATCCGTTTACCAAATTCCATAACACCACCTTCAAGAAAAAGGATCGATTTCCCAGTTTCTTTCTAAATGGAGGTGCAGCCTCGGATGTCCATCTCCCCCAGATGTGGGAGCAGAAGCAGCAAAGCAGGAGGGCAGGGCTCTGCCTGGCTCCGAGCACAGGTCACCCTTGCTACTGATGTGACCTTTTTTTGATGGTATTTCTGTTTGCAGGAATCTGCATTTATGGTGGTTACAGTGGCTTATGGAATTTAACTTGGCATTTGTTTTTCTGGGGAATGGTCCGGTGACAAGAAGCTGACGCAGATTTCTTTGGGGTCCTGTCCCTGGGCACTCCTACCTCTTTCCCCTCCCCCCTGAATGTGCTTGGGAGAAGAAATAAATTAATTAGATGAAATGGAGGGGTCCATTTTCACTGGCAACAAGAGAAGCATGCTGGGAAACGCGGGTGAGCGTGGGGCTCTGATTGGCGCCGAGGGAGGCGGTGGTTTGTATAAATAGCAGGATGCACTCCTTTGTGCTTGAGAGGTTTCCCATGTAAGGCAGAGCGAAGATGCCGGGTGTGTTGCTGTCGAGACTAATTCAACTCTTTTTGGTACATAAGCTTTTTTCAGGGCATGCTTCTCTTTTTTTTGCAGCCTTTCCTCGCCCCTGCGCACTCTGTACGTAGACCTGCGAGGCGGGGGAAGCGCAGATGCCCATCGCAGGGTGGTTTGCGGCTGCACGGTCCCTGGCTCCACGCGCTCTCCTGCTGCTCGCGGCCAGGACGAACAATTATCAGAGCGGTTTGTCTCACAAGTCAGTGCCATCTGTGCAGGGCGCCTTGTTTGCCGAACAAAAGGATTCGGAGGGGCTGAGGGGCTACGGCTTTAAAAACCCCCAACTGAATGGAAGAAAGGATGCTGTCACCTGCTTCTAACTGCGCGCAGGAGCATTGTTCCCTCCCAAAACGTTCGGCGTCACTTTTATTACCTGCAGCCGTGCCAGCGCTTGGCAGCGTGGTGTTTTATTTGGGGACAGGGTAATAGATTCAGTCATTCTGCCTGCTACTGATACGTTTTGTTTATATATATTTTACAGGGTTCGGTCTGACAGTTTTGTCTCCTGGGTAATTAAGCTGAATTATTGAAGGCCCTGAAATTAACACTGTCATTTTTAATAATTAAAATAAAGTAAATCTCAGCCTGTTTCACAAGTTAGGTTATTTCCTCTTCCTGATTTTGAAGGTGTGTGTGAACTTGTTTGGAAGAATGTGAGCGCTCGGGTAGCTTGGTTTTAAAATTTTGTTTAACAAAAATATGGGGGAAAACCCTAGGTCTCCTGTAAGGTCTCTCAAAACATCCAAGCCTTAAAAGAAAAGATAGGTGGGGAAGTTAGTGTATGGTAGGCACTGCTGGTGGGAGTCTTTGCTGCCCACTGCTCCAGGCAAATACTGGAGAATCAGAGTGTGTCGGAGAGTATCTACAGCAGGAAAGGAGCTTTACAAATAATTATTTGCATTTTTTTCTTGAAGTTGTAACACTGCCCTCAAATTTTTACTGGCCCAATTATATCATGTATTTAGATATTTTAAAAATTTTTCTTCAAACATTTGAATTTAGTTTTTCAAGTCAATATTTGAATTTCCTATTTGCTGTGGATTTGGGAATACTCTTCGTTTGCAGTTTGGGAATTCTAGGATGGTGGATCGCAAGGGGCCTGATTTGGTTAACTCCAGTGTTAAGATTGAGGTTCTGGCCTTCGTTCCCTGAGTCTGGGCCAGTTGCCCCCAGCTCCGTGTCTATGAATGACTCAGGCTTATTTCTCTTAGTGACACCCACGTGTGTGTGGAGCTGCAGCGACGGAAGGGGCTGCTCCCCATGGGGCTGAGGTGCTCACGTCCCACCAGTGCTGCTGCCTGCCAGGGGTGCGCATTTTGTGGCAGTGAAGGAGCAGTGGGAGTCGGAGCACTGGCCAGGAACAGTGAGAGGGTCATTCAGGCTGGAAGGGGCCTCAGGAAATCTCTACCCCAACCTGCTGCTCAAAGCAGGGTTGGCCAGGAGATCAGAGGAGGTTCCTCAGAGCGTTGTTCTGTCGGGTCTGGAAAACCTCGAAGGCTGGAGACCACGCAGCCTCTCTGGGCAGCCTGTTGCAATGCGGGACTGAAGGGATGAGGAAGCTCCGCAGGGCAGTAAGTCTTTCTGTGTCTCTGCTTTTGCGCACAGTGATGTCTAAAGCCGCGGAGAAGGTCACAGGTGGGTTAGGAGAGCTGGAGAACAGGAGGAGTGGCTCCAGCCCCGGCAAATGTCGCTGGTTTGTCTGTGCGCACCCAACGCTTTTTATTGATGAACGTGTTGTTGTATTTCCTTGGCAACACAGTCTGTTATGGCAACAGCTGGCTCTGGGTGTGCAGCCTGCAGGTGAGGGAGAGGAGGTGATGGAGAGCTCGGCGCTGGCCAGGGCGAGGGCTGGGGCCGAGGGGCTGGATTTTCATGGGGGGGGAATACGGGCCACGAGCTCCAGTCGCTGCGTGAGACTTGACCGCTGCTCTCAACGTTGCTGGCTGCGGCGGGGTTCTTGCCAAGGAAGGGCTTGAGGATGTGGCTTTGCCTTGCAAAACGTCAGTAGCTCTTAAGCTTCAGACCGGTGACCACATGAAAGAGAGGAGCCGGTGTGTGTTTAAGGCACTGGATTGGGCCGCGTGGGACTGGGATTGGCCGCAGACTTCTTGTGTGACCTTAGGCAAGTCACTTAGCTTCTCTGTATCTCGGTTCCCGTTGGGACAGCAAGGCTTCTTCCATTCGCTGCATTTGGGCAGCGGTGGCTTTCCAAAATGGGCATTGCAAAATGGGGCTTCAGACTCTGCTGTGGGTTGTCCGGGTGCTGGTGTCACACCCAGCCTCAAGGCCAACATGCTCAGGTAGACCACTGCTTTGGAAATAAAGACTTATTGCTGCCTTAGGAGCCAGGAGGACACATTTCCTAAAGCTTGCCACCCAATGGTGACTTTGAGTGGGCTAAGGTGCCAAGTGTCTGCTCGCCTGCACTCGGCATGGTACAGGGGACCTCTCTCCTTCCCTGGTCCTGTGGAAGGAGACCCTGCTCGCTTACCTCTCGGCAGCTTTGTTGTTTGCATTTTGGGTTTGCAGAGCCTCTCTCCTCCCCGCAGAAGCAGAAGCACCTGCTTATTCTGTTTAGGGTCCTGCATGGCAATGGGTGGCTCAGACCTGCCTGGAGGGGCTTTCAGCATCTCGCTTGGAGGACCTCTTTGGGCTGAGTTTGCCGAGCTCAGGGGGAAAAGGGGCTGGTAGGAGGCGCTGGAGGTGACTGCATCGTGGTCCCCATCTCGGAGGGGTTTGCAGGCTTCTGTGTCCTCGCTCCAGTTTGCACCTATTTATCACCACTGAGCATTTGCAGGAAAATAAGAGTCATTCTCAAATAATGCTGTTGTTAAAGCACATATTTTAAGATTTTTAACTTTGTCTACCCTCTGGCCCACATTCCCTCTCGTTCCCTTGCAGAGGAATGGGCAAAGTGTGAGGGCATCACTTCAGCTGTGTGTGTTCCTGGGGAATATTCTCCAGAGCATCTCCCAAATCACTTGCAAAGAAATTTCAGCATTCAGATGCTGAGCTGGTACTTCAGAAAGCTCCTTCAGATGTAATACTTGGCAAATCCATTTTCACATCTCTGAAACTGTGGGAAGATTTTTTTAATTGGAAAATCTGGTTAGGTCCCTTCCTAATTTTCAGGAAAGACTGATGGAAGGATTATGACCAACCCTAATTTTGCAAATGAGGTAAGGAAGCAAAGCCAATATAATAAAACCACAGGATAATGCGTCATCTTGTGCCCTTTCTTCACTCACTAGGCGCATACAGTTTAGTTGTAATGATGTGTGAACTTTTCTCCAAGTAAATCTTCTGGAATATGTTTTGCCAAAGGAAAGAAATCTCAGTAATACCAGATCTCATGATATCTCCCTGCTGTTTGGGGCATGCAAATTACGGGCGAGTTTCTAATGTGTTAAGTTCCCACAAGCCTAAACCAAATCCTTAAGGAGAAGCCAGTGGGAAAGACATTTCCCAAGACAGCAAGACTTCTTTTTTTCTCCTAGCTTTGCAAAGAGTTTTGGGTTTGGTTGGTTGGGTTTTTTTTTGTTTTTTTTTTAATGAACATCAGTATTAGCTAAGATACCTCCTCTTAGGAACATAAAGCATGAACTTTCCCGTTGTCACGTGGGCACGTTGCCTGAGCAAGGACTGGTGGATTCATCCTGTTGGGGCTCAGTGCTCCCGGGATTTTCATGTCGATGTCTTTGAACTGACTTCTTGATGCCGAGGAGATGAAAGCCTGGGTGACCATGCAGGAGGGTGTGAGGAGCTGCCCCAGGGGCGAGCGGAGGGCAGCAGGGCCGGGGGGTGCGGGGCACGGGGCCGATGTGCAGACGGGTGCTGCGAGGGCAGGTTTGGTGTCTCTCAGGGGCTGTGACGGCAGGGGAGAAACCTTGCTGCGGGATCATACCTACCAGCGATAGAAAAGCCTGACGGGGTTGTCCTGCCTGTCTTCCCAGCACTCATGTCAGACTGGCCCTCTAACGTGCATAGTCTTCCCAGGTGGCTGCTTCTCCAAACTGGTGATCCCCGGATCTGGCTGATACCTGCCACTGTTGTTGTTTTCTCGGTTTCCGAGCGCTGCATCCCATTGCAGTCTGGGAACCAGGCATGAAGCGTTTGCCCAGTATCTTTTTCCCAGGTAAACATTGCTTTAGATGCTGCAGCCGGATTATGCAATGCAGATAGGTGGGGTCGGTCTTTTTTCTTCCGGCGGTAGAAAGGGAAAGTTGTTTTGCTAAGATAAAAGTGGGATTTTCTCCAATAGCTTGGTGCACAATGTAACGTCCCTTCCTCAGGGTGCGGCTGGAGCTGTGCTCTTCGGGGAACAGGCGGTGGGTGAATCAGACAAGGTTTTGGGAGTGCGTTATTTTTGAGCAGGGTTTTGAACAGTTCCCTGTTCTCCAGGGGAAAGAGGGGTGGGCTCTGCGTGCACCTGGGGTGGGACGCGGGGGTGACCTGGGTGCTGGCTGCCCCCTCCAGCTGCGAGCCTGCCTGCGCTTCTGGGCCGGCGTTGCTCTCCTCTCGCCCATGCTCTCCACGCGGCCGTCGGCAGAGACGCGGCTCCTGGCTGCGTCCTCGTGCCGTTGCCCTCCGCGGATCTCACCGGGGGTTTGCTGTTGCTGTTGTTGGGGCTCTGCCACTGGCTGCCGGCTGCCTGCGTCTGCACGCCAGACGTCTTCCCCAGATGCTAGCAAGGCTGTTAGTGCTAAAATTAGAGCGGCGGGGTTGTGGGTCCCCGAACGCCGACGGCGGCGCGTGCGTCGCCGTGGGGCCGCCGGCTCCCCGCTGCGGCGATGCTGCGGGCAGGGCTGCCCGCAGCTGCCTCGCCCCGCGCCCCGGGCTCCGCTGCCTCGGCGGCACCCGCCGCACCGATGGTCTGAAGGAAATAAGGCAGCTTGTGCTCTTGTGCGGCGGGCTGACGGGCGATCCGGGGGCCGAGGGGGAAGAGGACGAAGAGTTATGTTTTCTGTTTTGTATCTGCTTTCTTGCCCTTGATGGTGTCCTTTATGGGCAAAACCACAGACAAGCATAATATGTGTGCGTCACTTTAATATAATTAATTATGATTCACAAAAGGGTTTAAAAAGTCAAGGATGACCCAGTAACTGTGGTAAACTCCCTAGGATAAACTTTCCAAGGACTCTGTGTAATGAAGGCCCCATGGCTCTTCTGGTGATTGCAAGTCCATTGGGTAAGCATATAGTACCTTAACAAGCTGCCAGTCGTTACATGGAAACATCAGAATATTTGTAAAATACTTTGATATGGTGTTTTTTCAGTTATTGTCACTGAAACTGTGGTTCTGGCATCTGAATATTTGAGATCCTCTTAAAAAAATGAAGACAATGCCAGTAAAAGCAAAAAACCCCAAAGAATGCATCTTTACCCTTTGTCCACTGTCTGAATTAAAAGTAATTACCAAGAGCAAAAGTATTTGCACTTCATTATTTAGGGACTGACTGACTTTTCCGATTGAGGGCTTGTGAGACTGTGAAGAAAATTCAGCTCAAGGATAAGCCCAACTTGGAGTCTGTTAAGTAGTGTCTGTCATCTTCCCTTCTTCAGTCAAGCTGTATTAATCTGTCTGAAAGCTCACATTCCCAAGGGCCACCTAGCGCTTGCTATACTGTGGCAGTGACCTGAAGAAAAGTGTGTTACTTATGTTATTTTTGTAGAAAAGCTGAAACTAAATTTTTTACCTAACCAAAAACATCAATGTAACCAGCAGTTG
This sequence comes from Haliaeetus leucocephalus, assembly GCF_000737465.1. NCBI lineage: Eukaryota > Metazoa > Chordata > Aves > Accipitriformes > Accipitridae > Haliaeetus > Haliaeetus leucocephalus. The sequence continues at coordinate 15,573,594 of NW_010973368.1, read as the reverse complement.
AAGTGCTAGAGGATCCTAAGCCAAGAGGCACTTTTATCCATTGCCTCCATCCTGGACGTGCCCATCTCTGCATGTGAATGCATTTGTCCGAAACACCCATTACCCCTTTGTAGGCACACAGCTCATCTGGTAGTAATGAGACATGGGTATTCAAGTTGGCCAAATTCATCCCTGAGGTCATTTCAGTGACTTCAGTAGAAGTAAACCAGGACTGAATTTGCTCCTGAATCTTTATGTTTGCAAATTAATTTGGGTGGAATCTACTTTTGATTATGCCTTACCTAATTATACCAGATTTACTATCACAAGGGAGGAATGCTCTAATATCCAAAACAAGCACAGTGAGTATGGGCATCCCCTTAGATCCTTAGACTAGTGTTACATTGATGTTGTGTGTGATGTGGTGATGGTGTATGTGTGTGTGTGTGTGTGTGTGTATATATATATATATGCAAAATGCACCAGTATTAAAGGACACAGGAGATCAGAAGGGACCTTTGGGGTTGGTGAATGTGGTCTTGTGCCATAGTGAGTGCTCCCACTTGACGCTGCCTGCCTTCTGAAATTTTTGCCCCTGCTGCTTGTACTGCAAGGCCATTCCTGACTATCATACCTCCTTTTCCTAATTTCTAGCCTAAACGTCTTCAAGTCTAGTCTATGTTCATATTTTCATCCCTTTCAGCTGCTGAACATTTTGCTTTCCTTGCCATCTTGTTGCCCAAGGCAAATGCTGCTGAGTCCTGGAGGAACACAAATCTGTTGGTGTGAATCCTGAGTTCTGGTATCATTGTGTCCCTTTCGTCCTAATGACAGTATCTAATCTCATGATATATGCTACCGATGTCATAGGCAACCCTGCAAAATGACTCTTAACCCTTCAGCTCCCACCTGGGAACCTGTGCTAGTGCAGTATGCTGGAAGAAGACCTATAGGAGCATAGTCAAGGGCACCTTAAAATTCCCAGTTGATTGTTAAATTTACAGAGAAACGTATCTGAGGCAGTCTTGGCTCACAAAAAGGGTCATGTAACTCCTCTGGCGTGCACCATGCTGCTGTGCCTTGCAGCTCTCTGCTCAGCATTTTTACCCGGGGTGCCCTCCCTGAGCGGTTTTGAGTGAAGATGAACATCGGTGCTGAGGAGCGCGTGGGGTCTTGCTGGGGATGTGCGTCCTCCACCTCGCCTGTGCTAGCGAGCAGGACATGTCCCTGCCCTGTTGGCCGTGCCAGCCAGGTGGGGAATGGCGGGGAGAAGACAACCTGCTGCCTGAAGCGTGGGGCTTGGGGGTAGGCGAGGAGGACTTTGCTTGTGGCTGTGCTGAAGGCTTGTGACGCACAGCTCTGAGCCAGCAAAGCGTATGGATGTATGACTGACTCCAGGCGCTGTTTTTTTATCATTCCTCAGGTTACTGAGCTGTTCAGCCAGGGTATAACACTTCCTTACCCCTGCGGGAAGCTTTGCTTAGCTTTATTGAGATGTAGTTTATTCACATTTTTCCTCTTGACGGGGAGGCCCAGGGCAGAGCTCGTGGTGGGGTGGGGGTTGTACGTCACCAGTGGAGCCCGGCAGTGCCAGCCTGGTACCCAAACTTTATCAAGTTGTGTGGGAAGTTCTGTAAGTACTCTGTAGGGTACTGGCAGTACCAGATTTGTTAATGCTGCAGAGACAACAGGGTTGCTGCCCAGCGTGGTCGAGATGCTACCTGGACTGAACTGCTGCCGTATAACAACACATTGCGCTTTTCATTCCGCTTAGCCGAGTATCCTGCGCTACGGAGGGGGAGAACCAGCGGGGAGCTATTAGCTCCGGTTCGGAGATGAAGCGCTGGGCATGTGGTTTCCTGAGCGGCTTCCACTGACCTCGCGTTGGGCGGCTGCCAAGGGCCGGTGCCGGCTCCCCATGCCCAGCTGCACGTCCCCTCCTGCCTCGTGCCGGCCACAGCTGGGGATGCTCTGCGTCACCGGGTCGTCGTGGGATGATGCCGTGGGGTAGCATCGCCCCTTTCGGCAGTTGCTTGCAGTTGGGTGGGCGCAAAAGCCTAGGTCTCGCCCAGCGTTAAGTATAACGTAGATTTCCCAGCTCCCAGGCTTTGGCTCCCTGCCTCCCCCAAACTCCGGTCCTTGCTGTCCTGCAATCTCTGTGACAGGATTTCCCAGATCTGAGATCCCTAGCCAGCTCTGGTATCTTCGGTGGCTGAAAACAGCACTTCTATGCGTTGAGGGAGTAGGAACCCTTTTATTTTTGTGATACCTCTTAATGCATTTTGCTTGAGGAAGCGTTTGTTAAAAGGGTTGAGTAGGGTTAGAGAAGATAAATTTGGGCCTCTGGGCGTGCTGGAGCTTGATGGGCATGAAGTTCTTTCTGTCTCTGCCTCTGTCAGAGACTTGCAAAGCCATCATATCAAAGCCTGGCACCAGCTACCAGAGCACCATCAGCACTTGCTTTTCTCCTCCTTCTGGCAAAAAAATTGCTGGGAAACCATTTGTATTATTTAACTAATGATGAATAATACTTGAGAGTGGATATCTGTGCAACATAGTATTGTGGCTGTCTGAGGTCCCAGCACTTACCCTCTGTTCTCTGTGCCTAAGACCACAGCCTTCCCTAAAAAGATAAAAATGAAAAATATTTTGCAGGAATCTTTTTCACTCCCCCTGTTTGGGAGTGAATCACCCTGAAAATGAGTTCTCTAAAAATGCCAGTGTCAGTGTTTGTTGAGGCAAAACTGGGTGATAAGTATTTTGGGAGAAACAGAGAAGTGCTAGAGGCCCTTGTCTCTTCTGGGACGTGCACTCTTTTGTGCTTTTGGGGGGGTTTTGTCCCAGCACTTGGTGACAGCCAGATCTCCAGCATCTTCCTCCTTCACTCCCTTATGTGTGTGGGCAGGAGGGTTACACTTAGTGTAGGGACAAGGTGTAGGGGACAAGGGACACGTATCTCCATGATTCTGGGACTGTGAAAAGTCCGTCTTGGCTCCTGGTGGCAGCCGAGGATGGTTGGAGGATCCCTGGGCTCTCAGTGTGAAGGGCAGCTGGGCTTTTGCAAATGTACCCCCATGCAGTCCCATCCCGGTCGCTGCAAGGGGAGCAGCAACCCACAGCCCAGACACCCTGCGCTGGGCAAAGTCCGAATAGCTCTTTGGAGGGTCCCAAGTGGCTCAGTATGATGGATCAGCCTGATGGAGCACCCCAAAATTAATCCACTCTGTGGCATGTGCAGCTGGTTGGGCTGAGCTCACCAGGAACAATGCTTTTGCTTCACATGTGCCATTTTTGAGCACCACGTTGTGATTTGCGTATTGCTCTGCTTTGGCCTGAGTGTCCTGCTGCTGGGTACTCACGAAGCCTCCAAGGTCTGAAAGGTCTCTGTTTAATTTAATTTTTTTTTTTTTTTCTGGGAAATGATTTACTCAATTGCAATCTTACTCTTTTCTCCCCATCGCCTTTCAGGACAGTGCCTGCTTCCTTCCTAAAGAAGCCGTTAGTTGGCATGCTCCGAACCAAAATGTTAGCTCAGCTGTAACAGATGGATGGATATGGGTATCGTGTGGCAACTTAATGAATAATATCTATCACCTAATTTCCCGAAAGTTGGCATGTAATGAGGCTGGTGCCATGATTATTACCTCTGTAAATCATGACTTTAAGATGATGACAATCCCTCCTGCCCCAAGGATACAGGACAGCCAGACGATGATGTACATTTAATTGCTGCGTGAGAGAGGCAATGTGTTCGGGAGCATGCCATTGTCTCTAAATTATCTTCTGCAGCACAGACGCTGGAGGAGATTAGTGCAGATTGGAGGGGAGGGAGGGCCCTGCCATGCTGTGAGGTGCTGTAGATATGTGTGTGTTTATCCACTTGAGCCAGCCGGTGGTGGTGGTGTGAGCTGGCCGGGGTGGGATGGAGGTCTGACTCCCAGGTTTGCCGTCTCAGTCTCTCCCCGGGCCTGAAGAAGCAGCGGATGGAGAGGGAATCGCTCACAACTGCGTAGAGAAGCTTCTTTTGTTTTTCTGATGCGTGTTTGTGGTGAATACCTCTGTGGACAGAGGACTGTGATCTCCCAAACGGCGACCTCGGCTTGGGGGGTGAAAGCTGCCAAACCTCTGCCCAAACCTCCTCCCACTACAGGAAATCTCTGTGCCCGTTTTCTTCCTACCACAAACCACGGCTGCCCATAAAGCAGAGCCGATGCCCACATTGTGGGCTCTCAACTTGCTCACGCAGCTGCGTCCTAGCCAAGGGAGGCATCCCTGCTTGCAGGGCCCTCCCAGACCTTCTCGTTCTTCATCAGTTGATTGAGTAACCACTCCAAGTAAAATTATTACTCTGCTGGGCTTTTGAGGTGTCTTTCATTAGGTGCTATGCTATGACAGTTGACAGGGATGTGGCTGGATTGTGGCTGAATCAGGTATTGCAGCTGACCCTTGGAAAGCAGCTACTGCCAGCCTGCTTGTACTGCTGGTTGGTGCTGGGCTTTTTTGCTGTGTTGCCCTCCTTGCTTGAGTACTGCTTTGTTTTTGTTGAATTTTTCTTTTCCTTTTAATTCTGCCCCCATCTCCCTGATGCGCCAGTCAGCGTGGTTACGAGCCGACTAGATGTGGGGCAGAGCAATGGACGCGCTGCTGCTCTGGTCCTCTCCTCCAGTTCGGCGCTTCCGAGCCATGAGATGAGCAGAGGTGACAACAGCCTTCAAACTGTGACAGCAGCTGCTTTGGGTCGGACCGAAGATGCCCCTGGCCTGATGTCCTGTCTCCAGCAGTGCCCAGGGGAATTAAAACTAGGGCAATGTGACGATCACATACGATGATGTGTCTCCCTACAATACTTGCCCAGCCACCAGCGATTTGCAAGGACTTCCCAAGCCAGGAGTGTTACCTTCTGGTTTGGTGGTCCCTGTGCAGCCACCATCGGCGGCATCACGGCTGCTTCCAATTCCTGCGGCTCAGGCCCTGAACCCAGATACTCGCCTGGTTTGCAGGGAGATGGCTCTAAAACCAGCAATACTGTGACTGCCTGGATAGTGTGAGCAATAGGCCATTTCCAAAGCCGCCGCGTGGGATGGGACCACTCAGCCGTGTGACGGTGGCTGTGTGTTGCAGGGGAGCTGCTGAGGTGCTGGAAGAGGAGACCCATGGCACTGGTGGAGCCCCACGTGTGCAGGGGGGGCACGTGCCTGAATTAGCCTCTTGTACCTCTCTCACGTTGGCTCCCGCAGCAGTGAGCAGCGTCACCCCAAATGGGTCAGCTCCCACCGCAGTGACCAGCCCCCAGTCACCCTCCTCTGGCCCTGGCTTCCAGGGCTCCCAGCTGGAAACGCGGGCAGGTTCTGCAGAAGGAAGGTGAGGGTGCAGAGCCAGAGGGGGCATGTGCAAATACCTTGGTGAGATCCTTCTGTGGCTCTGCGAGCAGCCACCCTCAGGAACACCCTCGGGTTTGCTGTTCCCCGAGGGCGTTTGTAGCCGTAAGGTGGCCTGGAGCATTTCTTTGCTTTCCTTCCCCCAAGTAAGCAAACACCGTCCTGCCAACGCTTTGCAATGTCAGAAGATGTTCCCATACCTGCTGGAAAGATGCTGTCTGCTAAAGCAATGGTGGCCATGCTGATTGATTTCCTAAAGTAACATCAGTTTCTTCTCTTTAATTCTCAGCAGTGAATTGGCTGCTGTTGGTCTGAGCCTGCATTGAGCCTTTTTGTCACTAAAGACATTGTAGTGCTTATGGCATTAGCGGTTACATAAGCTGGCTGTCTCCGAGGGGGCTTTGCCCTGGCATGATGCTCCTTTAGGGTTAGGTAAGGGCCAGCCGTGGAGCAGGGGGATGTGAAAAAAAATACACATCTGTAGTCGAGAGACTTATTTGAACTTAACACACCCCGCAGGAAAACCTGGATTTTGGAGTTTTCACGTATTCTCTCTGGCTCCGCAGATTAGAGGGGGACCGTGGGAAAGCTGCCAGGGCTCGGAGATCAATCCAGCCTTTGTAAATCCTTTCATCTGACTGGCGGCTTCATACAATTGAGTATTACCCAGTTTATTATTGTTGGTTGATTAAATTCCTGTTGGTCAACACAAATAGTGCTGCACAGGCTGTGCGTTCGTGGGATGGAAATTGGCATTGCAAAGCACTTCCTAGAGAAAGGCAGGGACAACCTGTCATTTAAAACCACATTCAGGGGACATTTGCGGGTGCGGGAAGGACAAATCCCTCCATGCAAGTGACTTTCCAGGCATTTCTCACGTGCCTGTGGAGGCTGAGCCTGCGACGAACGAGTGTGAGGGTCAGATCCCCGCTTTTCTGGAAGCGAAGGCAAGCGGCCTCGGCAGGGATGCGCTCACCAAGCCCCTGTGTCTGCAGGGTGGGGAAGGCGGGGTGCGGGGTGGACCCAGCATGTATAACCAGGATTAATGGGATGAAATTAGACGAAGGAGAAAGTCGTCAGGAACTGTTTCCTCAAGGTGAAAGCTATTAGGCTGCGGCACAGTTTCTCAAGGGAAGCGATGGGCGCTTACTTACTTGGGTCGTGCTAAAATGAGAATATGAGAAAAATCTGGCTTTGGGGAGGAGATGGGTGCTATCAGTGGCTTCAGGGGGCTCCAGGGAGACATGAGCCCCCCCCTCAGGAACAGTGCTGTTCTGGGAGAGATGGAGGGGGCTGCGAGTGGGACCTTTGCCTCTCTACAGGGCAGGACCTTCAGCTGAGGTTTGAACTCAGAGGAGCTGGGGGCTGCTGTCTATCAAAGCAAGACATTACCAGTAAGCTGGCAGCAGGGACTTGTCCTGGTGTTCTGGTAGACCCTGAAACAGCACTCCCCGAATTTGTTGGCCTTTCAGAATACTCTTTCTACACACTGCCTGGCTTGTAAGAAGGAGGGCATAGGACATATCTCTCAAGAGTGGGAGTAACTGGCGCACTAAATAGTTTGGGAACCTCTGTGCTAGATGACCTGAAACATCTCTATGCTTTTATGAATGGTGTTACCTTGAATGTCCATGTATCTTCCTTCCCCATCCTTGTCCCTGAACCAGAGCAACCCCCTTTATCTTTGGGTGTAATGATTCGTTTCCCATCTCTATGCAATGTGCCCCCATAGAAAATAAGCCCACCAGGTTATTTGGGGAGGAGATGGGGGATATCAGTGGCTTCAGGGGGCCTGTGCTTAGTGTTCTTTTTTTTTTATGCGTGTAACAAAGAGCTGTCCTGTGGAAATAAGAAGATCACCTTCTTGCCCTCTGCTAGTTCTCAGAGAGTCCTGAAATGCGGACGCAGAGGAGCCCCAGGTGACCCTCTGCAGTGAGCAGACAGGAGATGCCTGGAGCAACTCGTGATTGGGAAGGAAGATGCTCATGTCCGGGTCCCTTTCCGTATCCCTTCCCTTTGCCCCAGCTCTGCCATGGTTTGTGTAACCAGAACTGACGAATGTAACGCTACGGAGCGAGCAGGGGTCCCTGCTGCTGAGAGCCCACTCTTTAAGGCTAAAATACAGAACAATATGCGTTTGAAGGCCAATGTGCAGAGGTGGATCCTGCGGACACCTGCGTGCTGCTGGAGCAGCGAGGCCGAGAGCGAGCCGTGGGGGCCGCTTCGGAGACCCAGAGCAGCACGTGTTAACCCGCCTTGTGGGGAGCGGTCAGCCGCCAGTCCAAAGGGCTTAAGTGGGAGGTAATAAACCTGTTAATAAATAACAGGGAAAGCTGGCTGCGTTGCATAGTTTTAATTTCTGAATGTAACCTCAGGGAAACATGGTAGAGGTTTGCACAGCCCTTTTGCAAAGCCGTAGCGAGCGCTCGTTCGGCTTGTAGAATGGGAAAGTCTCCTCCGATCGCCTGCTCTCTGCGTCGTTGTGGGATTGGTTTTATTATCCCCAGTGGCCGAATGCCTGGGCTCTCCTTGGCTGCCCCAGGCAAGGTGACGGCGCAGTTCCTTGCTTTGCTCTAATCGCCAGGGGACTCATCCTGCGGGATGCTCCCCAGCCACCTTCCCTCGCAGCGGGGGTTGCTCGGCATCCCCTGGGAAGGGCCAGCGCTGGCAAGGACCGGCTTTGTCGAGAGCTTCCTAAAACTCCCGGCTGAGGGTGGTAGCGTGGATGAGAGCGAGTCACAGTTATCGGGGAGATTTATCTGAGGATTGACTTGCTATTTCTAAATTATTTCTCCTATTTTTATTGTAGTAGCGTTGTACTATTAACTTATTTTAAAACAGGTTTTGTTTCCTCATGTCTCATTATTTCAATCCAGCCCAGTGATACATTGTAATCTGCTCCTCCATCTTGTTTCTACTCCCTTTAGACATTGTGCAGTTAGGGAATGCTTAGGTATTGTCTAGCCTTTCTTTCCAGGCATTAATTACACGTTTACTGTATTCAGATTCTTAAGCCATAGCACGTGTCGCTTGCTTAGGTATCTGGAGTCCCTGTTCTGCTCAGTTTTGGGTTATAGCATATTTTTGGCTGGCCTACTGCTGTTCCCAGCTGGCCCCGACAAAGCCCGTGCTGGTTTGGTATAGCCAACACGTTACACTCGACAGCCCTTCTCCTGTTTAATTTCCTTTCGCTAACTCCTGCGGCAGGGCAGCGGGTCCAGGCAGGAGAGGGCTGCAGGTAAGAGGTGGGGCATTGCTGCTTCCAAAAGGAGCATTTCCCTCCACCCTCGCGTGAGAACACAGGCAACAGTCTCTGCTCCATTTGTGTAATTCGATGGCACGAAGGGGCTCCTCTGTGACCCAGTTTTGGGTTTTTTTTGGTTGAATTTTATCTCAGGTGAAAGCTGGCATGGGTTGGATTCATGCCATCTTCCAGCTTGACACTGAAGTACAGTGAATTAACTGTACATACTTTATCGTTTTTATGCATGGCTGTCATTCCTGTCTGTACAGAGTCCTTAAAGGTGTTTGGGAAGAAGCACACCTTCCTCCTACGGTCACGCTGCTGTTGGAATGTGTTTATCAAAAGTGAGTTAAATTACTAGGCAATTGCAGCACGTAATGTTTAACTAGGATCTGCAGCAGGAGAGTGCAAGGCTGAGTGGTTTTCTGCTGCTGGCTGGAAAGGAGGAACCAGGCAGGGGAAAAGAGAATAACCACCTCAGAAAATACCCCAAATCAGAGGGGACCAGGTGGCGGGGAACGGGGTCCCCTCGGTGCTCTGGACTGCAGCAGAGCTTCGCTTCCCAAAACACTGGTGCGCTGGGAGAGACCGGCACATTAAACCAGCTAATTGCAAAATACACACAGATCCAGGACTGAACTATGGGTGAAGGCTGGGACCTGCACAGGTGCCCATCCTAGCTAGTAGGAGCCACTGGCTCTACAACTGCAGTTATTTTTGGCAAATAGGGCTGGGTGTGGGGTTTCTGCCTGCAGTTTAGCAAGGCTCCATATCCTCGGCCATAGAAATTTGTGTCTTTGACACAGACGCATACAATCCCCAACTCCAGAAGAGCTTAGCGTGCAGGGATTTAGACATTCCCTGGCGATTGCCTTAAGCCACGGGCTTGCAGCTATTTTAGGCTTTCTCCCTTTCTCCCTCTGAGGGTCTGACCAGAAATTTCATCCTAAGCTAAAAATTGCATGAAATCGAATGCCTGTGTTAAAAATGCTCTCTTGATAAATCAGCATTTTCCTATGAAAAACTGCTTTGCCTAAAAATTCCTACCAGCCCTCATCCCAAGTAGCGTGGCAAGAGTGGGTGACACCACGAAATCATGCATCTTGCTCACCACGAGGGCAAGAGCCCTCCCGTGCCAGCCCTGGGTGCGGAACTGAAGTTTGTTACCATCCTGCCCTGTATGTAAATGCCAGCCATAAATGGATAAACACTTTTCGCTGGAAAAAGATCACCAATTTTTAACACCTTTGCTACCTTGCACTTTTTTAGGCTCAGGGGGAGAGATATGAGCAGCCACCGCTGGGGCTAAGGGTGGGCTGTGGGGCAGCCTGGAGCGGGGCGGGGGGGATAACGAATTCCTGGGCACACGGAGGCCGTTCAGCGAGCGTTGGGCTCCGGTGGGCCCCTGCGTGGAAGGACTTTGATCTGACTCCAGCCTTTTCCCACTGAGGCATCGCTTTTGAATGCGTTCCTGCTCTCAGCCTTGCCGTGCGCGGCAGACAAAGGCGAGGGGAGCGGGAAGAAGGAGGGGGGGCTGTTTACCCTCATCAGGAATGGTCGAGTGGCCCGAGTCAATAAAGCCTATTTTTCATTAACCTAATCATTATTTTTTTCTCGCTGCCAATTAAATTTTTCCTGTTGGTACTCAGAAGGGCATCGTTTCCATCTATGAGATTTTTTTTTTTTTAATAGGGGCCTTTCTGAACATGGTGGGGGTGTTTGAGGAGTGGAAATTAAAGTTTAATTTCTCTCTGGATGGAAGAGGATTTTTGAGATTTAATTATCACGCAGCTTGGATTCCTGACGGTTGAGGACTGCATTGGAAAGGCTGGTTTCCATTGTGTGGAGTGGATAATTATGCAGCCCTCTCCCGGGCTCGCTGCGTTTATTGTCCAGAAGAATCTTCCCAAGCAAAAGGGGGGAGCAGATTTACAATCTGAAATGCACTTTCAGAGCCTGCAAAAGTTTCAACTTGATGTTTGCAAAGAGAGACTTTTGCAAATATTTAAGATCTACTTATTTACCCTTTTAACAAAAAACTGCCCATCAGTTAATCTGGTAATCTGCCTTTCCCCCCACAGGTTGCTTAGGAAGTAGTTTTGTAAACTCAGAGAGAGCCCTTCTGCAGCTGGACTGCTTTGTGCTATCAGTTTCTAAGCAGGATTCCTTCAAAGGCAATGGGAATTTCTGCATAAAATCTACCAGCCCATTTGTATGTACAATGTCAAATGTAAGATTAATAGTCATCTGAAGCTTGGCAGTGCTTCTTACCTAGGAGGTAATGTTAATCTATCCAGGAGAAAATGTTGAAGGATTCAAACAAATCTAAAGTTTCCAAGCAAAATTCACTCACAACTGTTCTGTTTCACAAGGCTTTGGATTAACCTGATGTCTTTCCCACAGGCTTTTGAACCGTTGATGGTTAGAAGTTTGCCATAAAAATGGAAAAACTTCAGCAAAGGTCTTGTCAAATATGGTGAAGTTTTTGCAACTGCAACAACCCCCCCAAATCTTTCAAAGGTGGGATCAAATCTGCATGTGTTTGAGTGGGTTCAGATCTCGGGGCAAATGTCTTGCGCAGCTTTGGTCAGCGTGATGAGTTCAAAGAGAAAAATACCAGTTGTGGATGCTCACGGTTTCTTCTTGCGGAGTGGTGGAGCGGCAACAGTGCAAAATGGAAACCAGGGAGCAGATTCTCAGATACACTTGCACTCATTTCAGTGGATTTGCAAGAGGTAACTAACAGGGCAGTTAGATGTGCAAACATTTCAGATCAGCCTGTTTTCCAGAGCTTTCTGGCTGTGACTGAGTGACAAAGGGCTCTGAACCCAACTTGACTTTCATTTGCAGCTCTTTTTGGTTTCACTAGTGCAAACTCAAGAGTCTTTGGGCTTCTGATAGCTACCTTCCTATCTTGAAAGACCATGTGGTTGTTTTGGGGAAGGTAGCAGCTTATTATGGGAATTTCTGGATTATTAAAATAGCTTAGGACAACCTGGCCTCCGTTCCTCACGTACTCAGTTTTCAAATTAGCACCTTTCTCTTGTGCTGCCCTAAGACTCATAGACATGGACATGGCTGTCTCTGTAGCCTTCTCCTGTCCCTTCCTCTGTCATGGTGCCTATGAGCCTTGACTGCCGTTGGACTGTCAGTGCTGCTGGGGCTGTTTCCTAACCCACATGTTTTCCTGGCATTCACCAGCTTGTCTGCATTCACCGAGCTCCGCTTTTTTAAGGTCTTGGCTAGAGACCATATGTTGTTACTATAGTCATACCGAGCCTTGTACATGTTGGCCTTCTGTGATTTAGGACCATGCATTTCTGTGGAAAAGCTGGAAACGATAATTCTTAAAGGTAAGAACTCTCATTTTTGGGGGGGGTACTAACTCTCGAAATCCCTGGCTGTATTTTAAAACAGCCAACTGTTCCCACTATAACCTTTTCGTTGCAAACATCCCATTAGTATCGGAGGGCCCTACCCCAGCACTTGTTCCTCTCCACACACTCCTGCCAGCTCTGCTTTCTTCTTTGCTAGCTGCCATGCAGTTAGGTGAGACTTTCTGCAGGTGATGGAAAACCAAAATGCGTGGATGGTTTCAGATTACTGAGTCTGACATGCCAATCAAAGGCTGTTTAGTGATTTCTTTTTTGCCTTCAAATAATAGTGGTGCTTGCTTTCTGGAATTTAAGTGAAATAGCCACAGATTTTCTCATGTGATATTTGTGCAGGGTAGGCATGGAAAACAGAACTGATGGGCTCTCAGGGTCATCTAACCTATCCCTTCGCCCCAAGGCAGATTCAGCTCTACCTAAACTACTCCTGACAGATGTTTGTCTAACCTGCTCATGAAAGCCGTCATCAATGGCAATTCCACCACCTCCCAAGGCAATCTTTTCTAGCCCCTAAATATCCCTATTATTAGAGAGCTTGCTCTTCCTGGGTGGACACAAACAACAATTTATTCACTTCATCTTTTTTTTAAAATCATTTACATATTTGAATCTGTTACTACATCTATGTTTGGTCTTTTCTTCTCCAGGCTAAACAATCTGGATTCCTTCAAGCTCTCCTGCTAGATTATGCTTTCCACACTCTGATCCTCCTTATTTCTCTCCTGAATTCCTTCCAACTAGTCCGCATGAGTCTTGAAGCGTGATGCCTAAAACTGGATGCAGATCTCTATTCAGGATCTTTAATAGCACCAATGAAGGAGGATTATTTCCTCTGTTTACATACAGGGCTCTTGTTTCTGCATCACGATATGATCCCACATACTGCTTTTGCCCCAGCGTGACACTGATTCATGCCCAGTTTACGAACTGCAATAGCCCCCAAGATCCTTTTTCACAGAACTGCCGTGTATGAGGAATCGAAGGATGCTGCCACAAAAGTTTAGGTCGACCTCAGCAGAGGCTTTGAGCGTAGCAGGCTGGCAATGGGATGGGCTTAGCCTTTGGTTGCTGTTGTAGAGACAGGGACAGCAGCTACTTACCGTAGCAATAGCCAAAGTAAGTCAGGTGGGAAGGGCTGGGTTTTGGATGTGGGAGGGAGGAATGAAGTAACTGGATTGATAGAGGTGAAAATGAGTACAGCCTGTCCCCTTGGTTTCAGGGATTTTCTCCTGGGACAGTACCCTCTTGGCGACTTCTAGGGGCTGCACCGTTCCTTGAGGTGCCCCCAAAAAGAGGATGTGGAGCAAAGTGGGCTACTCTTTGCAAAGCACCCACACAATCCCAAATGTTTTGAGTCATTTGTAGCTGGTGGAAAGCCACTAATCGGCTTCGGGGCTTTTTTTGACCGGGTCACGTGACCGCGCTACCAAGATTAAAGCAGCACGAGGAAGGAAAAGAGGCTTAAACAGCTGAGGGTGCCTGGCAGGTCATTTTAACCTTTTCGTAATCATTAAAGCTGTAGAATCCCATTAGCAGTGACTTGCAGCTCTGCTCCCCGAATGAGTGCTGGTGACACAACTTTTCGTTCACCTCCACCTTCCCCCAAGGGACAGTCTGGCACAACTGGCTGGTAGCGCCTGAACTTCAACGAGAGGGTCCAGCCATTCCTTCCCATGCATCAGCGAGTCCATCGCACCAACGAGAAGCAATCCGTGGGGGTCTATCAGGAGCGGAGGATTTATCTCTCCGTATCTAAAATTAGACTCTCATGGAAGGTCCTGCTTAGGCCATACTGTGGTAGATCAGCCCTGGCCCATCTGTGGCAATAGTAGAGAGGTACAGGATAAGGAAGATTATGATGATCTCCTAATTCACTGCTTTGGCACTGGTCAATGGGCTATGGCTTTACTCTGCTGGGCTTGGCGACAGCGGAAGATCCTGCGCTGCTGCAGCGCAGCTCTGATGTGGGAGGCAAAGCTTTTTGGATGGAGCTACGTTGACTAAGGCACGAGGCAGTCAAAAAGCCTCCGGTTTGTTGGTGTTACTCATCTTTTCCTCTCTTGCAAGTTTCCATGAGCGCAGCATCACATCCAGTAGTCAGTCTGGTCCTCCCCTGACCTTCTGCCAGCTTCTGCATCTTTTGTTGTCTCCCTTCATATCAGCTCATAAGCACTGATAGAGAAATGCTGATACCACAGTGTCTGGAAGGGAGGATCGCTCTGATCTACCTGCAATTTGAACGTTGTCCTACTTTCTCTAGAATTGTCCTTTTTGCATTCAGGCAGTCCTTCGCTGAGTACATCTACGTGGTTGGACAGCAAACAGCTTCTTAAAGAGGCCAAGGAAAACCTGAATTCTGCCTGGTGTCACTGGGCTGTGGTGGGTGTTGCAGGTATTGCAGCACCTGGAACTGATCCAGAGAGCACCTACTCCCTCGGACAGTGCAGGCTTTTGGGTGCCAGGGGGCAAGAGCGCTGCAGCGGATTTAAAATCAGCTTTTCTCTGTTACATGTACACCAGTCAAGACTGTCTGGCTGTGCGTGTCTTGGACATTAATATTTCTATCACTGTGTTTGCTTATTGCATCTAATTACAGTCTGTCCCCTCTTGCTTGCAAGCTCAGCCTGAGGCTGAACCTCAAAAAACTCACACGGATTGTTCTCGGAGCGATGCCCAGCCAGGTATTAAAAGACAACTTGTAAAACAAACGCAGTCTTTTCCTTGGTTGTTTACCTTCAAAATCTCTGGGGGATATAAGGAAAGATTTCCCCAGGAAACCTGGACAAACAGTAGTGACTAAGAATCAGGGCTGAGCCGGGCTGTCCTGCAGGCAGCACGTCATGTGGGGAGCGCATCTGAGCAGCCTGGTGAAGGTGCCGTCCTCTCCTCCACAGGCAGGCTCACACGGAGAGCTGGGGAAAGCCCTGGAATGCTGCCGCAGCACTGTCTGTCCTTGCCCACTGCCAGCAGCAGAAGAGCAGCTACCAGTTGTCCCCCTCAGGAGAGGAGAAGTGTGGTGTCAGACTAGGAGACTGGGAGGTGTTTTACCACCTTCCCGTTAAGCAGGTTTTACGGGTCGGGTGGGTCCGACATCCTCAGCTGCAAGCTATCTCCAATGGTTCCTGCTCTGCTATGCGATAGAAGGACGGCCCCCACGAAGATTGTAATGTGAAGGTCACCCGGGCGAGGAAGGAGAAACCGGTGGCCGCTTTCCGATGGGACGAGACAGCTCTCTCCCGGCTGCGCTGCAGTAGACGGGCGCACACGGGCGCACACGCTCCTCGTTCCCTATCAGCCGCCTCCTAATGAAATCCCGATAAGATATCGGGAGCTCTTGAGCTCCTGTTGACAGTCATCGCGGGCAGATGTTTTGCTGTCTGCGGAGATGATATCATGGCTGGAAGTTGCAGTAGTGAGCTGTAAAAGCTGAAGTCAGGAGAGACCTTATCAGACTGTTACAGACCGACTTGAGGCCACTAAGCTCCCAGACAGGCCTAATGGACTGGAACTGAGTCGGGAATGTGCGGTCTTGAAGAACTTCAGAGCTCGTAGTTACAGGCTTGCTATGAAATGTTAATTAAATAGCTGCGGTGGCATATGTTTCGTCCTGTTGGAGCAGCACTTTGCAGCAGCACGGCCGTGTTGCCAGTGCGCAACCACCGGCTTGTGAGAGTTAGAAAAAAAGGTGTATTAGCCTGAGACCAGATTTCTTTGTTATTTGTGATTGGACTGACAACACACCTCTCTGTTGTTTTGACTAGTGTTTGAATACCTGTTCTATACCTGAGTTATCACCTCCACCTTGAAAATGAGGCCTGATCCTACCAGTCTTACTCAGACAGATGTTATCATGGGTGGCTTTGGATGCTACATATAGGTTTTTTATTTATTTAGCATAGTCTAAAGCAGTTTCTATTCAGTAAAAGTGTGCTGCAGCACCTCAGCTATGGAAATAATCAAGATTTGGCCTTAGTTCTGTTTCTGTAAGTGCCCTCCTGCCACCTCTTTAGTGCTGCCTGGCAGAGTGCAGAGGAAACTGTTCCCTACACAGCCCATGGTGAATGAGGTGGTGGGACAAGAGGCAGAGCAGGTTGGTATGGTTTGCTTGCAGAATATGTTGCAAAGCTACAAAAGGCTGGGAGCCTCTGGCTGCCATAGACCTTGTCATTGCATATTCTTTTACCGTGTTCCAAGAGAGAGCCCAAATTTTGCCCAAGCTCCTGCTGGAGAGGCATGGGGATTGGGGTTAGCAAAGTATGGTATTTTGGACCTGAGAGAAGAGAAGGAAGGTTTAGGTCAGTGAGCTTCTTCACCTCACTGCTGGAATACTTCATTTGGCTTTTACCTGCCTTTTATTTGCAGACCTGCCCTCCCATCTACGTGATTTCACAGCTGCTTTTAGTGATATTTTCAGCAGGGAGTAGCTGGGTTGGAGCCTGGCTAGCGGGCTGGAGAGCTGCCTTTGTTCAGTGGGGACAAGGGCTAACATGGGGACAGGGGCCAAGTCCCTCGGACAACGGCAGCATCCTCCAGGTGCTGGAAGAAGTGGCTTCTCCCTGAGGCAGGGTGAGAGTCACTGCAGAGCTGAGCATGCCAAGGCAAACTGAGGAGCATAGCCCGAAAGCCCTGGTGATGCCGTAGCAGAGGGCAGCACCTGCAAAACTAAAGGAGCTCAGCAGTGGCTTTGCGGTGTCCCTGCTCACATTTGAGCCATCCGCTGAGTTAAGCCTGACGTGAAAACTTGCCTCGCGCACCAGTCCAAAACAGGACATTGGGAATGGGGTTTGCTGGTAGGAGCAGAAAGATGGGGGCTGCCTAGGAAAAAGCAAGGGTGGTGGGTTTGTCCACCTCTCAGTAATTTCATTTAATGACATTATATAAAGAGATGTGGGTTTCATCTGCTTCCCAGCTGCTCTGAAAGAGTGCTGTTACCTTAATAAATCAACTTCTTTACAAGATGTAACCGCTGGCCCATTTTTCAGCCTGCTTGTCTGTGTCAAGAAGCAAAACCAGAAGAGCAATATGAATCTGAAATATAGTGCTAAGAGCAGAGGTGTGATAACGAAACTGCCGACAAACAGCGAAATGTTTTATTGAGCACAGGGGAAGGCCTTTTTATGAGACGATCTTTGATGGGAGGGAAGGAAGCCAAAGTGTCAGCATCCCATCACACGAAGAAGAAGGCGGCAGCTGGCCACAAGGTGCAAACCTGGCAGAGCATCACTCCTTCCTGTGTCTTTCCTCCTTGGGTTTGGATATGGGAGAATCCCTTTAAGGATGCTGCTTTTTATGAGGAGAGGAAGAGCCTTGTTTGCAGGACACTGACAAAAGATAGCTGTGCTTTACTGTCTTAAATCATGCTTAGTGAAAGTAGCTCCTGGGGAGAAAATTAAGCGGGAGGCAGCAGGTGTCCAGCCTCGCTGCTGGGGGTGTGGGCACCTCCATGGTGGACGCAGGGATGGTGCTGGAGTGGGGCACCACGGTCCTGACCTGCCAGCCAGCACCCCAGCCAGATACTGCGTAACCCCCCTCTTTGTAGCAGACATCGAAAAGACAAATCAAACCTCAGTGGGATGCCGTGGAAGAGGACTAAGGCACCTCTGTTGGCTCAAATCTACTCATGCCGGATTGTTTCGTATTGCCCAGGC
Source organism: Haliaeetus leucocephalus (assembly GCF_000737465.1). Lineage (NCBI taxonomy): Eukaryota > Metazoa > Chordata > Aves > Accipitriformes > Accipitridae > Haliaeetus > Haliaeetus leucocephalus. The sequence goes on along the minus strand of NW_010973368.1, from coordinate 15,555,953 downwards.
TGGGTGTAGGGACTGTCCCGCTGTGAGCGAGTGCCATCGGAGGGCTCTTGACGGCTTCCTCATCTCATGGACGCCTACCTTAACATTTTCTTGCATCTCTGCTGTGAACCGCCCTACGTAAAGGGGTTGCATTTTTTTCTTGTATTCATTTAAGTGCTAAGGCCTCATTATGAAAAGGTCTTAAATAAAAGTGTTTCGATCCCAACCATGTAGCTACCATGCAAACCTCAGCTCTGCGTGCTTGTGGTTTGGAGAAACGACATACAAGGAAATAAAACCATTTCTTTTACTACTGTCAAAATAAATGTATAATTCATCATATTTGCCCCTCTGACAGATTCCTCTGAAATCTCAGATGAGAATCGGAAATGCTCCAGTGTCTCCAGGTGTCTTTTAAAATGACACTGTTCTGTGCTCTGCAGGGTGAAAGATTGTTTTGATTGTTAAAACAGTTTCTAATTTATGTTTTAAAAAAGCCTTAGGAGCCAGGCAGTTCCGTGCTCTCTCAGAGGCCATTGAGTTAAAACAAGGTAGAGTGATTTGTCTTGCCTCCATTTAACTGTAATGAGTGTTAAGTGGTTTATCTATGTGGAGAAAAGTTACTCAGCTAGATTACATCCAAGTTGAATTACACCCCGTTCCAGATGGAGTATATTTTTTAAGACAGTAAATCTTGAGGAGGGTGGATAATAACAGTAGTGCTCCTTCCTGGGCTGGAATGTGACTCTTCTACCTCTCGTGGAGATAATGTGCGGAGCTACATCCAATTAGTTTTTCAAAGGCTTTGTAAAGAAACGGGACTTCAGGTTTTACGTCTCTGTGAACAATTTAGCTTGAAGCATTTACATCGTACAAGTGAGCGATGGCTGATGGTGACTATGGCTTTCAACCGGTTTGCTGTTGCGGGTAGCAGCCTGGCAGGGCACAACGCCGGCTCTCTCCCCGACCTCCTCTTCTGCACCAAGTGTGATGGCTGCGTCAGGGAGGGTGTTGGGTGGGAGGTGAGATGTTTTGATGGGTAATTCCTTCCCTCTGGTGCCATCTGGTCCGCTAAGGCACCCATTGCTCATGTAGCTGGTGCTCACGGACCTGAGGAGTCACTGGGGGAGGACGTTGGCCCCGCTGGCATCCCAGGCGGCAGCGAGTCCCAGAGCATCCTCCCAAAAAGCTTATCCTTGGCTATGTGTCCTTGGCCACCACCCTTGTCTGCTTCCCTGGTACTGTACCTCCCCTTGGCTGTGCCTCACTTCTGTAGAGCCAACCGGCGTGGTTGTCCGGCCAGGGTAGCACGAGGTGTCAGGTCACCGGCAAGGCACCAGCAGGCGTGGGTGGACTCCGAGTCGGTGCCACGAGGTGGTCGCCAGGCGGGTGTGCTGGGAGTACGTATGCCCCAGCACCCAGGTGTGGGAGCTGCTCGTGCCGACGGGGAGAGTGCATTTGGGCTGGTTAACGTGGAACATTCCTCACAGCTGGCGGCAGGCTTCGGCAAGGCAATGAGGACCATTTGTTTAATGTCTGATGAAGGGGATGGGGGGGTCCGAGCCGTCGGTGATCCAGCTCTGCTGCCTCTCCTGGGTGGGTCAGCGGGGCCGTCCTTGCCCCATGGCTCTGGCGGAGGCGGGAGAGGAGGGAAGCTCACTGATAAGAGGAAGGTCAGAGGCAGAAAAATGCTGGGAATGTGTTTCTTGATCTAACGTGGGAGAGACCCAGCCTGGGGTTTCGCTGCTCAGCCCAGCAGTGTTACTGCCTGCTGTTGTGAGAGTTATGGGATTTTTTAAACCTGAGATCAAGATGAAAATGGCTCATCTGGCACCTACCTCAGCACAGGCAGGTCCTGAAGATGGAGGCAATTCATCTCTGAGGGCACAGCGAGAACAGGGATAGCTCTGAGCACTGTTTCTCAGCCTTTGCCTGAGATGGAGCATCTTCTGCTGACAAAACAGCTGATTTTCTTTTTTGCTTTTTTTCTCCATGTATTTTATGTTGCTGTGGGATGTTTTCTGGCTGAGGTCAGACATCAGACATGGGTTTGGGTTGAACAGTGTTTGAAGAATTCTAGCAAATCTCAGAGCAGGCTTTCAAGACTGGGGGGAGCTGTGGTGTGCACTGGCTCCTGGGGATGCAGGGCTTGCCTTCCCAAGGAGTACCCTTTTTTTGGCAAGGGATACGAAACCAAAGTGAGGAAATAATTCTCCATTTCCTTTGGCAGCCATGCTCTATTCTGTCCATCAACCAGCCAGTCAGTCCTTGTAGCATTCAGGGCCTGAACACAGCAGCTTCTGTGTCACCATTCATCCGCTTAAGCTCAGTTTCCTGTAGTTGTTAGCAGTGCTGGAACCCACCACAAGCACATGTTGAAGAGGTTGCTCATGAGGTTCATGTTGCCAGCCTCCACCCTGGGTAACTTCCCACTGTGTTTGAACGAAGAGCTGCTGGAGAGGACCTCCTGCAGTTTCTCTACCCTCCGTGGGCACAGAACTGTGAGAAAGGGCTTGTTTGCATCAGAAATAGTCCCCATAAGCTTTTTTCCTGGTTGTTGTTCTTTGCACACTACATGGTGTAGTGGTCCACAATAAAAACACTTAGTAGTGATAAGAGAGTACAAAGGTGAGGGGGGTACTGCATAGAGCAGGCTCCCTGCGGCTTGGGAAACAGGCTTGGACTGCTAATGGGCAACAGGCTTAGTCAATGCTGTGGTTCTTGTGGAGCCTGTGTCTGTTACCGGCATCACATCGAGACCTTCTTGAGCATTATCTAGCACTTTTACAGTTGTTTATGCAAGCGTTGCTGTCTGCACAATTTATGCATGCAGAGACTGTGCTGGGTCCAGAGGCATATCCCTGATTCCCAGGCAGGCGTGGATTGAGCCTCTCCTTTGACCCCGCTTTGAATCCTTCCTTGAAACTGCTTTGAATGCCCTGATACTTTGAGATAAAAATCAGGACCTGCTGTATCAGCATCACTGCATTCATTGTGTAGAGACACTCGGCTCTGCTGCCAGCCCGGCAGCGTGGTGGTACCGCTGGAGCTGGAGGGCAGGCAGGGAAGGACGCCTCATCTCAACAGATCTACCGATGGAGGCTGTTGTACCCAGCACAGGAGTGGAAATGGTGGAGTCTCTGGTTGTCTTCAGACAGAGCTGGAGGCTGTTCTGGGAACTGTCTAGCCAAATGAGTATTACTGGGCTGAATTTAGGGGTAAGTTAACAAAGTGTGATGGCCTGGGGCACAGAGGAGGTCAGACCAAAGGGTCCATGGTCGTCCTGGTTTTGTATTTAAGAATCTTAAACTCCCCTCTCACCCCACTGGAGGACAGGTTCATTACTAATTCAGCAAGTTCTTCAAGCTGATGCTGAAATCTTGCTGACTTAAGCACCGATCTTCTGCAGCTTTATACTCGCCACCTTTTGATATGCATGACTAAATTCAAAATACTGTTGTCATGAGGCCTTCTCGGGGAAGATTGTTCCTATAACCTACTTGGTTTGCCCCCTTCTCCTCTGACCTGGAGACGTCTCCCACGTTGGGGTTGTTTTTGGGCTCAGAGAGTTTGTGGTCCCTGCAGCTGAAGGTGATATTGCTGTGAACCTTACCACCACTTAAACTGTTCACTGAACTTACATAGCTTCCTACGGTGTCTTGACCTTTTTCATGAGGACTTGTTTGGATTTCCTGGGTTTGGACAAAGCACAATCCAAACAAAAAAGTGAGCCTGTTTCCTCTGAGAGTGTTTGTGCTTTAGATGGGCACTTGACTCCGATCCGTCCTGCTGTTCCTTTATGTGCAGTTTGGCACTTGTCTATGGCAGCACTTTTTCAGGCATATTCCAATTTTTCTCTTGAATGGTCAAAGCACTCTCAGCGATTAGCTGTAGCTTGCATGCTAGCTCTTCTGCTAAACTGCCCCCAGAGTGGCCAAGAAACAGCATCCAGGCTTGTGCCGAGTGCGTTCGGCAGCTACTGGCAAAGGCAAAGATAAGCTGTTTAGTGCAGAACCAGCCTAAACCTTACATGTATGCGTGGGCGTGTGTTTGTGTGTGCAGAGATGCAGCCAGTGGAGCCTGCTAACCATGGTGGGGCTGATCCTGAAAGGTGCTGGCAATCGGCAAGGTGCAGCGGCATCAGCAGGGTTGCATGAACACCTGGTTCCTCGCCGAGTCACGCTCAGCGAGAAGTCCTGTGGTTCAATAGTGGCTTTTGCAGTCGTGCCGTAATACATGAAATGAGGTAAAAGATAATTCCATTTTGCAGAGCCCTTTTAGCAGTGCAGAAAATGTTTGGCTTTTTTCATATGCTTAAGCTGCAAAATGTTTCCTCCTGCTGTAACAACTCACAGCCTCTGCTACCAAAATTACTAGTGGAGGAGAAATTTTGCAAGCATCCAGGTGGATGGAAGGAGCTCTTGCAAACTGCTAAGCTACAATGAAAATGGAGAAAAGGTTTTCCCAGGTTCCTTCGTTTTCTTCCCTGTGAAATTTGCAAATGTGTTGCTTCAAAGCATGTTTCAAAACAAAAACCAGATGTTTTGGAGAGCGCTAAGCCACCCACAGAGCTCTCCAGCAAGTTATCTTCTACGCCAGGTCACCCTATCTGGTGTTGCTGTCTTACTGCAGCGGTAGACTGGCCATTACATTCCTGCAGGTTGAATATTACCATTTTATGTGAGGTTATTCTGTATTTTATTGTCCTGGTATTTTTTCTGGTTAGTGTCGGGTGCTTCCACTAGAAAAAACAGATGTCCTGGGTAGACACTTGTAGTCTATGTCAGGCTGTGTGTGTACTGCAGCTCTCTGGTCTTGCTGTATACACTTCTTCCCCTTTTACAGCACTGGGAGTTGTGGCAGTGACCTCTTTGTAGAGCTGTGCCAGCAGCTTATTTTTGTGAGTTTTTTTGATTGTTTTTGAAATAAAGAGGCATGTGTGTGGAGGGTTTGTTTATTCAACCCTAAAAGGAAACATCTTGCTCTGTTGTTGAGTATTTTGGTGAATTTTAGGTGAATGAGAAATTATTTTAAAGCTAGGAAATTACTTTTATAAAATTATGAAACACAATATTTCAACTTCACTTTCCTGCTGTACCCCCCACCCCCCGACCTGGTGGCACTGGTATGGATTCACTGAAGATACTGCTGTTGCTGAATCTCAGCTTTTTAGTGAAAAAAGGTTTTGGCAGAACCTACTCCTCACCCTGTACACTTGGGGTTTTATTCATTAGGTCTTTCCCAAGCTTGCCTTCCACAGAGTGGGAAAACATATTGCTGTCTGACGGTACTTGCCTGTAACACAAGAAGCTTAAATGTATTTTTTCTCTTTTCCTAAAGATTCATCTTCCAACTATATCAGGCAACTTGAAACAAAAGTGAAACTGCTGGAGGATGACAACAAGCTTCTTTCCCAGGTAGGTTTTTTTATTGCCTAATAGATATTAATGTGGCTTGGTTCTTCTGTTTCCGTATAGTTGTGTCTGACTGCCCACTTGAATGCACAAGGGCTTTTGGTGGACATCCTACCAGGGAAGAGCATAATGGTCTTTTTATATCCCCCCCCCCCCGATAGAATTTGGTTTCCTTCTGTTAGAAAAAAAAAAAAAGTAAATCCTTTGTTAGTGTCTGTGTGTGTTTCAGAAATGCATTAACACCTCCCTGCAGAACACCTTGATCCACCGCTGCTCTCGGGGATGCTGCGAGGATCCGGTGCTGCCTGTGCCCTTGCTGTAGGATTTTGTCTTGCTTGCCCGTTTACACTGACTTTTATCTTGTTAAAAGAGGAGGCTGTAGTCAAAGGACAGCCTTGGGAATAGTTTTGTGCAGCGCTGGCTCCCAGCTTTTATTTGAGATCTTGCTTAAAACCGAACAGACTTCTCTAAACTGGCACTTTTTGCTTGCATCTGCCCTTCAAAGTCTACTCCATGTGCCACTGAGCTTTTGATCACTCCTGGTGCTTACCTATCTGTATATAGCAATGTCAAGCAGCAGGAAGAAAACAGTCATTCTGTCTGATATGTCCCCTGGATCCCCTGTAAAATGCAGCACTTGGTGTAAACAGGGGCAACTTTGCTGAATTCAGTGAAGCACTGTCTATTTAAACCATCGGAAGAGTTACCCTTTTTCTCTTGTTCTTTGCATCCTTTTTCACTGTTGTATGTTCTACCTCCCTGGCATTTTAAAGGCTTTTTTCTATACTTTGCTTCTTACTTCAAGCACTGAGTTTCATAGTCATTTTGTTCCAGATTCTTTCCAATTATAAGGACTGGAAATAAAAACCCCCTCCTAATTTTTTTTTTTTTTTTAAATACCTTTTTTGCCAGTTTATGTTGTGCTGTTCTTTGCATTTCACCAAGTCTGAAAATAGACCGCTCCAGGACCACATGTGACTAAAACATCCCTGTTAAAAAAAAAAACCCAAAAAGAGAAAAGGCTCTATGCTTACTGAAATTTCAATAAAATAATTTTGTCAGTTCTTATTTTTACTGAAATACACATTTGGTCCTGATGGTGAGCTTTTTTTGCAGATTACTCCAAATTTCCAGTGTACTCATTGGCATTGCTAGCCATGAAACAAAACTCACAGGGCATGGAAGGGTTAAAACCCCCAAAGAGTGCTCAACCTAACAGCTACTGAGTGGCTTCATGTATTAATCAATTGCTAATTTAATTTTAACTCCGTCTTTCTCCCAACCCGTGAGTGAGCTGGTGGCGGTCGAAACCCCGAGACTATTTAATTGGAGCTATTGATAAGCAGATGGGCTGTGCGTGGGCAGTTGGGATGCGCATGGATTCGGGGACAGGCTCAATGTGCCCTTGGCCCAGCTTTGTCCTGCCACAGCTGAGTACGTTACTCCGTCGGATCTGCCTTACGAGGTCAAAAAAGAGTGGTTGGTAATTAATGGGTGGTAAATTAATAGGGGCTGAATAGCTGCCCGGGCTTATTGCGTGGGGAGGGTGAAGCCCCGTTAGCGTTGGGGCGTGTGAGGCTGAAGCAGCCCCACGCATCAGCCCTTCAGCTTCGTGCCGTCCTGGGTGGGAAGGCTGTGCCTTTTCCTTCACGCGCACAACTGTCCTCAGGTGTCCTCACCCTTCAGGCTGTGTCACGACAAATGTTTGAATCCAGGAGGGAGGGAAATGATCTTAAAACAGCTCTGTGCTCTGGAGAGGGCCAGCCGCCTCCCCGGCAGCAGCAGGCACCGATGCCAGCCTGGCTGTGACGTTCTGTGCAGCCCCTGTGTGATGTCTTAATGGCCCTCCAAAAAGATCAGGATCCGACCTATTTTAGATCACGCTCAGGAGATGCCTCTTTTTATCCTAAGCAGGGAGACAGCTCTCCTTAGGGCAACAGGAGAAGTGTTGAAGCTGCCATGGTCTGGGCCGACTCCCTGGCAATACCGAGCCGCATCACCTCCAAATCTGTCACGCTGCAAACCTAGATTTGGATTTTTTTCTCTTTCAATGAGAAAGATGAGGAAAATCTGTATAGGCGCAAACTCACATGCATGTGTACACGTTGCTCCCAGGACTTTCCCAGAAAACTGTAATCCACTTACTGTATTCTTACTTGCTTCATCTGATTGGAAAGCGTTTAGCTGTTACCATGCAGATCTTGGGATAAGACTCTAGTCAAAAAGGATCCTGGCAAACTTTCTACTGTTTTTAAAGTTGCCAGGTGATCCTGGCCATTTGAACTCTGCAATGCCAAACTGGCTTGTCAACACCAAAGTCACATTTTAACTTGGCTTGGCTTTCTCCCTGGGAGTATTGACATTGCAATAATATTTGCAGTGTGGTGTCAAGAAGTTGTATCACCGGCGTGCTGAGGAGCGATGAAACCTGACGTCCTAAGTAACAAACAGTGCCTGTGCATTAAGGGATTAACAAATCAGTGGCGGTTATGGAAGTCTTCCTGGCTTCTCTCCAAGTGCTAAACATAGAGCTGAAATAGTGCTTCAACCAGAGAAACCCAAGAAGGCCGGTGCTGCAAATGATATTGCAAGCTTTACGGGAGGATTTATATTACAGTGGCCGGTGACACAATGCCCCTTTGCTAGCTGGTGCATCCTGAGCAAGATTTGTTGCTTTATCTTCTTCGACGTCTGGGGTGTGAAGCTGTGCTGAGAGGTGATGTCTTTGTACCACCTTCAGGCATACACTTAAGTTGGTGCAGGCGTCCCCAGCCTGCACGTTTTCTCCTGCTTCCCGACATCTTTCTCCATAAGCACTTCGGAAGAAAATCTCAGTGGGAGAGGCGAGAGCTCCCCAGCCTGTGCCGAGGCGGCCGCTCTGCACTGCACGTGTTACCTGCAGCGCAGGTGTGCTGCGATTCACACTTCTGTCTCTTCTTCTGGTGACTCATTTGAGCAGATTAATGGAGAGAGCTTTTTCTCCCCTTGGGAGATCAAGAAGTACCATCTCATGAGCCACACTTTGCAGTGGGAGGAAAGTAAGTGGAGAAGTGGATGTAATTTCTGATAGATGTATATGGATTTTTTTGTTTTGACTTCTTTTGCTTTCTGGGGAAGGCGATGGGTATTTCCAGTTAGGAAATGAGCTGCTTCTGACATTGCTAACCCATCAGTAATCATTGCTCTTCCCATTCTCCCTTCTCTGAGGAGAAACGGCTCCAGTTTTATACCTTTCTTTGACTCAGGTTTACACTGTAATGTTTTACTGGCATGGCCTTGTTAACTAGAAAGTCATCCTCTTGGATGGCATCGCTGTGCTCGCAAAATCCCGGGCAGCAATTCTGACAACACACAGCTTTTGTTGCCCTGGTTTATATTGGTAGGGGAGATGCTCTAGCGAACGCCACTACCAGAAAAGGCCCCTCGATGCCTGCTCGCCAGTGCTGGTAGGTGTCTGTGGTGTAACCACAGTGGCAAAGTCCCCGCAGAGCAGGTGGGGACCTCAGTGTCCTGGGGTTGATGGTGTCAGCCTTTCTCACAAGCGTAGCTGGTTTCTGGAAGTTTTAGTCGAGGTGTAAAGATGAACATAAGCTCTGAGGAATGTTGGTTGTTGGCTTTGGAGAGCTTCACAGGCATCACTTTTATAGTCTCAAATTCTCTGGGGAAGAAGTGCACTAAGTTCTGCTGTGTGCATGCAATTAATCTATGCGACATCACGTGGGAGAAGTCCTGTTTTTCCTCTGTGCCATTGTGGGGAGTGCCCAGGAGAGCTGGTGTTAACCTCTCTTTTGTGGTGCCTGGTTGACTAGATGATGGTACCTTCCATATTACTAAGGTATAACCCCTGAGATGGGAGACCCTATTTGCTTTCCGTTCCTCTGAGCTGAAAGCATCCAAGCAGAAAATAGACCCCTAAAGCCACTGCCCCTTAAACTAAAAATGAATTTGTAATTACACCCTTTCCCTTCGAGATTACAGAAACCCATGTTTATGATCTTCAGGAGCTCCAAAGGTCAATTCTGGTTAGTTTTATAACTAATGTATACATTTTAGAGATAATAACAGTGACAAACTTCTGGCCATTCTTTCACATTATTTTGCATTTCCCAGCTCATTCTGTACAATGGCAAGGATTGGGCACATTTAACTAAAACTGAATTTTATAGGCTTTGTGGGCTCATCACCCTGTTCTCCTCATAAGTAAGTCCTGTGCACCATAGGCTGGCTGTCAGGAGTTTTGGTTTATAGTCTCTGCTGAGCTGTGTCTGGCTTTTCCCTTCAGAACAGGAATGCGAGAGGCATTTTCCTACTCAAAGATGCCCAGGGCATGTTGCACACCTTTGTTTCAAAAAGCCCAGCTTTGAGCAGAGCAGATGTGTTGGGCAGGCAAGACTTTGAGTAACTGGATGTTTGACAGTGAGGTCCTGGTGCATCTTTCAGGGAAAATTTCAGATCCCATGGTGCAGAGCAGAAATACAAAAAATTCTTCTCTAGGGAGGGGACAACCCTTGGGATTTATGAGGAACATCAGAGTATTTAATTAAAGTCGCCAGTAGACTTCAGTATTACCAGCACTTCACAGCATTTCAGTATTTGCTAGCTAGCTGATTGGGATTTAGAGTATCCTTGGAAGATCTTTAGAGCATCCCTGGAAGATCTTGAAAACTGTGCTTAGTGTTATTTTTAAGAAATTGCATGCTTGGCCTGAATTAAAAGAAGGCTGCAGCTGTACAGATAGTAAAATGATAGTGAATAATGCCTGTAAACACTGCTATTAAAACAGAGCTGAGGTTTTTGAGCTAGGAGATTCCATGGTAGGGACATCTACAGGCTGCCTCAATTCTTCTTAGCCAAATGTGAATTTGGCACAAACATACACTCAGCAGGCAGTTTCTAGCATATTGTTCTGAAAATGAGGGGAGAAAAAACTGGATCCCAGGATTGAAGAGAGCCTGAGAGTTGTTAGTACTGCAAAGAACAAAGATGTAAATGCCGTTCAGTGGAGATCTTGATCTCTTCCTGAAAAGCAGAGGATGGAGGAAAAAAAGAAATTGCCCACAATGTGCTGGCTGGCTCCAGGAGAGTCGGAGTGCAATTTCCTCTTGTTTTATTATCAGTCGCTTTTGTGCCAAGTGTGCCATTAACAGTTCCTGCTTGTGGAGTTGCCCCTCGACTCTCAGAGTTGCTATAGGGTCTTAATGTTTGGGCCTCTCCTTGCATTGTGGCTCTGGAGTTCTCTTGTGAGGCCATGGCTTGCACCAGGAGCATTGCCCATGCTCACCACGAGTGGAACAAAATTACAAACCTGTCTTATTTCCCCAAAGTCTACCTACTGTTTGTGTGTGAAGGGGATAGGTGCAATTGCTTTAATTTAAGGTCTCACAAGGGAAATTGGATTTTTTTGTAATAGAGAGCAATTCAGGCATGAAAGCTTTCCAGTGCATTTGGTCTCCATTTAAATTCAGAATACTGAAGGGGACATGCCCTAGGTTACTATATTACCATTTTTATGTGCTGTTTAAATGTTTAGCTGCATATTAATTTTAACTAATCAAAAAGGAGATGCGTATTTGGGGCCTCATCCAAATATTTCTTTCAAGTCAATGGTGAGACTCTCTACAGGAGTCCATGCATTTTGCAGTACAGCTCACGCAGAACCAGATTTTTATGAGACCTCCTCTGATGAGACCTTTCATGAGACCTTTCCTGAGACCACTCTCCAAACTTTGATTTAGGCCTGTAATTGCATTGCATTGCTTACATGCGTAAATGCAAGAAATGTTAACAGAATCCCCCAAATGTAGCTTCCTTAGCTGTGACAGCAGAAGCTTCAAGAAAACATAGCATGCAAAACCAATCTATGTCCAAGTGTGTTTCATTTCACCTCATTCTTTTATGAATTATAATGACACGACTGATCTGACCAATTTTCTATCAAATAAGTGGACCTGACATTTAAGTAAACAATATATATTTATTAAATAAAATGGTTTTTTACCTGCAAATAAGAGATGTACAGTTTTGTAAGAGCAGTGCAAAGAGGTCTCAGACTTGCATCCAAAATACTTTCAAGCCCTTTAAGACAATGGAATTCCTTCTGTTGACTTGGGACATAAGGGTCTTGGGCTGCTACCTACCAAAATAAATATCCTCTTGGTATTCACCTCCCATTCATAGGTAGGAGCATGTCTAAAAAGCAGGATCAATGACAGAAATGAGCTTTTTGCAACTTGTAATGAAAGCTGGACGGTGCACTGTGTGTTCTGGGGGTTGTCACCCGTGGAATCAAGGGAGTTTACAAGAATGCCACCTGGAACATACAAACAGAGTTCCCCAAAAACCTAGGAAGTATAATTCAAGAAGTTCTGAAACCAGAAGTCAAATAGCAGATAGACAGAAACACAGTGTTTATTGAATCATAGGAATTTGAGACGATCATATAATTTCTTGCAACTTAACTCAAAATTTTTGAAGGACTGGAGCTGAATTTCTATGTAAGAGCGTGAGTGTGAGAAAGGCGCACACACAAATCTCTGCCATGCCCCATTTGTTTCTGCTGCGGGTAAGCAAGAACATTGGGTTTAATGAGGCTCAGTTTAACCTCCAGCTGTGAAATGTGGGTTTAGTCATATCCTGTGCTTAACCGGCTTTGTAATAATTTCACTAGATTCCACTTTTTTCTGTATATGAGGACAGGGTCAGGGAAAAAGCTCTTAATTGCAGTTAGATCAGGCTATGATGAAGCAGTGTTTTGTGTCTTTGTAACATGTAGAGAGGTTCGAAGTACACAGATTCTCAGTGATCAGTCCATCTGAGAAGGACTGAAAACTGTTTCGAGGGGAAACTAAGCAATAGCTGCAGAGGCTTAAAACCAGATTTTTGCAATATGTTCAATGCCACATTCAAGACCAGCTCAAGAAAAATTCAGTGAAAAGAACTTGGGGAAGTATGGGAAGGATGTTAATCATTCATTGCTTTTGAACCAAAACTGTAGCTTTGTGACAAAATGTTCAGTTTTGTTTTGCTTTTCATGAAGCCAGAAATGCAAATCTGAATCTTTATAGGAGGCTTTTAAAGAATATTCAGACTATCTCATAAAAATTAAGACTGGTTGTAACTGATTCTTCCTGACTATTTGAATCCTGGTTCAGCAGAGAGCTTTGAACATCTGAGTCTTCCAGGAGAGAGGGGCTTGGGCATCCATCCTGCCCTGAGCACTGTTCAGAAGAAGAGAGAGGAGGCCAGCAGAGCCCTCAGCCAGCTTGGTCCCAGCGTTAGTTAAAGCCTGCAAGGGACCCGTTCTGATTTATGAGAAGGGGATTCAGGTCTTTGCCTTCCTCATTCCCAGCTCCCTCGTTTTATGGGGTGCGGGGAGTGCCTTGAAAGCAGCTCGGGCAGCGTTGCTGTGGCTGAGCTTTTGGGGGTAGGTGCGGTGGTTCCCGTTGGCCTTGCTGCCTGGAGTCCAGTTGACAGAAGAAAATGAAAGGTGACTTCAGGGGATGGTCCAGTGAGTTTATTCGTGTGCTTAATACTACATCCACATCTCCATCCACTTGCCTGGTGGAACTGGGGCAGTATTCCTTAGCTTCTCCATTCATGTCCCTAATGAAGAGACTGATTTTGGTGCTGATGAGCCATGGATGGGCTCCATTAGTCTGAGACTCCTAAACTTATTGCATAGGAGACGCAGACCAGACTGGGGCTACACCAAATGTCAGTGCTTATAGCTCCATTTGGCTTTGTTAACTATTGAGCTGCATTTCTGTTTGGGTTATAGGCTGCGATGCTTGAATCTCAGCTGTGCCAGCTCATATTCTCTCTTGAGTAAAGCCTGCCAGTTGTGTGATTATAATTATATACTGCAATTTGGTTTGAGCTGATTATCTGAGTCTCCCATGAGTTACGGGGTTGATCTTTCTCTGCTGATCTAAAACAAGAGGAAGAAAATGCATACATTCTTGAATATTAACAGTGTACTAAAGTTCCCTACCTCAGTTGCTACACAGAATGGAGGGGTTTGAAACTTGCACTGCTTTTATTGCCTGTGCCCCACTGAGATACTAATAAAAATATTTTTCCAAGAGTGGTTTTACATGGCAAAATCTGCTAAGCCTCTTACTGACTGCCTCCTGCTATTGATTAAGCCTGTCCCAAAGTGTTAGCTCCCCTGACAATAGAAAATTCCAGTTGTCACCATTGCAACCAGATGAAATGTGCTGCTTTGCCCCTCCAGCTTGTACGAATGCAGCTCGTGATGTGAGGGGGAAGTCAGAGCATAGGCAGAAGTGGGGATGTTCGTTCCTGCATTGTGTTTTTCGAATGGCTGAGATCCAGCCATGGCACAACATCCAAATACATCCTTACAGCTCCCTTTTGTGCTGCTGTACAAGGGCTGTGCACCTTGTTCTCGGTGTCATACCATTTCCAATTCCACATAAACAACTGAAAATGGCTTTACTGACGAAACTGGCTGAGGTTGCACTTGTGACCTGCTGGCTGAACACTGGAGAGGGAATTGGCAGAGTAGGTGTCTTGGCAGACCATCATCCTCTAAAGCCTTTGTCACCAGTCTAAGGAATGATCCCTGGATATGCCGCATGTACGACAGGGATATGAACCAGTGTAAAGGAATTTAATCTCTCCTGTTACAGAAAGCTCATATTATTACATGACATGGAAGATGTTAAATAGTTTTAATCTCATCCCTTAATTTTTTTTCTTATTTGCAGAGTTCTTTCAAAATCAAATACGTTGATTTTTTTATTGCACTCTCATGTGTGTAATTTCCAGCTTGCCTGATAAAAGCTGTTGAAGCTAATGGGACTCTTCACATATACTTAAAGTCAGATATGTGCTTTGCTGAGCTTATTTTTGCTTGAATATGTCTTGTAGTGATAACTGCAATTACTGAACCTTAATTCAATTATTTGCTAGCTTCACACAGTGAAATTGCCCATCCCTCAACTTCCTGGTGCATGAGTCCCTAAAACACGGATTAATGAGATAAGGAGGAAATCTTTGTGCAAGGTCGTGTGGTAGGGGATGTTTGCTGGGGCACAAGGCTGCCTGAAAGGGCCACTCACGTGTGGTGCTGGGGTCACCAGAAACTGGGGCCATTGCCCTGGTGCCTGTGTGAGAGCTGCACAAGGCAGGTGCTTTGCAGCACCTCCTTCACGTTATTTGAGATGTGTTTGTGCTTTGCTTTACCTTGGCAAAATATCGCTGCTCTGCTGGACTTAGGAAGGATATATCGGGTCAGGTTGTTCTTACAGAGTGGTGTGTTCTGATAGTGCCATTGATCTCTGTGGGTATGGTAAAATATCTGTAGTTGTGAAGAAGAGTAAGGTGATCAAGCTTTATCAGCTGTTTGTGGGGTCACCATGCTCTAAATCAGCATAGTAAGATGTTAACGTTTGTGGAGATAATAATGGGTTCTGCCAGACTTTATTCATTAATATGGGAAAAGGGGTTGGAGTTCAAATAATAATACTATCTTGTCAAGTGCTGCATGTAAGACCAGCTTGTTTTGGTCATCTGTGGTAAAGACAGAGTTTTTTCCAAGATGGTAAAATAACTTTTTCCTGTTAAGTTTCCAAATGTGTAACGTTCTTCTGTTCCCTTCTAGCTGGCTGACTGCAACAGCTTGCCACGAAATTTCAGTAAGGTAGAGAGAGCTAATGCATCCACAAACAGCTTCTTGGATCTGGGGGCTGCCTTTTAATATTGCTGCTGGTTGTTTGGGGCTCTGATTGCTTGTTCTTTCACATGCTAATGTTAGCGATTTCCATTTTTAATCGTCTGAATGTATTAAATATGCCCCTAGTTATTTTTTATTTCCCTCCTGTACTTGTGCAAAAGACATTGGTTAGTAATATCTGAGTTTTGACCAACTTGAAATCAAAGCCATGTACCTCCCTGAAGAGAAGTTGGTACTTTTAGCTAAATTGCTGCAGGAAATAACAGGAAAAGATTTTGAGCTAAACCTTCCGTTTAATTACCCAGTTGCAAACAATGGGTTGTTGAGTGTCAAAATTGAGGCAGTTTCAATTACTGAAACAATTATGGTTTAGAAAGTTGTTGCCGGTAGGTTTAAGAATTTATATATACAGTGACAGGCAAGTAATTCAGGTAATGGGCAGTACAAGAGTCCATAAAGATTAAGGCAGCCTGACCCAGTGGACTGAAATAAAACCTTCCTCCTTTTTTTCTTCACAAATATATATAATCAAAAGCAAGGTCTCAGCAGAGTTTTCCATCTAACATCCAAGATTTATGGGGTAAAACTAGAATATGAAGTAAGAATGACATTCTTTTCATAGAGACTTTTTCATATAGAGAATTACCCAGATCACAAGCCCAAATCCTTATGGGCTTGCATGGTCAGGATGGGATGCCTTTGCCCTATTGCTAAGGATCAGGTTCACCCTGATATTTAAATGACAGCTAAAGGAAATCCTGTACTTCGTAAAACAGTGGAGTAACCTCTAAAAAATGGAAATTGCTTGTCTCTCTGAGGGCTGGGTGATGGTGTGGCATATTCATTTGTGCAAAGAAAATCTTCTGAACTGGTGTCTTATAAATAAGAGTGTCTTCTACTGCCAATATCAAGTTCCTTACAGTATTCCTTTCCATCTAGTTGCATTTCATGTTAAGATACATAATTTCTTCTAAAGTTATGTTGAATAGCAGATCTAATATTAATACATTTAAGTGGTGTGGAGCGTAATCTGCTGTCTCTTGAGCTTAGTGCCAGTGGGCCTGCGTTCTAGGAAAATGAAGCTGATTACTATAAAGCCTCCAAAATGACAGTCCTCTGGGAATCAGTGACTCATGTATGCTTGATTCTCCTCTTCATTCTGGACACATTTTTCCATCCCTTTATAAAGGGACTCCCCAGAGGTAAACAAAAAGGGGCTTTGTAGGACTCCTGCCCTTTGAATTGGTGGGGGTTTTTTTGTTTGGTTTTTTTTTTAAGTGGCATGTGGACCAGGAGAGGAAGCTTTCACAATGCAGGAGGTTACAAATGAGTTACAAAGAGGTGAAGAAGAGAGCAGCATCGCAGGTACTCAGGCGTAGTCCTCAGGTGCCACCAGGGCTGTCCCTCCTGGCTCCCACTGTGCAGCAGAGGATGGAGGTCTCTAGCAGCTCTTCATCACGTCTGCCAAGCCTCCGCAGGTGCCTTGGATACTTGCAGGCATGGGATGCCATGTGTAGACGCCCGAATTGCTCCAAGGTGACCCTGCAGACCGTGGGGAGAAGGGAAGCTGTGACCCTTTGTAAAGGCTTTAATATTTCTGCAGGGCACAGGGTCAAACTGATCATTTATGATTATTTTTTTTTTTTTTAACCTCTGTTCAGCCTTCGGCTGTTCCAGCTTATACCAAAGGAGAAAACAGTGTTTTCAATTAAAGGCTACTTATGTAACAACCCTGTTTTGAATGCTAATTCATGAATTACTGGAAGCTGACAGTGTTGCTTTTTAATTTTCCTCGGTCACTTCAGCACATAATTCTAATTGAAATCGTTCTGGGTTTTTTGCTAATCTCTTTCATAAATGCTGAGAAATATCTGTCAAGTAAATTTCTGTCTTTCTGTACTTAATTTCTGTTAAGAATGGTCCATTTTGTTACATCAAAGTGCTTCAGAATTAAATCCTTGTCTTCTTTTTTCTCCTTTCCAGCAGAAGTAACACTGAAGGTTAACAGAAAAGATAATTTGTCTAACTTGTCTATAAGTTTTCAACACTTTATCTTCACAGTTGGTTCAACATGGCCACAGCGCTGATCTGACTTTACTGGACAAAAACGGGAAGGAAAATGAATGTTTCTTCATAGTACTTTGACCTTAAAATACCACAAACACCATCCATCTTCTTGTGTTATTTGTGTTATTTTCAAATTGAATCACTCAGCACATCAGGTCAAAAAGTCAGAGGCCACCATTTCTTCTCCCTGCTAGCAGGACAGAAAGCTTTGATAGGAACAAGTGTTTGTTGATTTTTTTTTAAAATGTAATTTTAGGCTTTGGTAAACACCAAGACTTTAATTTCTATCTAAAGTATTTAAAACAATAACTTATTTTTTATGGAAAATACTTACCACTTTCCACCCATGTTAATGATCAAATTGCTTCTGTTTTCTAGACAGAGAAAAAGTTGGGTTTGCAGTCCATTTTTACTAAAAACCTGATTTGTTGGTCCTATTTTCTTGATACGAGTAGGCAAAACTCCCTTCCCTGCCAGGAGGGGCATGTCTAGGTCCATTTCTTTCGTAACAGGGCTGACAAAGATCTTGGGCCTTGGTCCAAGAACAGTATCTTCCAGGGTCACTTCAAGTTCTGCCTAGCTGAAAAATTTAGCAATAAATGTCATGTCATTATTTCCAGATAATGAAGAGTTATTGTGTCCGAGGGACCAGGCGGAGCTGTCAGCATTGGCAGTGTGTAGCACAGGTTTGCGCTGAAGGCGAAGGTGTTGGGTCTGCAGGCTTGTCCCGATGCTCATTGGCCGGTAAAGGGAGGCAACACCATGTAGAGCGATGCTGAGTTAGACCTAGGCGAGGTCTTGCACTTTCGTACCACCGTGAAAGTCAGCAGATGCTTTATTTTTCTCTATTTCCTTTCCTTTTCCTTTTTTTTTAACATTTGGATGAAAATAGTGCTCGAAAAAAATTCACAGTAAAAGAGCAAGACCTACTCCAAAGTAGTCAATGGCCAGTTGTTGGCATTTGCTGGGGACAGGTGTATTTCAAGTCATGCAAGTTGTAAATTTGATCAGGTTAAGTAAAGACTGACTATGAGTCTCCTCAGCTCTCTCTTGGTCTCCTTTTCTGTGTTCTTCCCCTTCTCTCCGCTCCTCAGGTTAGAAAACACTCCCAATAAAAGTTCAATTGAAATGGCACCCTCCCATGGACTTTTAGTTCAGATGAAAATTATTTTGCTGATAAATTCCTTGAAACTCCAGAAATGTGAAGTGATTTTACCTGAAGGGTAATTTATTATAGACATGTTACCCATCAATTGAGATAATCTCCAACAATGATGATGAACAGAGATGATCAGGGTTTGCACTTTTAAAATGCCATTCTGACTAGAAAAGCAATTTGGGATCCACTTACATCTCAGTAATGAAAATTGGGTAAGGTAATAAGAGATTTCATTCTGTGAGTGAATTGACAATGCAAATACCAGGATTTTTAATTTAGGTTTAAGTGGAGTAATGGCTACTCATTCTGATGCATCATTAGTCATATTGCTTTTTAATGAGGGATTCACTTTCTTTTCCTGGTTAGCTCTAACACTGATAGCAAAGCCCAATGAATGTGTAAATGTTTAGGGAGGTCTGATGAATACGTGTCACTGCACCATTTTAATTTAAAAAGAAGAAAAAGCAGTTTTCCTTCTACGATGAAGAAGTACACATTTGCTTTTAGTGCAAAGAAAATAAATAGTGCAGTACTGTGATTGGTAGGCTGTTGTAAAAAATAATTAGAGTAAGATACATTTTGAAACAAATTCTAGAAAATATAGAAGGAAAATTGCATTGAGTGGAGTGCTCGTGAAAGGGACTGGCTTTACAGCTGACAGCGGTAGGAAAAAGTGGTTCTTTGGCCATCTCCAGCGTGAATGCATTATAAATAATGGCAGATGAGGATTTTTCTTGCCCTACCAAACCCACCTCATGCTCCAAACACCTCATTCCTCTTCTGGATAGATCTCCATTCAGCATTTTTGTTTCTTAGATGTCTTGTCTTTTCTTTTTCTTCTCCTTTTATTTTTTTTCCTTTTTCCTTTCTTTTCTTTAATTAAGAGCTTGTTTTGATGTTCACTGAACTCAGTGGGAATCTTTCCATCAAATCAAATGCATTAGGTCAGATTCATAATCAGCAGTGACTGAAACAACTTAACAATAATTTTGTCACACACAAGTGCGCTGTCTTAAATGGGATTTGCTTAAAAAAAGCAATAGAACTAATCCATTATAAACACTTGTTAGAGCAGAGTTTTGACTGTATCTGTATATTTACCAACACAATTTCAACCAATTTAAGTCAAATTGAAATTAATGCAGATTCTTGCTCCAGGCAGGAGCATAGGGCAGTTAAATTAAATCAGTTTAAACTAGTGTATTTTTAGCCACAGCAATATGATATTGTGTGTTGACTAGACTTAGGTCTGGGTGCCTTACTCCCTTCAGTGAGCGAGACGTTTTGACTTTCTGTGGGGACAAGCTGTAGTGTGATGAAACACAGGCTACAGCTAGTGTAGACCAACCCATTCAGGTTTGGGGGCAAGAGAACAAGTTTCTGGGAGGCAAACAAATGTCCACCAAATCTCTTTTTCTCAGGCCTGTTTCTACCCTCCTGGTGACCCATAAGCACGTGGCATTTTGCAAGTCTCAGTGCGGTTTGCAAAAGCCTGAGCAATCCCACGCCTCTAAACACCGGCGAGGCAGTGCACGTCCTGGGTGGAGCAGAGCCTCCGAGGAGATCTGTGACCTCTGGGGTCTCTGGCACAAAGCTACAACCTCACTTTTTCGCTCTGCCGTTTTATTCTGCTTTTCCCGTGCCCGTGCAAGTGCCCGTTCATCACAGATGTCAGGGACGGGTGCAAGAGCCCCTGGGCTGACAAACTAAAGGAGCGAGTAGCGGAGTGTCGGGACTTCTCCAGGAGGTTGCTGTCCCCCCGTGCACGTGCGATAGTGAAGAAGAGTTTGCACACAGCAGGGCAGTGGAAGCGTAACCACGCAGGGTAAAATCCTTTCAGGATAACCACCAAGAGGCCCCTACACATCACATGCCTGGGACAATGCCAGTAAACTAAGAGTCTTCTCATCGGCTTCCTTCGTGACCTGCTAACCTTCCTCTGAAAGTACTTACCTCCCAGGCATGGTGGAGGAAACTCAGTTTCGCAGCAGTCACTTTTTAGCTTCAGAAGGGATTATCTCCTTCAGATCTTTCTGTCTCTGACTCTCTATTGTGAAACGCAGAAGAAATACAGGCCACGATCTTCTCTGATGCCACCTTGTAAATTCAAGGGAACCCCAGACATCCAGTATGCTGAAGCCGTTCTGTATCACTTGACTCCATGTGAGGCACAACAGTTCCCAGCAGACTGGGTGATAGAGGACTAACATCCATTTCTCATGATGGCTTTCTTGAAAACTGCCCTTCTCTTCACAGCTTGTAAAAGGAAAGTTGATAGGGTGAGTGCACCAGAACGGTTGTGAAAGCAGTAGATGTTTTAACCTAGGAAAATGACATTTTGAAATAAAACCAAAGCTGAACATGTCCTAAAACAGGCCATGTAGCTACAAGAAGATGTTTCTGACACTGATAGAAAATGATGTGTCCACTCTGAATGCACCAGTTCTTCTCTGCTGAATGAGAGCAAGAGATGGAAATGAACTTCCCATATTTCCAGAGATCTGTGCATGGCCACAGTCCCCAAAGTCTTGGTTATGATCAGGCCTTTGGGGTTACTGAGGGGTTTTTATATACAGTTGAGCTGATTTATGAGATTTCCTGTTAAATTTTATTGCACCAGTGGCTTTTCTTTGGTTCTTTTGAAGTAGAAAAACATCATTTCTGTAGCAAGTGCAAGTCAAAACTCTTAATGGAGCATAAAAATCTAAAAGGTCATGATTTTGTAGCTTTAAAATAGAGGACAGTGCACTTCTTGATACTCTTAAAAATATGAAAAGTTAATGAGGATGTTTATCGGTTATAAAAAGATATTATCTTCTCCCAGACCTTTGGTTTTGGGTACTTGTGTATTGGCTTTTTATGGGTGTACTTTTATAAATGAGAAACTTCTCATTCTAGGACTGTCCCATTTCAGAATCACAGAGAGAGAAAACTAATAACATGAGGCAGAAACTTTGTCCCAGGGAGATTATTCAGTACTCTTGACACCCAGTCCTGCTTCTCCCTTTGAGCGCAGACTACTGATTGCATTTATCTGGTTTCTAGGGTCATATAGACTACCTTTATTTATCTGATTTTGTTTAAGACCTATGAATGCATGCAAATTTATAACCAAATAAGAAGGTGTTCCTGTCACACACATTTTGTGAGCTTAGGTGAATCACAGTAGCACTGTTTACAAACTCTCATTGCTTTCCACATGCAGGTGATTGGAATAGCCTATGCTGTTTTTAAAAAGAAAAATACAGAAAATGTCTCCTGGTGGATTTCTTTTGCTGCTTTTGATTTAATCTGAAGCCTTAAAAATATTTTTTAATTTGCCTCTTAACAAATGTTTTTAACGAACATGTAGGAACTTGGGTAAAATAAAAATGCGTTCTTGCTGTATCACTTAATGGAGTAGACCTTCAAAGGTTCACCTCCAGCTGCTTGCAAATGTTTCCTCCAGGTGTGGGCATGGAAAAGCATTTTATTAAAATGTTCCCTCACTGCTATTGCAGGGAGAAGTAATGGGAATAGGTCACAGGGCAGAAGCGATCACGGGAGGAGCCAATACGGCAGGAGGGGCCAGCTTTCCTTCTTCTCACTAATATGGACCGTCCTGTTTTCTGTCGTTGTCTTTGCAGCAGTCCAGCACGGGGGACCTGAGGACTCTGAGGAAAGGGTTGTCCCCGTACCACTCTGAGTCACAGCTCTCGTCACTGCCGCAGTATCAAGACGCCCTGCAGAATGTAAGAGACGTTTCCTTACCTATACAGACAGAACCGCGGGTTTCCCCGAAAGCGGGCATGGCTGGAGGGGGGCATGTGAAGATTACGGGGGAGCTCTCCCAGCTGAGAATTCACCCTGAAACCCATGGTGCAAATGTTCAGCTGAAACCTGCAGCTGTTGGGAGGGTGGGGAGCCCTGGAAACTTCGATCTTTACCTGAGTTTGGATCATCAGCTTCCCAGCACAGGTTTTTCGGTTAACTGACAGTCACTGTTGTGCGTCTTTTAAAGCAAGGGTGAGTCTTGTTATACCTGCAGCTCCTTCTTTGTAAATGCCTTGTATGCCTGCTATCAAAAAGCTGGTCGTAGATGAGGGGAAAGATGGTTTGCCAAGTGTCCGGCAGTGCGTGGTCAGGGTTGCTTTAGCAATTAAGTTCTTAGGACTTTCATTGCAGGTTTTTCTGTATCACAAATGAGGTTTATGTTTGCTAAGATTTGCCTGCGTTGCTTCTTCTCAAACAGAATCTTGATTAAAGACTCTTGGGAAAGAGAGATGCTGCGCTGCAGTGCTAGGGCTCCTCCTGCACTGGTGTGCCAGGCATGGCTGAGGAGGCCAAGCCCTGCCAGATGATTGATTGTCTTCCAGATGTTTGTCTGGCTGCCTGAGACACTACATTTGCTTGGTGACATCGTTTGCTAGATTGCAGGAAAAGAATAGATGCAGTCAGGGGGTCCTGCTGAGTGGGCTGTGGGCGTCGTGAACATGAGCAGAAGCCTGGTGGGAGCACAGCTGGGGGACCTCCCTGCTGCCCCGCGTCTCGTCTTCTGCTCCGTGTCCAGGGCACCGGTCAGCAGAGCTGCGGGTACTGTAGGACCAGTTGTACGCTGGCTGCCTGCTTGGGTAAAAGTTGTTCTATGCGTCTAGCATGCCTCTTAGAGCTGTAAAAAAGGGGGTAATAATAATTTAAGAACATTTGCATAAATAAAACTCCAGCGTGAAAGCAGAGCCCCTTTCTATCCCTGCTGAACAGCAGGATGGATGGAGACCCGCCAGCCAAAAAAAGGGATAAAACCATGCAAATGAAATGGAAAACTGCAGCTGAATATCCACTTTTCTAAATTTGTGCCCCATATATAAAGTCAGGAGACTTTATAATGAGGGCAGAGAGATAATAATATAATCTCACTTTATAATGAGGCCTGGAGATGTTTGTCTGGCTGTGCCGGTGCATTATGGTTTGGGGGATGTTTGCTTTGCTTCCCTTGTGCTCAGGTTTTTGATCCCCAGCTTGGTTCCAGGTGGGGCATGCTCAGTTGGCCTGTGCTGGTTACCCCGAGGAGTGCCACTACACGCAATTTTATGTTTATCTTGTGAGTCAGGCCAGGATACGGCCAGCAGCTTTCTGCAGAGGAGCTGTGCCTGGGCTGGGAGCTGGCAGGAGACTTCTCCGCCTAAGCATTGGCCCCCACAGCTCACCAGGGCTGCGTGAGGGCTGGCGGCAGGCAGTGCTGCCTGCTGGAGCCCTTCCCGGCCACTTGTCCCTGCTTTCCTTCCTTCCTTCCTTCCTTAAGGAAGAGGTGGCACCTGGCATTTATGGAGAGGCCCAGGGGCTGCGTGACACTCACCTTCATCTGTCACCCTGGCTGTGTTCTGCCTTCTTTGTGGGAAGATGACAGAGAAGAAACAAAACAAAATCCACACCGTCTGGAATACTTACATAGCCATTTATTTACTTATTCCTATGAAAATCCCTTTGGCTTGTGGCTTGACATGATATATTGTTTTTGTGACAAAGGATAACAATCACAAATTCATGCAGATGTCTTTGAATGTCTCAGGCACCTCCCAGAAAGTGGACAGTTAGCCGTACCTGACTTTCTCTGCAGCCTTTTTTTTTGACAGCAGGCATGAGTTTGTGAGAAATCGTTCCTCTTTATGCCTGCACAGGCTTCATGTGGGTGAGTGATGGACAATTGGTGTCGTCTCCAAAGCTGTCACATCCGTTCAGGGTTTCTTCATCGTCACTGCCTGTGCAACTCTTTGGAGAAGTTCCTCAGCACATCCCTCACTGTCACACAGTTTGCACATAGGCATCACTCCAGCTCTCCATGGCCCTGACGTACCTCAGCTGATGAAACAGTTTGGTGTTTCTAATGGATCCTGGATCACGGACACTGGCACACACTCAAGACGCAGAATTGAAAGACACTCATAATTGCAATCTGTGCACTGTTTAGTCTGTGGTGCATCATGCAGATAGTGAATTACAGGTTTGCTCTGTGGTCTGCAGCGGTTACCAAATACTCAGGGAAAGCAGTCCCAAGGGGTTAGTTCTGACCTACAAGCCCCTGGCTATTGCAAGGGAAGGTGTGACATGTATGTTAGCTTGAAGTCATAGCAGGCTGGTCAAACTCCCCAGCCCTGGGAACTGCAAACTGAAGTCATCTCATGGTGTACTAGAGGCTCCCCGTGTCCTGTGGGAGGTGAGGGTGATTCCCTCGGGCTTGGACTCTGAGTGAGGCATGAGAGGAGGTGGCAACAAGCAGCTCCCTGTGGGACCTGCCATTCCCCTGGGATGAGAGGGGCAGGCTCCAGGGCAAGCTGGTTGGGCGGGCTTGTTCTTTCCCATCGCTGACGGCCTCCAGACCTGCTTAGGCTTGAGTCAGGTGATGTGCCAGGCATGGGAGCTGACTTTGAGGTACCTGTAAGCAGTGCACTGCTGAGGACCCAGTGGCCAGCCTGGTGTCTGGGTATCAGTGATGGAAATGATCAGAAAGCATCCTTGGAGGTCTTGGGCTTGCATTTGTAGCCTGGGTTGTTGGTGTGTCTTCAGTACTTTGGTCCTCTGTGGTAGTTAGAACAGATTTTTTCACCCGTGTTGCATTCATGTCTTACCTACACTGCATGTGTTCCCTTCGTGGCTCCTCCACGGTGTCGATGCGGCAGCACTTGGGATGAGTTATTGCACTCAGATTAGCAGCCCCCCGATTTACTGCAGGAAGCTGTTGGAGGAGTAATGTTGGGGAGTCTCAGATGTGTGGCTGGAGCGCATAGAGAAGGTGATGCTCAGTCTGCCCTGGAAACTCTTCCAGCTCAGAGCTTTTCTGGATTTTAACAGTACCACGTGGGTGTTACCGACTTTCAGTTTTGTTTGTTGGCATTGTCCAAGGAGTCTGGATTGCCCGGTCATATGGTCTCACCTCTAGTTAGTGAGGTGGAAATTACATTTCAGTAACACTGAGAGTTTTAGGAGAATAACGGTGGTTTTGGGTAAGTGCCATTGCAGGGAGAGGAGGAGCCCTGTCAGCGCAGTGCTGTGAATCAGGACTGGGAGCCGTGCCTGCCACTGTGGAGGGACTCTTCTCCCGCAAACATACATACCTTCTTTTCACCTCTCTGTGCCTCAGTATTTCCCTTGAAGGAATTGGGTGAGAAATCACCCATTCCATAGCATGGTTTTCAGGCAGTTCTTTATCGCTAAGCTAAATAGCACTAAGTGCTCCAGGATCCTCCACGAGTGGACACTAAAAGGTGGTGTTTAACTTTTGGAA
The DNA here is from genome assembly GCF_000737465.1 of Haliaeetus leucocephalus. Classification (NCBI taxonomy): domain Eukaryota; kingdom Metazoa; phylum Chordata; class Aves; order Accipitriformes; family Accipitridae; genus Haliaeetus; species Haliaeetus leucocephalus. Next base: position 15,530,376 of record NW_010973368.1, on the reverse strand, counting down.
CAGTATAGCATTGCTGGAGAATTCACTTGTTTCTCTCCTGGGCTTTCTCCAGCATTAACCGAGTGATAAATGAAGACTGGGAGCTGGATTTGTCCACACTCAGTGTCAGCTCTCCAGTCTCTCACTCTCCATAAAGCCACCCTACACAGTGCTTAACCTTTGGTCACATCTAATGATTGCCGAGTTAAGTTTCTGACACGGGGAAAACGCATGGTGAAAAAGGAAATTCCCCATCCACAGCGATAAAGCTCTTATTTTGTTACTAATAGTCATGTTTCAGCAATTCATTTTCTAAGAGCTGGGCTCTCAGATGCTGACTTCTGGAGCATTCGATGCCCCTGTAGCACAGCCAAGGATGAATGTGGTGGCTGAGGCATGGCCCAGAGCTTGCACCTCTGTCTCTTCTGTGCTCCCTTTGGCCTCTTCTTGGGTGCTCTGGCTGCCCACACGGACACACGGTCCCTGCAGACCTTCACGTTCCTGCCCGCTGCCCTGTGACTGTGCCCCAGGCACATCTCAGTGCCCAGGCATGGGAAGGTGGCCTCAGGGCTGCTCATGTTCCTATGGTTGGAGGTACCTTCACCTTGAGAAGCTCATAAGCCAGCTGGCTGGAGGAGCCATTTATTGACATTGGCATAAAATGCCGTTAAATGTGAACCAGCCTGTTACTAGCAGTCGGAGCTAGCCTGGCTGGCTTACACTTAAAATTACTAGCAGTGTTCTTGTGATTTATAATAGGAATCCTGCCTTTGATGGAAGTAATTGTTGAGGTTTGTAATGGAAATATTGAGGTTTTTAATGGAAATATTACGGTTAATGTGGATGTAGTGTGAACGGAAAAGCGTGTGTGAAAACACCAGCAGGAACGCTAGAGCAAGGGATGCGGGGATGGCCTGTGCTGATGACCAAAGACACAACCGACAGCAAACAAATGGGTGAACGCTGCAGGATGTGTGTTTTGCATGAGGACCAGGAAGTCTGTGCTGTGATAAGGCCACAGCACAGATGGCTCATCACTAGAAGACCTGTTCCCTGATAACAGGAGCAAGGTTGCACTGTGATGTGCCATTGCGCTTCCTGGCTCCAAGAGGAGGATTTAGATAAGGTGCACAAGATGAGGGAAAGGAACCAACAGGCAGCAGCTTTCCTAGGTTTTATGAGGGGTAAGCAAGATGCTGAGTTAAAGATCAGCCTGTAATAACCATTGACTCCTAAAGCATGTGAAAAATGTGTCCAGAACCCAGTTCTTTGCTGTCAAGGAGGAGGGATGCCAGAGCTGTCGTTAGGACTTGCTAGTGGGTGTCCCTTGTCCTCGGTGTTGCACACAGTGACGCTGACCATGCCACATGGACATCTACCTGTTGGTGAATGCATGAGTGTGAGTTTGTAGGTCTGCAGGTGTGCGTGACACGTTTGAGAAATCAGTTTTAGGTTAAAATAAATATCACCTTCCCCTTCCTTAAGTTTTTGTACTAAGTTTGTACTGCCGTAGTTTTCTGTGTAACCCCGTGGTGAGGAGCAGGAGCTCCCAGCGGTGCCCTGGCTGAGTGCGGGAAGACGTGTCTGTGGGTGCTGTAGGTGGTGGCTGAAGGAAGGGACCTGTGCTCACCTGGGGTCTGGAGCTGGGAGTCCCCAGGGAAAGCACCTGCAGATACGCTCTGCGAGGGCTGAGCAAAGCTCCCTCTTTTGAGAAGGCAGTGATGACAGTGCCATTGCCCAGCCTTTATATACATCCCTAGGGACTACAATAAGTATCTCTGGAAAAAAGTGAGATTTCCATTAGCGTATTCAAAGCTGCATCTTTCAGGAGTCTGGTTATAGACTACAGGCCAGGCTGGGAAGAGACAATACCATTTTCCTCCCTGAATCTACTCCAAACCCAGCAAAGTCCATAGGAAAGCGCAAAGAAGCAGGGCAAGTGTGGTTATGTAGCAGAGAGCACTCGACTGAGAGGACCGCCGAGTCCCTGGCTTCCCGGCACTGTCTCTCATTGCATTTTTGTCCAGTGCCTGTTCTGTGCAGGATGCAAAGCCTGAGAGATGGCTCTGGCTGCCCGGCTGCAGCACTGGCTTCTTCGGCTCCTTCCCTTGATTCCCACCATGCTGTCACAACCAGCTGCGTTTTGTAGCTCTGCCTTGTAGGCATACTTGTGAGAAGCGTATTTCGTTTTGCCAGATGGCATGCGTGCTATTATAAAAACAAACCCAAATGTTTGTGGTCTGTAGGTGTAAAGAGAAGCCGTTAGATGGGGTGGGAAGGGATGATAAGAGAATCCTTAGCTGACGCGCTGGCTGTCTCCTGAGCCTGCGAAAGCGGTGGCGGGGGGATGTGATACAAGGGCACGTAGTAGCTAAACCCCAGCCTCAGTGGCAGTCCTGTCTCTTCCTTCTGGCTGGAAAGATGGTGGTCTCCATGCTCTTCGATACAAGGGCAGGAGAAAAGTGAGAAGGTGACTCGGTCTCTCTCTCTCTCTCTCAGCTCCCTGCAGGGGAAGGACCAAGCTGGCCCCTGCGCCAGCCTGGCACAGGCAGGGAGACGTGGCTGTGGCCCAAGCTTGATCTCGGATCTCACTGGGGGACCCAGAGCAAGTCTGCTAGTCCCTTCCTCAGCCTGCGTGGGAGTAAATCTGTTCCTCTCAGGGAGAAGAACTGGATCGGCTTCTTAAAGGCAACCTGACTTTTAAAATCAGGTTTGAAACTGCCAGAGACCACTGTTCCCATTGTGGTGCCCAGGAGACGCTCCCAGAAGAGCCAGGGGAACCCTCTGGGCATTGATGCCCCTGCAGAGTCACCCAGAGGACTGGGGACCTTAGCATGGCCCCGAGATGTCCCTGCACAGCACAGGAACCCTGCCACCACCAGCACGGAGCCCCCAGCCTCTCGCTGCGCTGCATGAAGCCCCTGGGCGTGGGGATCCCTGGGCTGGCTGGTGCCTCTGGCATCCCCGGGTCTGCTCTTTGCAGCTTCAGCATCGTGTCGCAGCCTCTCAGAATGCCTTCAGCCCCTTCTGTCGCTCCACCAAGCCCATCCTGTGCAGCTCTCCGACGGTCCCCTCCTTTCTCCCATCCATGCGCCCCATCCCTGCGGCTGTCAGTTGAGCTGAGCGCTGCCAGCGTGTGTCGGAGGACAACCCGAGGCCTGTTTCTTGCCTTCTTCCAGCAGCGGAGACGGCCACAGTCCCTTTTTAGGCAGGGAGAAACAATGATCAAGGAGCGCGGCAGAAGGCAGCTTCTTCCCGCCGGCAGCATCGATACCACCAGGATGCTATTGAGCAGACAAAGAGAGAAATTCAAGGCAGCCGTTTTGCTGCTGCGGCAACAGCGGCTGTGGAAGGGAAAGTAAAATGAAAGGTTTGTCGGGATTTGCAGCCCGGGGAGCGCTATTGTGAAGCTTCAGAGTGTATTACCAGCAGCTGAGAACAAGCTGATCCATTTTTGAAGGCAGCTGCCCTTCATCAGCAGTTATTGCAGCGTCTCTGAGCAGCGGGTGGCTTTTTTCCCCACAGCAGCCAACCGACACAAAGTTTGGCAATGAGAAAGTTTGGGGATTTGATGAGCAAAAGAGGCACTGACAGTATCCATAATCCGCCCTTACAGCTAACCGCAAGAGGCGAGAAAAATTCATCTGCTTTGAGGATCTGCTGTAGGTTCTCGTGCTCATTTATCATGTGCGTTTGTGTGGGGCTGGCAGTGGGTCGGGGGAGAGATGCAAGCACGGCAGACCCTCGCTCTGCCCCAGACCTGGGCAGAGGCTGCTTCGCCAGCGACGGCCAGGGCAGCCAGCCTGAAATGGAGACCAGGAGGGCCAATACAGATGTGAGCAGGTATCCTCCCGCGTCTGCATGCATCCTCCACCCACTCAGCGGCTTTCACCTGGGCCATCTCCAAATCGGTTTTGCTTCAAAATGAGGAAAGTCTTAAAAATACCCACGGTTTCCTTCTGAAATCAAATGAGCTCGACATTCCTTTATTAAAAGAACTAGCACCTCTCAAAATACTTACGCTGACAGTGCCCCTGTGAGTCAGTTGGAGTTAGTGCACTTTGTCCGTGAGTACAGCATGGGCTCGCTCTGTCCGTAGCCGTCAGACTTCTTGTTTGCTTGTATCAGGTAGTTACGGGCTGAAACTGCTCCGAATATATCATGTTGGTAATAATTCCACAGTCCGAGGTGGAGCTAAAGCTGTCGGTGGGGCTTTTTAACAGCGTGCACCCGTTCCAGCTGTGCAATGGTGTTACCAGCCCGAAGAGTGACCGCTCTCCTCTTCCTCTCCCCTTCCGCTGCCGGAGGAAGCTGGCTCACCGGCTTTGCACCCGCCGAGGAGTTTTCCGAGGCTGGAGCTGCGATCTGCCGTTAGCACGGTGCTGAGAAAAGACACCCTTCCTGTTTGTAGATGAGATCCAGTTGCAAACAGTGTCCTGACATTGTCCTGTCTGGGGCAGTCCCTGAAATCCTCCCTTTCCTTTGGTGCCCCAGCAGAGCCCGTACAGCCAGCGCTGTGTTGTGCCCGCTGGGGACAAGAGCTCATCTTTTGTCAGGTGTCCTTGATGTTTATGCTCAGAACGCAATGAAACAGTTAAATTGTTTCTTTATTAATCAAAAGGGCTGCGTAAGCCCTTTTTGTTACTTAAGTAGATACCTGTGAACGCGGTGAAGGTGCGGGAGGCGGTGGGTGAGCCGTACAGACGGGCTCTGCCCGGCTCTGGTGTGGACCCAATGGTTAATTCATGGATTTGAATGTTTACATGACCAGCTGCTCTCTATGATTAAAGGCAGCAAATTAAGTAATGCCAAAGGAGATCAGCATCTGCAATAAAGTCCCTTGATTTGATAGGGAGGATGCTAATACGGGGCGCTGATGGCTCCTGCACTCACTCCCGCCGGTGGCCGGGACCCGTGTGGTGCTGGGGAGCACCGCGGTGTCTGTCTGCGGGCTCTCCCACGTCTTCCTTCTCCTCTGCCTGCCTGGTGGCAGGGAGTCAAGTGCTCGCAGCTGCGAGGCAGCCCGCTGTGACTTCGGGAACGTAGGGCCGTGCAGCCATTTAAGCGCACGAGGGGGGAGTGGGTGGTTTGTTTTGAGCTGGATGCTGGCAGGCTTTCTGCACAGTGGGCACGGAATAACAACAGCCGAGTGTCATCATCGCTTTGGATCATCTGCCAGCCAGGCTGGACACATAAGGGACCTGGGTGCTCCCTGGCTCTGGCGAGGGTGTCCCGCGCCCAGGCACGAGAGGTCTGGCATCGCCCGCGGCAGAGTGGCAAAAAGGCTGCGCTTTGCACGGTGCGGTTTGCAGAGGAGCCGGTGCCGGTTGCTTCTCCGTGCCTCTGGGAAATCTCCCTCTTGCAGCCGGGGAGGAGGCTGCTGCCAGGGTGCCTTCAGGGAGCCTTGTCCCTGCGGGGCCACGAGAGGAGCCGGACCCCTTCAGGAGCACCACGCGTGGGGGCAGCGGCAGAGCTGCCACGGGCATGAGAAGGTGCGGCAGGGAGGGAAGGGGCTTCGAAGGAAGGGAGGGAGAAATGTCAGCCCGGAGTCACGTCACGCTTCAGCGCCGTGCGGCACCGTCGCTTTGTTTCAGCCATTAACCCCTCTGCAGCGGCGAGGCAGCGGAGGACGGGAAACGTGGCCCAGGCTGCAAAACGATGAGGGGGTCTGATCTGCCCTTGTGGGGCCCAGGAAATTTCTAAGGCTGGTGGTAATGGGCGATTTTTTTGTGTGTGTGATCTCCTGGGGATGCGACTCATCTCTGTGTGACGGGAGATTTCTCTTTCTGAATGGGCCTGGTGCTTGCCCTCAGTGCTGCAGATGCTGCGTTTCTGATGGCAGCACCGTGCTTCAGGGCTTCGGCGCGTTCCCTGCGAGGGTCTGGGAATGCTTCTCCCGTGCCGAAGTGACCCCCTGCTCTCTCGGTCCTTGGTTTTGCTGCTGGTTTTCTCCATCTGCCCCCCCAGCACTGCCTCTGGCTGAAGCCGCTCCAGCCACTTTTCTAAACTTTGTAGCCTCAAGCGCCATTCACAAAACCCAAATATGCTGGGCCTCCCGTTCTGCCAGCACACCAGGGCTGGGGTTTGCAGTCAGACACTGCACCTTTGGCTCTGCCACCCACTTTCCCTGTGGCTGTGGGCACGTTACTGCCTCCTGCGTGTCCCTTAACAGTTCCTAATCTACAGAGCCGTGTCAGCACCTCTATTTATGTAAAACACCTGGATGGTGATGGGTGCTAAGGAAGGCCCCAAGTATAATTCAAACCTAGGTAAGCAGGCTGCAAGCAAAACCACTGTGAGATAAATAGTCGTGCCTGGGAATTTTATTGTGAGTTGTCTGGCAGTGCCTGCCTATAATGTAATTTTCCTTGTTCTGTCTTGGCAATAAAAACTTAAGAGTGTCTGATATGACTCCATTTAGCTTTAATGTTGTCTGAGGTATGCCATTAGAAAAGTGTGGTTTATTTAATTGGGTTTGAATCCTGAATGTCTGCTTGTTTTTTGAAATGGTAGACAAAAATTAATAGAAGGCAAGGAGAAGATGTGTGGTTCAGAAGCATTAATGCTTGCTCATGCGCTCCATGTAAGCACCCTCAGTGCCTGGACTGTGACTGAAGTAAAATCAGCATGACGTTCTCCTCTGGGTTTTGAAACTTAGTCCTTTGCAGTCTTTCTGCGTGCGGATCAGGAATAGCTCTCAGAGCTGAGGTAGGAAAGGATGTCATTAAAAGACTGAATATAATTGAGCAGAAAGAGATTGAAAACTGATGGCAGGACCAAGGTCTCATGTCTTTTCAGATCCCTGGAGGAATCAAGGAGAAATTGTTTATTGCAATTTCTTTGTTCCTTTTGGAGATTTCCAACCCAAAACCTCTAAAAGAGCAGACACCTGTCATCCCTAGTTAGGCTCTTTTCTTCTTGGGGTCCAACGCATTCCCACTGTTATTAAGAAATGTTCATATTTTAAGCCTTACTTTGTCTCTGTGGAGGTGTGTCATTATCAAGAGTTCCCAGCGTGCCCTATTACAGAGAGTCCTATTAATTTTGTTCCTCCAAACATGTAGCAAGAGTATCAACGGCAGTGCTTGCCAGCATCTGTGCTGGACCACCTCCCATGCAACCAGACAGAGCCAGCAAGGACTCATTAGGTGACTTGGTCTTAGACACTGGCAATGCCGTTGTGGCTTGATACAGAGGAGCAGATGTCCTCCAGCAGCTGCCAGTTGAGGCCTCTGCTCTTCATTTTTTGGTGTCAGATTAAAAAGGATAATTGGCAGTATTTGTGGTCTTCAGATTTTCTTTCTCACATCAGCACTGATTCTTTGCTCATCATCTTCGGGTTCTGGGCTGGGGCAGTGCATGGGACTAGTTTGATTTGGTTTGTTTTCTGCTTTGGATTTGAGGCTGTCACTGGGTCAAGCGTCATTCTTAGCAATAGACACCTGGGGATTTATCCCCTATGCGTAACGTATTGCTTCAAGGATGCTCTGGCATGAGCGACTGCAGAGTTCCTCTCTCTTTTCTTAGTCTAGTCATGATACAGCCGGACTGTGAATCTCCTTACAGACTTGGAGATTGAACCACAAGCCCTGCAGGCTCCAGTGAGAGGTTTCTGCGAGGGTCTCGAACAGAATTGGGCTTCTCTGGTGGATTTGTGGTTTGGGCATGCACGATGTGGGGCTGGTGGGGTGGAAAGGGGGCTGATGCTACATGGGAACAGTAAGCTCTGAAAAGTGCGTTGGCCCCATCACAGACACCAGCAAATATCCAGTGCTGATCTGCTTGAAATGAAGGAGCAGGTGAGGGCTGAAAGGGAAATGTGTTCAGTGGTGCTTCGGTACTGCTGTCTGCCCAGAGGCGGCAGAGGAAGAGCTCTTGTCGTGGTTTCCCCACTGGGAGAGTGGCTGCATACGTGGGTGATTGGCACTTGCCTCCCATGAGGGATGCGAAGAGCCTCACCAGGAGCCTCTCGGGACATTACAGTCCCAGATCCGTCCCGGCAGCAGAGATAGGGCTGTTCTTTCCAGGGCTGAACTCATCAGAGATCCACGCTACAGTGGTCTCAAATGCTCTGAACTCCCACAGTGGTTTGCAGAGCAGCAAAAGCACCAACTTAGCTAGGAAGCATCGGTTGGGTCACACACGCCTTCACAGCCTTTGGTTCTGGGACTTTTTCTTCTTAAAGACATATCTTGGACAACTATCTCTGGGTCTCAGAGGTGGAGTGATCAACAAACCCTGTGCATAGGGAAGACAAAGTGCTTCCTCCAAGCACTCGGGAACTCCAATGCATCAGATACGTAACTTAGAGCCTTCCACTCTTAATTAGGCTGGTAATCTCATCGCTGGGCAGCTCTTTTGGCACTGTAACTGTGGCTGTGGATGAAACAGAAAGTGGTGTGCGATGTAATTCTACCCTGGTGACCATTTGACACCACAACATAGATCTACAGTTAGTTGTTTTCTTTTTGAATTACAAATTCCTTGTATAAGTGATGAGTTAAACAAGCTAACTTCCAGTCTCATCTCTGCTGCTGTAAATCTGGAGCAACTCTAAAGCTAGTTGGGGCCAAAGAGAGTAAGAAACTTCACATTTTGAAATGACTCAGCTTCTCATTCTGCTGACATTCAGCCTCAGCAGAAGTAAACTAGAAAAATGACCAAGATGGTATTTCTCAACAGCTTTATTATAAATATAATGGCATCCTTTTGGGTGACTTCTGAGCTGTCTTTTAGCACCATTCATTTATATAATCATGTGACACCTCAGCCACATGTCTGAGGATGAAGAGTGAACCATCTCTGAGCTACCAAACGCTATGAAATGCTAACAAGTGGAAAAGCCAGATGTCTGTCTAATACAGAGTGTGCATGTTTGACAACACCAGACAGGGAGAGGAAATTGAGGGTGATGTGTGCCCCAAAACACACTGTATTGCTTTTTGCCTATATGGACAATTTCTGCTTCTTAGGATGTAACCAGATTAACCTTGCTATTATTGTCTGTCAGGGTGCTGAATCAATTGTGTTCCCATGGCTGTGAAAATGTCAGCGATAGGGAGTGGGAAGGGCATGGGCTTCTGCAGTGACAGAGGTCTTCAGAGTAGCTGCTGAGTTAGAGTGCTGGGGTGCAGCTGTGGTAATTCTTACCCACAGTTTCCAAATGCATCTATTTTAGGCATGAGGAATCTCCTCCATCTGTGTGATTTCAGCTACTACCTTAACGCTGACTTCCCGAGATTTCCCCCTCCCTCCTGTCTTTCTTCCAATCTCCTATCTCCTATCTCTGTTCCCCCTCCCCTACATTTCATCTCAACTGGTTTCCTGCTGGGTAAAATGCACATCCTCCTCTTTCTTCCCATTCCCTCCCTTCTCTCCCGCTGCTGGCAGTTTTCCAGTCCAGCAGCCTTGACCTTATCTCCAATTCCTTCCATTTCCTCCCCTTCAGCTAACACTATTGGTGAACTCTGCCCATTTTCCTCTCCTCCATCCTCCAAAGGCTGGCCATGCATCCTGCTGGATATGTTGTCATTTCTTTCCTTGCTGACTACAGTCCCCTCTTTTCTGGCCTCCTTTATGTATGCCTCCGTGCAGGAAGCTGATAGGAGTCTGGCTGAAGCTTTTTTTTTGAGAACCACACTGAAATCAGTGGGAATGAAGCACCTACCCCCCTTTATAAAACTCTGACTCTTTGTGTATCTGGAAAGAGCCTTTTCTAAGGGTGCAACTGCACGAAAAGCGCTAAATGTAATGACAAATATTAAGCCACCCTTAGCAGTGTGGGTATTTTTACTTGTTGCATCCTACAGCTGCAAAGAGTGGGGGTGTTGGTGAGATCCTTGCTTGCTTCCCCGCTTTATTCAGGTGCATGTTTGGCCTTTCGTAGTAACAGTCTCATGTGGTGGGGAGGTCTCTGTGCCTTGGGGCATAGCGGGCCATCGGCATGGGGGTTTGGTGCACTCGCCATTGCTGACAATTGCACGTTTATCTTAGTATGGTGATCAGTTAAGCATGAGCAAGCTCTTTAGAAAATATTTCTCTCTAACCATTCTGATTTCTTTTGTATTCCGTAATAATTTTGAGAGTGATTATGATCATGGAAAGGCTTTGTAGATCATTAGTGATTTCAGTTCTGTGAGAAGTTGCTGCTGCCTGTCGTATGGGAGACCTCGTGATCTACTCTAGTTTGGTCAGAAAACTGTATTTAAAATGTTGTCAGCAGCAGGATCCAGCAGAATTCCTTTTACTTTGTCAGATTACTCTCAACTCTGAAGAAATATTGCATGTTAGACCTTTGCTTGGTATTTCTTGTGTTACTTCTAAAGAGGGCTGTGGGGGAAGATCCATCTCAAGTATGGTTCATGGCCACAAACTCCTGAATATTCTGCTTTCAGTTGTCATGATATTGGTCATTTATGGAAAGAAGGAAGCTTTCATGCTGAAGCCAGAGGAATTATGCGTGTATTGGTGTCTTTGACCTCTGTGGGAGGCTGATTCTGGAAGGACTCTCTTGTGTTTTCCAGTCCTGTGATAAATTTGTAACCCATTTTGCAGTCTTAAGTCGCAGCTGTAGGCTGGCTGGACCCAGTGCCTGGTGCTCCCTCCCCAGCCTCTGACTTTTCTGTGTGACGTTCTGGACGGGATGGCTGAGGACATGTCCCCAGGTGGCCACAGCTCCAGCAAGCTGTAACCCTCTTCCAGCAGGTCCAGAACCATGCCCAGCCTGCGAATGTCTCTTGGTCTCTGTGCTTTGGCAGTCTGTTAAATCTCCTTGGAGAATTATTGTGGAGTTATTAAGTCTAATTTTCCTTTTTCTGAGATGCTTGCCTCTCAGAAGGAAGTTTTTGTATCACCAGCAACTCAGTTCATGAAGGTCGCTATTCTGAGGAAATGGCTGTTGGTTATGATATCGGTTAAGCACAGATCAGTGGCCTAGGCATGAAAGACTCCATGCCTTTCATGATATTTTTGTCTGTAGCCTAATGGATTGGCCCATCTTTTTCTTTAATGTATGCACATGAACACTTTTATTAGTAGAAAGGCCCCCATAACTTAAAACATTCGGAAGAATAAGAGGTGGTGAAGTGCCCCTCCGTTGGTCCTCCTTTCTGGCACGACTAGCTTGCTGGCCTTGGCTTAGAAGGCAAAGCGATGAGACGAAGCATAAAACATGCTGTGTTTTTAAACGTGGAAAAGATGAGAACGGAGTGCCTCGTGTGTTGTATGTGAAAGCATTCCTGTGATGGTGCTACATGCCGCTCTGCCATCCTAATTTGCTTTCAGAGGCCCCCAGTATAATCATTCTTTGTGTTTCCTAAAGGATGTGAAGACTAAATACGAGTTTGGTCAATGGTTTCATTGTTGATTTCTCCCACTGCTACAAAGCAATGCAAAAATATTAGGGACAGGCAGGGTGCATCTCACTGAATAAAGATATTGTATCTCTCATAATCCAAGTTGGATGCCTTTAAAAGAGGAAAACCCTATGAAAAGTGCTTACAAGGCTGTTTGGACAGTAGAAATCTTTTGTAAAATGTAATTTCGGCATCTTTCCCAATGGGATCCTTCGTGCAGGAGGACTGGCCCTCATTTTGGAAACAGACCCAGCCAACATTAGGTTTGGACATCTGCTTGTTTTAAGGTTGCTTTCACAATTTTCTCTGTAGCTGAAGATTGGTACTTGATGTCTATGTGAAAATGTTGCCAGAAAAGCAATGAAGTTATGCCAACTGTTTCTTTCATGAATGCAGCTTCTTTGAAATGACCGCTTTATGCTGGAAAATCATCTTGTTTGCATTGCTCCCTTGGCTAGAAGGATGAGAACTGTTTGATCTTGTCCTTGTACAAAGTTATCCTAAGTGAGCAAATAATGCTTCATGAATAAATTTAGCTTTAAACCAGGGTGATCTCCTGCCTGAGTACATCTAGACTGAGTGATGGTAGGCTTAAATGGCATTAAATCAAGTGACTTCTGAGGAAAGGGTAGTGGTGTCTTTTGTCTTTGCAGGTGGCTGAAGGGGACTGAATTTGAGAGAAGCTAGTGCTCAAATTTTCTGGATATTTTCTTCCTTCTTGCTTAAATCACTCAAAGGGAATTAAAGCATATCTTCCCTTATTTCAACAGGGACCAGCTCGCATGACATCTGATCTTGCATCTTCTCCTGCAGCAGGATATGTCCCTGTTGGTCAGAAACCAGAGGCTGTTGTGCATGCTATGAAGGTAAGGATGCTGCAGATCCCCACACAGCAGTGCAGCGCGGTGCAGTACAGTGCGCTGTGGTGGAACAAACACCACAGTGGCAGAACTGGACGTTTGCTCTTCTTGTGGAAACACAACAACTTGAAATGGAAAGTTAGTACTCGGGCAGATTATTGGTAACCAGCACCTGTATCATAATGAGTAATCATTGCTTCAAATAGTTGCGGAGTTAAGCAAGATCATGCATAACTATTTTTTTGGGTGGGAAACTTCCAACAAAAGCTGCTGATGCTGAGGGTGTTGGTTACCCTTTTTGTTCATCAGTCCTGTGTAAACTGGCTCTCTGGGGTGACAGCATGACCAAAATGCTGTTTTTAAAAGGGACACAAAACCTGCAGTTCCTACATATGTTTTGTTATTGAAAATCCTGCAGCAGTCTTCAAAGGAAAAAGACTTTATTTTATGTAAATACACAGCAAACCATGGCATCATACCCACGTAGATATGTGCATCATCAGTGGGGATTAAAGTCAGGACTGTCAGCAATAAAAACCATGGGACGGTGCTAGCTGAGTTGAAGGAGAAAACTTGCACCGTGATTTCACAGCAGTTCTCAAGTCCTAGTGACCATCCATTAGCAGGAAAAATGTAATACCCTGGTTTTACATGTTTAACTGGTTAAGCAAGTTACTTCTGAGTAGCTAAGGGACACAGAAGCACAAATCCTTTCCAAGGTGCCATAGAGATGGCTGGAAAGTCTCTAACTAAATTAGGCTCAGGTTGGAACATACTGATTTATAGATTTGGATTTGTTGAAGCTGAAGAATTTTGTACAGGGTTAAAAAGCTTTCTTCAAATCAAAGGAGAATTCCTGGATGGCTACTCTGAAGCTCAAATCCCCATGGTCATAGCTGGAAAAAAGGTCCAGCAGTGGCATCAGCACTAGCTTAGACTGTCCTAGACGTGGAGAGTGGTGCTTACAAAGCTCTTTGCTTTATACCTTTCCACGTCTGACAGCTAAATAAATGGCACAGATGTTGCTCTTAGCTTTGATCTACAAGCTCTCTAAATTTTCTAGTTTTTAGTGTTTTCAGCTCACTTTTTTCTGCCTGTCCAGGGTCTCTTGGCTCCAGGACAGGTGTGGCAGGTGGTGGTGGTAAAACCAACAAGTGTCAGGAGAAGCAGTAGTGCAGCTGGCAAGGACGTTGGTTCCACTGGGCACTTGGAAGATCCCGGGAGGATATTGCTCAAGTAGTTCATCTTCTATGCATTTATGGTGTGTGAGGAATTATGAAAGGAAAGGCAAGTTTGGTTTGGTTTGGATCAAATTTGAATTTGTATTATAAAAGATCCATCAACCTGAAAATCTTGATTTTTCAGCTTACTTGAGGCTTTATTACACCCAGATTGTATAACTCTCATTGGATCTTAAGAGAAGGGTGTCCAGCACCATCAAGGATTAAAAAATAACTTTAGTACAGTTGTTGCTAGTTCCCAAAGAAGCCCTGACCACACAAGTGGCAGTTCACTTGCCTACATATATTTATCCTGTGTTTTCCAGACAAGATTCTTCTTTGCTTGCTCTGAATTGTGTTGTGCTATCAGCAAGTTGCTGTACTCCATCCTGTACTATGCTGCATTGTGCTTGTGGGTGACATTTCTCCTCTGTATATATGCATATGGATCTGCTAAACTGACGCCTTGCAGAACGTTGCAGACTTATGTGATACCTTGGTTTTTCTGACACTTGTACTAATCCAGTTTTGCTTGCATTTAATCATCCAAGCCCTCATGCACTCCAGACTACTGCTGTTGGCTTTTTCTTACCCAGCTGTGGGGTTCATACCTTTCCGCTCCTGCTCTTCATTGCATTTGGTGAGGTGGTGGTGAGGACAATGTTAAGCAGAGTTGATAATGTTTTTAAGTTACAAGATCAAATAGTTACAAATTGATTATGAACACATTCTGGAGGGAAATTAGGTTCCTATTTGCTTTAGGGGTTACGGGACTGAATTTCTTAGTAAGGGCAAGAAATATAAATGGCTTTAAGATGCGGTTTGACAAGCTTATGGAAAGGATTGGAAAATGAATGACAAAGATTCTTGGAAACTGGAAATTAAGTTTGGGAGGTCTGGTGCAATGAGGCATATAAAGGAGTTGAAAGGAAGTTGGATGACTAGTTGTTTGCAATTATTATTATCATCATCATCATTATTAATCCTCTACTTCAGGGCTTTGTTGATCACTAGGAAGGGCTGGAAGAAAATCTCCTCTGCAGTTTCATCATTTGGCCGGTGGGGTACGTTTGTCTGTCTTCAAAACCCCGGAAAGTGCCATGGCTGGAGTCAGAGAGCAGGTGGCATAGCAGTCACATCTTACGGGGTATAAATGATCTCACATGATGTGTCTTGCTCACACACTTAGGACTGAAAATATTCTCACATTTGAAGCAAGGAGGAAATTCTCCTGTAGGTCAGCATGGCAGGGAGGGATGAGAAGCTGTTCATTTTTCCATCCTGTGGCCCATTTCCAAGGATCAGCTGGGAATTGAGAAGACTGAGGATACTGGTCATGGTCTCAATTTCTCCTCCTCCCTTCCTGTGGCACAGTGAAATTTTTGCTGTTGGTCTCTAGCCGTGGATCTTAAACTGGCTAGAAGATAACGTTATATGGCCACGGCATGCTGTAGCATGTGGAGTAGGTCTTACTTGCACCCTGCAGAACTGGGCAGCTTTTCCAGTGCGAGCCCCTGCATGTGGGAAACTGGATGCAGCTACTGGCTTAGACCCTCACTGCCTGTGATACAGCTCATGACCTTCCCTTGAGGAGAAGAGAGTAGCCTACAAACGAGACTTTGTGCTTTGGCTGTACCTCGTCAGATATTAGAAAAATCCCTTCTTGGCTGTGTAAAGAAGTCCAAATGGCTGTAGCAGGCTAGCTCCTTACTGTAAGGAGAAGCAAGGAGAGATGGAAGTTGGCTTCGCTTGTCTTGTGGGATGCTTGCATGGAAGGCTGTCCAGAAGCGGTGTGGCTGCAAGGGTGCGGCTCTGTGCCCAAGCAAAGGTCATTGAGGGGCTGTGCACTCTGCACAGATCTGCAGGGCTTCTGGATTGCCTCCATCTGCACCCATCTATGTAATGTCCCCTAGGCTTTTTCCCTGGCTTTTTCTGGCAGCTGAACGCTAGCTATGTGGCTGAAGCATTGCCTGCCATTTAGCATAAGTAAGTTCTTCCTTGAGCACATTTAGGGATTTTCTTTATTTTTCGTTCTGAAATAGTTTTTGTTTATTTGCACCTACTAAATAAGGAGCAAGATGACAGGTTGGCACTCCTAACAGCTGTTTTTGCTAACAAGAATAAAAGGTACATATGCTACAGCTCAGTGTCTCGCTGAACATCAAAGCACTTTTCCTGGGAATTGAGCAAACCTGCTAAAGACGTGGGGAGGTGAGGAGGAGACAAATGTATGAGAATGACATTTAGCCTATAACCCAACTCCCCCCTGCAGCACCACCTGGACCTCTGCCATGTGCGCAGAACCATCGAGCCGGTGATCAATCACTCCCACTGATGTTGGGTAAGGCAGGATTTGGCCCTGCCGAAACCAAGTCCTAGCAGGGCATACAGACTGTTCCCTTGCCAAAGCAGGATGCTGTGTTCCCCCGTGCTTTGTCCAGTTGACTTATAAATCAATAAAATCAGTGAGGCTTGCACTCTTCAGAAAGCATCCTTCAATCTCAGAGTGCCTCCTGGTGCAGAAACACTTCCCTCAACTTTCAGCGCCCCTTCCAAAGCTTTACTGCAGTCATCCTGACTCTTTGGTGGTTTTTTTATTTGTTTGGTTTTTAAATATGCATTGCATGGTCATGCAGGGCCAGTACAGCAAGTCAGCAGGGAGGTGGATGTGACGGACCAGGTGACTGAGGTGACACTGCCTTGGTCACAGACGTCAGTGCAGTCGCGAAGGAGAACTAAATATACCTGAGGTGTTCCTCACAGTTTACGTATCAGCAGGAAGAAAGCCAGGCGAGCCAGTGTGCTCATCGAGACCGAGGTGCGGGTTGTCTTCAGGTGGTGGCGTCCCCAGGCAAAAGAGCACCCTCACCTGGTCCATCCCCATCCCCCTGCACGGAGAATCGCCCCGTGCCCGAGCGGAGCAGGCTGCCCTCGCCGCCCGGCATTTTACCCAGGGAGGTCACACAGCGCCAGTGCGTCTGCAAAGGGCCAAGTGCTGGCAGGGCAGCTTGATGAAGAGCAAAAAGGAGGGGATGGCATGAGCCGCTTCAAGCAAAACACTTGTCTGTTTTCTGTAGGCTCCTGGGTTGGGATGTGGCAGAAATCACGGGAGGATATACCCCAGTTTCTTAGAGCCACACTGAATGCACAGTGCTTGAACTTCAGCTGAGCCATAGACAATTTACGTGAAGGCACGTCCATAATCCCCAGCGGTGTAATTGGAGGAACATTAACCTGGTCCTTCTAAACAGCTGAGGCAGTGCCTGGCAAGATCTGAGAATGGCTGGGGCTGGGTCAGCACCAAGAGGCCTTCCTGTCTTTCTTCAGGAGGTGATTTCACTCTTCAGAGTGTATTTTTCTCTAGCATGCCTTTCCAGGGTAGGCTGCTGAGTTTTTACCCCCCGAATCCCTTTTTCCCATATCCAAGATGCTAATATATCTTTACAAAGTGCCTACCCACACGTGGGGTGGGCCTGGGGGGCAGGATGGTTTCCCAGGCAAATGAGTCCCGAGTCATTCAGAAATTAAATACAGCCATAACTTCTGTCTGATCAGCTTTCAGCTCCAACTCTGCCTCGTTTACAGCATTAAAAGACATTTCCACTGGAAGAAATGGGCTCTGCCACCTTTCCACACCTCCTGGACTAGGGAATGTTGTTTTAGTTTAAGCACAAGTCATCGAAAAACTTTATTTTTGTCCGCCGAGACTCTTGTGCCTGCAAGATTGATGGCTGGTGGAAGCAGAGGCTGGAGCTGATGTGATCTTTAACTAATCTAAACCATGGTCGTCCTTGACACTTGCCCTGTGGACACGGCCGGAGCTTAGCTGCCAGCCAGGCAGCCCTGGCGCTCCGCACGGGGATGTGGTCCTGCAGGCTGCTGCCTTTGCAGCCGAGCGTCACAGGCACACTGACTCCAGACGAGCGAGTTCGATGCGCGAGTCCAGCTGGATCAATAATTAATTCCCTCCTCTTTAGGAAAAAATAGATGCTCTCTTTGTCAGCATGTACATGCTTTTTGCATCCCTCTTGCCCTTCCTCTCCCCTTAGAAAGGATGTGGATAATTCTTATTTGTGCAAAGATTGGTCCCAGCTATGTTGGTTAAACTAGCTGGTGCATTTTAGAAGTAGGTTAAGGGCCCTAGGAGAATGACCTATTTTTGTTCGTAACGCAGTTCAAGTACAGCACGATTGCTGTGCTGAGGCAGACTGGGGGATAATCTACCCTGGTGTCCCCTTTCGTGGAGCAGCTGGTGCTGTATGCCTCAGCAAAGGGTGAAACCCATCCTCGCACTGCATCTAGCTCTTCTAGTACTTCCCTAGGAGGTGTAGGAACACTTACGCGCACAAATACAGCTGCTGTACGGCTTGATACGTCTGTGGATGTATCACGGTGAGTAAGACTACACACTATTTGATGGTGTTGGGTCATTCCAGGAGCTGTGACCCTGCAGACTGAGCTGACCGTGTGCTCATCCGTGGCAAAGCCCTGGGTGAGGTACGTAGGTGAGCACAGATGCAGCAGTAAAATCTCGAGGCAGTCCCGCGCTGTGATATGCCCGACTTGTGCAACATCTGGAGGAGCAATCTGAATGCATGTGGCTGTGTTGGAGGGGGTATTCTGGGGGTCACTGTGTTTCCAGCGGGAAGCGAAGGCTGCCTTTATCCCCAGGCAGCCTCATCTCTGTGATGGAGGGACCACCTGGCCGCAGCCGGGCATTGCCTCCCTGGAGGTGCTCTGCGGGGGTGGCCGGGACGGTCCGTGTCCCAGACGGGACGTGGTGGGTCAGGGGTGGCTCCCAGAGGTGCAGGGTGTGGGCAGCACGTGGTGGGACACAGCAACCACATAGATGGGCTGCGTCTCACCAGCCATGTGTGGCCGGGGGATCAGCACTTGGGGAACGTGTCTCCAAGTGCTGTTTAAAAGAAAGAGGTTAAAAATGAGGCTTTTTCCATTTTCAAACATTGTCAACCTGAAATCTAAGAAAATAAGTCACAGGCAGGATGTTTCCACTATTTGCAGCGTCCTGAGCTGCTTTCACAGTGCGTTTACTTGTCTTCCCACGGCAAATCTGCAAGTGTGACCCAGCCACCAGGCTGAGTGGCGTCCAGGGGTCCCATGAACATGAGCACTGGATGTGTCAGGTCTAGGGTGTCAGTGCTGGAGCCGTAACCTCTCTGTCTCTGCAAGGAAACCTGGTTCTTCCCAGATCCATGAGCACCTGCTGGAGATGCCCTCCAAGCCACAGAGCAGAGCCTCCTTGGAGACTCTCAAATCCTTTCCTCCCTTCCTTTCAGGATATTCCTGTGCTTTTGCAGCCATGTCTCCATTTTCTGCAGTGCTTTCCTCCTGTTAGTATCATGGGAAAAGCCCTGTAGTGATGAGCAGGAGAGAAAGGCAAGGCGATGCCTCACTGCCCCAGAGGCTCCTGCGGACAGGGTGCCGAAGGCATGTACCTGGTCCTGCTGCCTGTAGCCAGGCAGGAGAGGAAAGACAGCAAAACGGAGCTGCTTGTGGAGGACCAGACAGTCCTGGCACCAACACTTTGTGGGTACGGCCTGTATTCATCAGCGTTTGTACCAGCTGAACTCACTGAGCAGCCGGTAAATGTTACCCTGTAGCCGTGGCTGCAGTTCTGGGGGGGGCTTGTGCAGGGGATGCCGCATGTGTGCCAGCCCTGGCCGAGGGTCACCTATTCCCCTACCTTTATGGGGCATGTGCTGTGGGTGGAAACAGTGCTGACAGAGATTAAAGTAAAGCTCGGGGAGTCGAGGCGATTATCTCCATCTTCAGAGGGCGTCTGTGGCACAAGGAGAGGGTGACCCAGTTTCACCATGGCACTCGGCACTCGCTGGGGACGGCACCTTCGGAAGACTGCAGTCAGCATGCAGGGTCCTGGGAGACAATACTGGTTTTGGCGTTGCCCCGTTCCCAACCCCTTCGCAGCCTGGCTGCATCCAGCTCTGAGAGGGAGTGGGTAATAGCCAGGAATCAAATCAGGTTCTCTGAGTCCCAGGGGTCTGTGCTAACAGCCCATCTCTTTCTCACTGTCATTGCGGGCCTCCGAGGGGTTCCCTTGGGAAAGTAAATGGGTTGAAAACAATTTTCAGCCAAAAGGTGAGTGAAATTGGCTGTGTCTGTTTAAGATATGAAAGTTCATGGCTGATTGGAGACCACACACTTAAGCTGCACAGTGGGTAATACTCTGCTTTTCAGTGGTACAAACCTCTGTTTGCCTCTTTACCTGATGGCTAAAAACCTGTTAGCCCTAAAAGCTGCTGGCCTGGGCTGACCACAGTTGCCCCACGACTCGGCTTAGTAGAAGGGAGCAGAGAAGCTCCACTCCTGCGAAAGAGGGGACCGGAGGGAGCACAAGTTGCTGGGGGATTGCCTTGGGGGAGCTGCCTGGAAGTGGGGCCACCAGCAGCCTTCCTGGGAGAGATGTGTTTGTGGGCGCAGGCAACTCGCTGCCAATTATCACCTGGTCCCCGGGACTGCGGTGGCAGCCACGCCATGCAGGTGGTGGGACGGAGGCATGCCATCACCAGGCAAGGGAGAGGATGGAGGCACCCAACTTGGTGTCATGCTCGTCTTTGCAGTGCTCTGACTCCCAAGGCTTTGTGAATCCTGCCAATTTAAATACTGGTTAATGAGGCTGTTAGGGACAGTTAACGATTTGAGGAGCATAATGCTTTTGTAATATTGTTTTTTGTAGGTCCTTGAGGTCCATGAAAATTTGGACAGGCAAATGCAAGACAACTATGAAGAAGACCTGAGCGAAAAGGAGAAGGCGATTGTTCGTGAAATGTGCAATGTAATAACTCCTCTCAGCAGCTCTAGGGGTTTCTTTCATGGTCTGTTGTTAGAAGTACAGAGGAGCAGGGCTCTGCCATGTACAAGCCCTGTTTGTGGACCATGCGAGGTCCACAGGCACAAGGGAAAAGCGGAGGCTCTGCTGACCACTGCTTTGGGTATCAGTAACCTGAATGCCTCATTCACTGTACGGAGCAGCCTTTGCTCAGCAGATACTTCCCACTCTGCTGCCTTCAAGGGTGCAGAGTAGCTAGTCTGGCTGACCGAGAGCTGTGCAAAGGACTCTCCCTGGCTTGGAGAGTCCCATTAGCAGTTGACTCCAGCTGTGTCCTTAGGGATGCCGTGTTGGCTGAGCAGCAACTGGTTGCTATCTTTAAAGCTGTGCAGCTTGAACGGGTTTGAGCCTAAACCATAAGATAACATCACAGGGAGAATATTCATGTCTGAAGCCATTGAACAGCACCATGGTGTGTGGAGTGCTTTTAGCACTGCCAACATGTGGGGCAACCGCACTGTTAACTGAGCTCGCCACATCGTACCAAACCTCTGCTCTGCGGCGTCCGCCGCTGTGGCACTGCCTCCAGCTTCAAAGCACCTTGGCCACGCTTTGGCTTTGAACAAAGAGTTTGGGATTTCTGCTAGAACATGGCTCAAGCTGCATGTCGCCTGCAGTCGGGGATGTGCTGTTCAGCAGTACCAGCAGTGCCCACAGCAGGGAGGAGGATCCTTATGGAGCCTTCTCTTTTAGAAGTCCACGTTGGAGGTCAGCCCAAGGGGCATGGTTTAGTGCCTCACAGCAGCAGAAGAGCGTAACCCTCTGTTTAAATTCTGAAAACCACTTCAACCATAAAAAGAGGGTGTAATGAACACAAGTGCATCTTGCAGAGCTAAATCACTGCAAGCATCCTTGGCAAGGGCTGAGGCACTTCACTTTGGTTGCTGGATCCTTATAAGCAAAGCCAAGACGAGAGTAAACAAGGGTCTGCTTTTTAGGATATTTTGTCCGCTTAATGCCACATTCCCTTTAGCTACACAGGGGGAAAGGTAAAATGCCATGAGTTCATCTTCCCAAATGGACTCATTTCTGTTTGCGTATCATCAGCCATTTTTTCTGTAAATATTCATTTTATGCAGACTCAAGGCAGCTATGAAGTGCTTTGCAGTTTCTTATTTTTTAAAAAATAGCTTCCCTTACCGCAGTGGCCGTAAAGTGATAAAATGTATGGGTTTTTTTAGAAAGTCATATATATATATAATTTTAATCGTTATCTTTTTCATTATCTTTTCTGTTCATGGTAACGTCATTTTTGTAAGCATGGCACGGTTGACCTACCATTGAACTTAACTTCTGAACCTAGTGTATTTGTTTTATACTATTACCCCAGGCAAAAATGGTTCTAATTTCAAGAGAGACTAATTAGAAAAATGCATCAATTTTTTTTTTCCTTGGAAACTGGTGCACAGATGCCATCCAGTGGCTCTGCTAAGAATTACAGCCCAGTGCTAGGAAACGGCTTTTTTTGACTTTCAGCCTGAAATTATGAAAATACTGCAACTCATCAGAGGCTTTGGGGTTTTTTTAATTCCTGTATTTCTCTCCCCTACCCATTTATTTTTTCTTACAGGTTGTCTGGCGAAAGCTGGGTGATGCTGCAAGCTCCAAACCCTCCATCAGGCAACATCTTTCGGGAAACCAGTTCAAGGGTCCCTTGTAGGAACACCATCTCGGAGGCTGGAAGTGATTGATTCGGTGAAGACTAAAGAGGCAGAGCTCAGCATTTCTGGCTGCCTGTTTTCTGGGAGTTGGGGTTGAATTTTTTTCAGGGTTTCCTTTTTTCTTTTCTTTTTTTTTTTTTTTTTACTTTTTTTTGTAACAATAGTGTAAATATGGCAGCTAAAGGCCTGATTTCCAGGCTGTGGTGCTCTGGAACTACTGTTCAGTGGGTAACCATCCAATAATGCCAGACTTGCATCATTTGTATTGTAGTTCAAACCTGCTTTGTTGTAATGGTCTGTTTGTAGAATTAACTAATGCGAGAGAATTTCTAAGAGGAAAAAGAAGAACCCTTAACCTGTGTAGAAGTCACAGTTTGTATTGCTCCAGTCCACCTGCTTGTCAACGATTCATACTGGGTTAGTGGCTCCAGGCAGCACCTTCCAAGGAAAGAGCAATTTGAATTCGTTGGCTTACTGCCTGCCAAGCTCCTGACTTGCTAACACTTTTTTTTGGAGGTCCTTATTGTGAAGAATGACATGGAACTGTTTTCACAAGGCACTGTGTACAATATTGAGAGACGAGCTATAAACACTGGTACCACTCTGTACATTGTACGGTGGTACTCATCACACAAGCATACAGAAAGGCTTGAGACTCTGTATCAGCTGTTAATGAACTACTTTTCATGAACAAATGACATGAGATTTCTGCAGTCATAATGTGAATGAACTGAAGTCACTTAGCCACACACCAGTATTCCCTACAAATATGGCAACACTTTTCCTGTAAAGCTTTTACTACAAAATAATTCAGCACAAGCTGCCATCCTAACAGTGCTTATGGCTTTCACAGGATCTTCAAGAGCAGCTCATCTGTCACATAAGGAAGATTTGGGTATTTTTTTTTAATGTTCTTGCTGGATCCCTCACCTATACTGGTTCCTGTGTAAGGTAACCGAACAACAACCTTGCAGAGCTGAATAAAAACTCCATAAACATGGGCTGTTGGGTGAGACTACTTCCTGCCATTCAAGCTTTATTTTTGTTAATGAACCAAAACAAGTGGGTTTTTTCCTTCTTCTAATGGTTGTATATAAAACAATGGGACTTATATTTTGCTATTGTGGAGTAGCTGCTTGTATAGTTGTAAGAATTTGACCCTGTTTTCCAAGTTGTCACAGCAGCTGTCCCTGTATTTTATTAGATGCTCTTTCCCAATAGTCCAAGGAAGTGGGGCTTGGTTATTAAAATGATTGGTGTAAAATGATTTTAAAGACAGGCATGTGAAAAGATCAAAGCCTCCTCTTCAAAAGTTGCATCGATTTTAGTGATTAGTTCAAAGATTTAATGACCGCAAACACCATCACTTTCTTTTTATTCTCCGTAAGAATCAGTCACAGCTACAGACAGCTGAATTAGCTGGACAGATTCTTCCTCTTAAATGAATTTGTCCTACCAGTTGAGTTCTTGACTTGTGGTAGTGTATTAACATGGAGCACCGACACAATACTAAGGAGCCCATGCTGCAAGTTATGAAAGTTAATTAATTGGTCCCATGGTATACAATAATCTAGCTGCCTGGGTGAAGAATTTGCAGTGTCAGAGCCAAAATCTGTAACCAGTAAAAAAATGGAGAAGGAATACAACCAAAATATGTGGTAACCAGTAAGAGTAAGCATCACTTCATTATTCATTGCAGAAATAAAAATGTAATGGTCAAGATGAGTAGGTTATTTAAAAAAAAAAAAAAAAAAAAAACCACCCCCAAAACACACATGCACACTCTCACTCACACACTCACCAGTTTATTTCTTACTACTGCTCAGTCAGCGAACACTGAGCTAGCTAACTCTAGGTCTAGTAATACAGACATCCCATGGAGTCTGGAAAAATTAATTCTAGAGTCTGACTGTCTCCTTTAAAATACAGCATCTTTAGAGGATTCTGGATTTCCTCCTCTGTTTTTTTTGTTTTGACCTCCTGTTTCTAGTCACCATTGATTACTTGTCTTCCTCCCTTACAATTTATACCTTGAGATTTTTGTACCAGAAAAGGTGATGTAAAGCAGAGGCATCATTCTTCCTTAACATCTAATGTCAAACAGAGGGTTACTTTAATCTATCTGCTTGAAAGCCCATTTTAATTTTGGTGGCATCTAATTGGTGGATTAAGCAGAGAATTTATGCATATTGCGAACAAGGTTAATTTACATCAGTGAATTTTAACTAAAGCGATGCAAATGTTGCCAGCACTTGTAAAGAGTTAATTGTGTTGATGACGTGCTTGCTATTTTAGGAATATATTAGACTAGAAGCTCTTCTCAACAAGACAAGAGCTATGCTAATCAGATTACTAGTCTCACCAGCTATGTAATTCTCATTCAGATATTCCCTGCTATCAAAGCTCTCTCAAGATCTATTCAATAACTTCAAGCAAAGCTCGTTTTGTTCCACCTGCAGATCTCGCCTACAAGGGAAATAGTGCTGCAATTGAGGTCCATTAGCACTGCAAATCCTCAAGAGCCAGTTTACAGGGTAGCCAATAGTTCAGCTGAACAATCTTTATACTCTTAGGGTACATCCCGGGTTTTTTAAGACTCTGTTTGGCAGCATAAATCTTCAGTGCAAGACATGCATCACTGACTTTGCAGAAGAACACGACAGTGCTGTACATTGGGGTGTTATTGTTTGGGAGTTTTTAGGCTTGCTACTCTTCATACTTAGCTCCATTTGAGCTATAAAGTGTCTTCCTGGAGTAAAATGACGCTCAATGACTTTACAGGATGACTTGGGTGCTGAATTTTCAGTTGTCTAAAAAGATGTTTTATATGCATATTTAAATTCACTTACTTATGCGCTAAGTCTTCAGTGAAAACTACCCAAGGAGCTTTGTACATTAAGTTGGAGGGGAGCATCCCTTGAAATAGCGGCCATTAAATTGATATATTTGGGGCAATAGTCCAAGCTAATTTCCTCAAGATTGAAGCCCTGGGTTCTGCAATCCTCTGGCAAAGAAAGCATCCACTGTTTACAGATGGACTTTGCTTGCTTAAAGAAAGCGAAATCACATCCTTTTGTTGGAGTGACTGAAGTAAGCGGCATTTCTGTAACAGTTTCTGAAATGCTGCAGTATAACCAGCTTCAGTTGGCTCTTTGCACCTTGATTAAGACTGCTGAGCACAACCTTGTTTGAGAATGGCACATTTTTATCCAAATATTAGATATTAAAAGAAATCAGTGTTAAAGTGACCTTTTATCTTTTTAGAAACTGTGGGGGAAGAGTACTACTGATCTTTTTCAAAGTGCATGACTGTAAAGTGATAAAATTGTATATTTTTCATAATGTGGGGAAAGTCTATTTGTGCTGCTTTAGAAATCAGTTTAAAGTTTGATTTCTGTTAAACCTGTGATCTTACAGCCCTGCTATATTTTCTGTATATGATTTACAAAGAACTGGAAAAGTTAGCACCTGCTGTTGTGTATATAGCAAAATTCTTTAGACCTTAGCACGCGTTTTTACCTATTATTGAACCACTCTGGCTTTTTTGGGGAGGGAAAGTAATAGTACAGATTTTTTTGATAATGTGTGTAAAACATTCATTTGAAATATTTTAGTAAAAATGAAGTAAGAGATTGATTGTGATAGTGTATACTTCTAGTTGAATAAAATAAAATACATTCTTTTTAAATAAACTGATGAATAAGATTTGGGAGACCACCCCTGAAATATCTTGCAGTAAGTACCATAGTTATGAATTCTGAACTAATTGAAAAAAACTGGAAATCCACTAAATTCAGAATCAATTTTATTTGGGTAGATGTGAACGAAGTAGTCCCATTTATAACCAGGTTGTACATCACAGTAGGTTGTTACATTCAGACTTTCACACTTAGAAAATATATATATTATGTACAGGAATTTGCAAATAGGTGTAAACATACAATACTTTAAGATACCAGTACATTCCAAACAAAAATATCAGCAAGGCAAACACCTCAAAAATGATTCCAGTCAGCTAGCATTCAGAATCTCTCTTAAATAAAGTAGCTTTTATGCTTGACATCGTGTTGTTTTAATTATTACTAAAAATGAAGTTTCTTATTATAGATCAAATTTCATGGTATCTGGCTATTTTGATACTCAAAAATAGGCACTGATTTCTAGAAGGAAATTTTCTTCTTACTGATATAATTGAGCCAATATGGCTGGTTTTGCTAGTACAAAGTAATCCAGTGCTGGAGTAACTCAAGACAATTTAAACTTAAGTCAAATGTATAAAGTTAGAATAGATACTGCAAAGCTGATTAAAATCTAGAAGCCTATATAACTCACCATAAACAATGCTGCAAACAGATCAGCTAAATTTTCATTTCACCTCCTCATTTCTTCATCTAAATTATACAAATTACCCTCCTCTTCATCTTTACAAAGTAGGTTTTGGCTAGCTACTCCTGCCTAGTCAACATAAAGGGATATCGAGCCAATTACCTCATGCTATCTCATCCATGTAGCACGTCCAAGTCCTGCTACAGGTGGCATACCAGGTGGTGGAATTGGAGGTGGTACAGGTGGCTGTCCACCTGGGGGAACAGTAGGCGGGGGGTAACTAGCTGGTGGCATTCCCAGCCCTGGAGGTGGATGAGGTGGTACTGCATGAGTTGGAGGCAGTCTTGGAGGTGGGAAGTTAGGGTTGTATGTAGGTGGAGGAGGATATCCAGGAGTAGGAGGTGGAATATTGGGTGGGGGGAATGAAGTAGGGGGTGGGGGTGGAACTGGTGGTGGAGGGTTGGGAGGATAGACATGCGGATGATATGGTAGATGAGTTGGTGGTCCATAGGCCGGTGGTAAAGCTCCGTAAGTTGGTCCTTCTGTTTTCATCATTGACTGAAGACTTTGATAACCCTCCCCTGACATATAAGAATTTGTAGTAGACATCCCTGTAATATAACTGGTAGGGGGTGGGGGCGGGGGACGATGTGGCAGAGGGGGAGGTTGATGTACTGGGGCAGGATGAGCAGGGGGAGGAATCTGGACCTTTGGCATATCTACTGAGTCCACAGTAGTAGATTGCTCTGCTTCTCCCATTGAAACTGCAGTTGTCAAAGGAGGCTTGCGCTCTGGAAAAGAAAATTTAATTTATTTTTTTGAAGGATAGTGGCAATAACAGCTTCTGAATACTTTACATTTTTCTTCCAGTTAACATATCAAAAGAGGACTCAATTCTCTAAGTCTCTGAATGCCATATGGTATCCAGTCAGACCTTCTTATGGCACTAGAAAATAACTAAGCTGCCTAACAAAGCTCCAAGGTTAGCTTTTCCCATTCGAAGAGTTAAATACATCTTTTCTTATTACTATTTTCTTATAATTTAAATATTGTTCTACAATCAGCAGAAATTAGCAGACTGGATGGACAGAATCACAACTAGCAGATTTAAAAAGTCGTGGGACCCAAGATACCAAAAATCTTTTGATCAGTGCTTCAATCTTCTTTAGTCCAGGCCTCCTTTCTACCTCTTTTATACTCCAGGAGGTGGAAAACCCTCTGCACTTCACTTGCCTCCCATGGTGGGAAATACTATTTGAGAATACAGGCCAAAGTCTCAAGTCTTTAACACTCAGTTCTAAACCTGTTTACCAAAAGAAAGAAAAAAGAAAACTGGAGGGTAAGACAGTGCAATAGATTGCTTGGGACATGAAATCTGATCAGCTTTGTTCCACTGATTAGTTTCAGGGAAGTCAGTACCTGACAGTCTGGGGAAGTTCATAAAAAGGTCAGAATTTTACAGAATTATACTTGGCCATTTCTGGGAAGAACATGCTTTAAGCTGTCATCTCTTTAAATAAGAATCTTAATTTTTTGTTTTGTTTTTCCTCTTAATGCGGACATTATGAAGTAAGGAATACCACAATAAGACGACTGACCTAATGGCAACATCTCTGTATGGTCATACAGTCAGTATTAAAATACCCAACAAAAGAGTTTGGGCCATCTTGACATCCACCTTGCTTGTATATATAAACATCTAAAACTGTTCACTAAGAAAAGCTATTTAGAAGCAGATACAGGGCAGTCATTTCCAGTGACATGCAACAACTAAACTGACAACGCTAAACGGAATTTGAGATAAATCCTCCTTCTAGTACTTCTATTCATTTGATCAATAAACATTCTTAGTTTTCACCTGATTCTTCCTCAGAGCCCCAAAAGACAAGAGCTGGCCTCTAAAGACTGTTCTTAAAATCTTTCAGTGCTTATACAATGATTTGCTTGTATAAAGAAAATCTAAGAGGAAGATTTTTAGATAACAAGGGAAACAAATTCATTACCTGCCTAAATAGGATTTACCTTATCTAAGCAGTAATAATTTTAACAGCAAAATTGTCCCCTAGGACAGCTACATAATTGTATCATGCAAGGTGGGTATGCTGGCTGTGATACCTATGATTTCAATAACTTCCAGCTCCTAAATTATAGCAGGCAATAATTTCCCCATTTGCTCATTTTCAGAATCATTCTGGATGCAAGATGAGCATTCAAGATTTAACAACTGAAGGAATAATGAACATGATATTTAGAAGAACCCCTCCCTTCTTAATTAGATTTTTAACAAGCAGGAAAAATGGTCCTACTGTATTTCAGAGGACTGTTTTTCTCTCTTGTAGTTCCCTGTTAGAAGCTGTCATCTTACACTTACATTATGGACCATGGTCTATAAAATATTTATGTCATATTTAAGGGTCACTGGAAGGACAGCTAATGCATCAAGGTGCTGGAAGCACATTTTTACTACAGTACAGTTTATTTTGCAAACATAAGGCATGTGTGCAGTGTTAAAGTTCTCTGGCAGATGAAAGTCCTCTTTTGCGACACAGCAAAGAAAGTATCCCCCTTATTGTTTAGAAGTTACACACCTGCAGAATTTCTATACTAAAGATGTAACATGGAGGACTTCTACAGGACAGTTGGAAGCTCCTCTAGTAATATGTTCTCAAAAGGATGGCAGATGCCATATTATAAGTCCCTTTTTGCCTGCTAGTGACAATTAGTTTTAGTCTTCTAGGCCTTTAACAGTCACAGCTTTGTTTTGCCTTTGTCCACCTAATGTAGTCTTGTTTCCATCATAACTTTTTTGCTTCTGTCTGGAAATGCTTTTACTTGCCAAGCTGATTAATTAAGGCTACAACCCCTGCCCCCACACCGTTACCACCATCTGAATGAAAAGCAAGGCAATTAACGGCAAGAGTAAATGTGTTTAAGAAAATAAAAGCTTACCTGGAGGTGGATGTGCAGGAGGTATTGGTGGATGTGAAGTTTCAATTTTAGGAATTTTAGATGGTGGTGGTGGTTCTGAAAAACATTTGGAAGTTCCTAATTGGCTATTGCTCTGCAATATTTTCCAAATTCCAACTCTAGTCTCATACTAATGATTACCATATCATATACAAAAGTACAGTGGAAATCCTATATACTAGGTATGTTTAATAAAGAAAACTAAAATCAAGACCTTTGTATAAATGAAGTGGCATCAAGTATCACGTACAAGTCTTCCAAAGGAACACATGCCTACAAGTTCAAGCTATGCAGCGAAACATTTCTTAAGCTAGACTATATATTGATACAAAATGCCTTTTACTGGCAGCCATGCCAACAACCAATTACAAATGTCACTGATTACCAACAGATGACTTATTAGTGCAGCTATTTAATGACATGGTACCTTCAGTCACTTCAAGGTCCCACAGCTTGCTGAAGAACTACTCTAAATGATGCATGGAGTTATAAATTGAGAGTCAAGTAGTTTAGCAAGACTTCTACCGTACAGATTGTATCAAGGGACTCTTGGGGCACAGTTATACTCCATTTTTTCAAGTTTTGCAGCTAGGAACATTTTAAAAATAGTTACAGTATATATTTAAAGACACATTATTAGGATCAAAATAGTTTAGAACTGCCAAGCCTGTAAGCAAACAAACTAAGCACATGTCAGCAAATGACTTATTCTGGTTAAAATAGTAAAATGAAAGCAATACAAATACCTGATGTCTTTGTTTCTTCTTTTGGAGATACAGCCTGTTTAAAAAAAAAAAAAAAAAAAAGACCATTGCAAAATACAAAGCATTTTAAAATGGTAATGAGCGAGCAAAATAGAAACAACTTACAGCCTGCTGAAGAGCTTTTGTAGATCTGACTAAACCAGAACCGGTTTCCAACTCAGAACCAGTTTCCTCCTCCCTCCCGTAAAAGGAAGCAGGACAACCCCTTTATTTGTTCCTATATTTTTATTAAGAGGTTAATAATGTCCAGTCTCTTTAGACAGATGCAACACAAACACTGAACAAAGGCAAATCACATTGGGAAAGCCCAGCTTAACTGGCAGAATGAAAAGACTGAAAAAATAGCAGCTATTTTAGATACAGCATTTCCTGCTGTTCTCACTGTTGAGTATTACATCTCGTTTAATTTATTTATCATCTACTGCACATACGTCATGGTCTGGTACACTGCTCACTGAGCTGAAAGCAAGAGACTTGGCCTCTGTTCCTGATTCTGCTTTGACCTGCCATTCAACCTTTGCCAAAATCACTTCAGGCCTTTATGCTTTATTTACCAGGACAGGAGGGCAGTGAAAGTGTTGCTCAGTGTAAAACATTTCAGAAGCCTTCAGATGGAAAGCATTGTATAAAAGCCAAATGTTACGCCAGAAGAAAAATTCATGCACACTGAGCAAAACCCCCAAAACCTCACATCATCCTTCCAATCGCAAGTTTTTGGTTGGGGTTTTGTTTTTGCCGTTTTGTTGTGATGTTTTAAAGAATCACAGACAAGGGAGTAAGAAAAATCTCTCCAGCTTACTTAGTCCAACTAAGATGGCTAGCTGATGGTCTTTGAAAAAAGCAGAGAAACTAACTGAAATTTTAAATACAATAAGCTTAGTTACAAATGTATTTAAAATTAATGATAAAAGTCAGAGGGGTACAGTACATAGCTTTTGAATGAAAGGGTTTTTTTAAGGGACTATTTACCTCTAGGGGCTTTACCTTCACAAACTGTTGCTCAGTTCCCATCACTTTAATTTCCACAGCAAGAACGGACATATATTTCACTCCAACGTGAACAATGAATTTTCCTTAATTCTGATGAATATTCTCAAGATTTTTGCTTGACTTGGCCAAGGCCTGCCTGAGGCTACCTCGTTCTTATACTGCTTTGATAGTCATTTCAATGCATCTCCAGTCACCTTCTGGCTGCCTTCCTGCTTTTTAAGGACAATCTTTATTTTATCTTCCCATTCCAAACATACATACTTTTCTTGGTGACTCTCACAGACTCATCTGCTGCCTTCATTTTACTTGGGTGGTCCTCTCTCGATTTTCTAGCACTAAATTCCTTGTCTGTAAAACTGCATGCAAACATCAGATCTCCCTGCACTTTCAAATAGAAGCAAGTCTCCACTATGCAACATTTCCAAAAAATCACTCATTCTGCGAAGTCAGTTGATCACTTCAAGTGGCAAGCAATTAAATTATTGTGCATTTGTTAACATGGAGCAATGTTCAGAAAATAACGTCACTGAGGTACATTAGAATGGAACAAGCAGACAGAAAACCAAACATCAGTTTAAGCTGTATTTATGCTGAAGGAAAAAAAAAAATATCAAGAAGCAACAAAATCAAAGCCTATAAAAGTTTAAATCACTTCTCTAATAATGGCAGCTGCTAAAATAGAGATGAGCTTTCTTTTGGTCCTTCTACTGCACTGTAGTTTGTATTGCTCCAGCCATGACATCCAAGGGTCAACATTATTTATTAGCATGCTGATTGTTATTTAGTACTTTCATAATAAGCTCAATCCATACCACAACAGAACTGTTCCTTTAGTGCTGTTTCTATGTGCATTAAAATTGTTCCCACTAACAATTTCTAGTTTAATCAAACTAAATATATTATTTACAACTAATGATTCACCAGTATATTTTTAGTGAAGTCAACTGAATGTTCAAGTGCTCTTCACCACCAGAGATGTAGAGGATCTGCAGATGCTTTAGACATCTGGTATGGGTCTGTAAGTCATGGGCCAATGCCTCAGCTGCTTGAAAGTATCTTGGCTCAGCAGAAGGTAATGGAGTTATAAGAGTTCATTGTAAATGGAAAATCTGGCCTCCAGGAACAATGTATTTATATTCTGTACAAACCAAAAAACAAGTCATGCAAAGCCCTATTTATAGAATGGGGCAAACATTTTAAGTAAGGTTTATGGTACATCTAACTGAAGAACATTTTAGAAGCACCAAGTAAATCTTTCAATCACTATACATCTTGTTCTCCTAGACTGCTTTCTTGAGAAAGAAAGATTTCAGATCATTTGCTTTTCTCAAATTCATGCTGTTTGTGCTGTTCTCCTACAAAAACCCTACTGAGTCATGCTTTGCTTTTTATTTTTTCTGGATGCCTACAGGGCACCAGGACTTACCTTTTTATCTGTACTATTCAATTCCTTAATTATTAGGTGATGAACCTCAAACTTAATTTCAAGAAAAGGCAAGTTGCTCTGAGGGCTTGACCAGAGGCATTTGTTAAAGAACAACAGATACTATTCATGCAAAAGGCATCACTTTTTTCCATGAGGTAGCTCATTAACACGGGATGAGGTGAAATCAGTAGTACTGTAGAGGTAGAGCCTTCACATGAATGAACAAGCATTCATAACAACTTACAGTCAGATGGACACACGCAGAAAAATCCAAGTTGTTATTTACAGTTTCTGATATGCCAAACTGCCCCAGACATTTTTGCTAAAGAAAAATAAGAAAAGTTCCCTGCCCTACAGATCTGACAACCCAAGCAGAATTTGTGCTGATAGCAGAAAAAGTATGAAAAGAAATACGCATTACCTATAAAGACTTCTCCCAACTTTCAAGCTAATTAACACATTTTATCAGCTTTCTATGCTGAATAACTCTAAAGTTCAGTGCAAGAACTACATATTTCAGGCTATATTTTGCAATTACAAGACCAATGTTTTACAGAGTTCATTTTTTCTCTTTTTTGGGAGGCTGCTATTATAAAGATGCCGCACTCTTCCAATTCCATTTCATTCTATCATTTGTTGCTTTTTCCTGGCTTTTTGGTTGTTTTTTTTTTTCCTCTTGATGTCTGTTCTCTGGTTTGGGCATGCATTAATTACAAATTAGAGCAAAAGCTGTAAAAGCTGTACAGAATTTACTTCCTAAATGGACTTGTTGCAAAGATTTTACTTCTGAAGGCACTCTTCTTACTAAGTACATGCAAGAAGATTTGGGTAACACTTTAACACTTTTTTTTTTTTTTATAACTTGCAAGTGAGAAAAAAAACCACAAAAAGTGTAAATTAAAGTCTGAAAGCTTCATTTGAACTTGATGACTGTGGAAAAGCACTCGGAGTACTTGTGATATTATCCAACTGCCAGTGTACCTTCTTATTGTCAATGATGAGGTGATAATACAAAGTGAGACTTTAATGTATGATGCATTTATAGGCTTCCACTGTTATTTGATCATTTTGAAAGACTTTTTCTAAGAATTTTGACATACTTTTAGAAGTCACCATTCTCTTATATTTGTAATCAAAGACCAGAGAGTCGAATAATGTCTTCATCATCACTGTGCACATCTCTACATTCATGTATGACACAAGAGGCCTTCCCTAAAACAAGCCTGCTTAATAGCAAAAAGAAAATTTGATAGCACAGAACCACAAACAATTAGAACCCTCATAGCTCATGCTGACTTAAAAGTCTCTCCACTGGTTTTGCCTCAAGTGCAGTAAGAATGCGGTATGCCAAAACTGGAAAGGCTGTTCTACACTAACATACCTGCCACATAGCCAACAGAAGTCTATCATACAAAATTAATTACTAGGCTCATGCTTAAAGCTAACCGCAGTCTGCTGCACACTGCAGCCTTTAAATCAACTGGACATCAGATCAGCTTGAAAATAAAACGCAAGTTAAAGTTCAAAGTTAAACTTACTGCTGGTCTTTTAATCTGTCTAGGAGGACTTGACTGGGGAGAGGGCTTTTTAGATTGCTGTGCTTGTGTTTGCTGCTGCTGCTGCTGCTGTTGTTGTGCTGACTGTTGTGACTCTTTTTGCTGCTGAGTCTGTGATTGCTCTGAACTCTGGGACTGCTGCGATTGCTGTACTGTAGGTGCCTGGGGTGTAGATTGAAGAGATGGTGGCTGCTGCAACTGGTGAGGAGTATGATGAGGCATTTGCTGCTTTCCCTGTGAGTATAGATCCAGGATCTGATGACAGATGTCTTAAAAAAAAAAAAAAAAATCCAAAAGATTATACCCCCATTAACATGCAAGTGTATATTTAATACACAATTATCAACTAAGCTTTTTACTGGACATCAACTTCAGAAGAATTCATTGCAAATATTACTTGACTTTTTTAAAACACACTATTTTTCAATTTATACTTGCATTTCTGAGTTTCTTCTGCCTATGCTGAACAATATATAGATGTATAGGGATCTAGACAGGCTGGACTGATGGGCTGAGGCCAACTGTATGAGGTTCAGCAAGGCTAAATGTTAGGTCCTGTGCCTGGGTCACAACAACCCCATGGAACACTACAGGCTTGGGGAATAGTGGCTGGAAAGCTGCCCGGCAGAAAAAGACCTGGGGGTTTTGGTCGACAGCCGGCTGAATATGAGCCAGCAGTGTGCCTGGGTGGCCAAGGCAGCCAACGGCATCCTGGCCTGTATCAGAAATAGTGTGGCCAGCAGGAGCAGGGAAGTGATCATCCCCCTGTACTGGGCACTGGTGAGGCCACACCTCGAGTGCTGTGTTCAGTTTTGGGCCTCTCACTACAAGAAAGACATTGAGGTGCTGGAGCATGTCCAAAGAAGAGCAATGAAGCTGGTGAAAGGTCTAGAGCAGAAGGCTTATGAGGAGCGGCTGAGGGAACCGGGGTTGTTAAGCCTGGAGAAAAAGAGGCTGAGGGGACACCTTGTCGCTCTTTACAACTACCTGAAAGGAGGTTGTAGCGAGGTGGGTGTTGGTCTCTTCTATCAAGTAACAAGCCATAGGATGAGAGGAAATGGCCTCAGGTTGTGCCAGGAGAGATTTAGATTGGATATTAGGAAAAATTTCTTCACCGAAAGGGTTGTCAAGTGTTGGAACAGGCTGCCAAGGAAAGTGGTTAAGTCACCATCCCTGGCGGTATTTAAAAGACAGGTAAATGTGGTGCTTAGGGACATGGTTTAGTGGTGGACTTGGCACTGTTAAGGTTAACAGTTGGACTTGATGATCTTAAAGGTCTTTTCCAACCCAAAAGATTCTATGATTCTATAGCACTCCTTCCAGAAGAAGAACAAAGTGTCTTGGTATTAATACACTCTATGTCATTATTGTGTGCTTGGAGAGCCAGGTAACCATGTAACAACAGGACAGTAATACAGTAAGAAAGTGGGTGAAAGATTGTATGTTAAAACATACATGTCTAGTTAGGCCAGTCAAAAAAGTTTCAGGAAACTAAGTAAAGGACTAGTACTAAATTATTTTTCCAACACATTAGGAGCTAAAAGTCTGTAAGAAAATGTGTAGGACCAACTGATAACCAGGTGCAAGAGCAGCACTCAAGGAAAAGAAAACCTTTCTAGAAAAGCTAAATGAGTTTTTTCCATGAACATTCACTAATGCAGTAGCAGAAACTGGAGAGAGATTCCATTCTACAACCCTCTTTGACAAGGATTCAGCAGCGGATCTATCAGAAACTGAAGGGACTCTGAAAAAAACTGTAATACAAACAGAACAGGTAACCATTTAAGAAATCATCAGAACTGTAGGGTATTCACCTGAAAGTTCTAAGAGCAACAAAGGCTAAACCACCTGAACAGCAACACATACTGTTTCACTTAAAAATTCCATAGAACCCAATGCCAGATTGTGACAAGCATCGATTTTTAAAGAAGGTCTCTAAAGCAATTTACGGAACTAGAAGTATGCTTAGCCTGACATTTGTACCAGGTCAGTCAGTAAAAATTTTAATGAAGACAAATTAGTGGCCACATAACCACAATTTACTTAACAAGAGTCAAGAAAGGTCCTGCTTTATTTTATTAACTTCCTGGGGTTCTCTCCCTCAAGAGGGCAAGCAACAGGTAAATATGAGCAATATATACACACAAAAGGAATAGTACTAAGATATCTGTATTGATGAAAAAGATCCATAATTCATCCCCTACCAGAATTCACACACACCCCAGAATTCACCCCCACAATCTGTTCCTCAGTCGTGGTACACCGTAAAAAAACCCAAATAACCTAGCATAATTTGGTTAAAGAGGTCAATCATCAATGAGAAAACTACTGGAAACCAGGCTCCATTAGTTCCAGTGTTTGTAGAGCTGCTTATTTAAAATGGGGAGAAGGGAATCATTAAAAAAATAGAAAACGCACACCATGACAATTTAGCAGCTAATTATCCGTGTTATAAACTAAACAAGTCATAAAGCAAATACTGACTAGAAGACTAATCATGATAACTAAATAAGCTTCCAGACTAAGCCAGTCTAATAAGTTTAATTTAAAACCCAGTTAAGGCATAGCACATATGATCCAAGTTACATACTCTACACATGATTATTTTTACTAAAACCTAAATAGAAAGCAATTTGCATTTACTTATGACCTAGGTCACACAGTTAAAGGAAATACTCCTCTCTCTTTATGGCAAATGTTTTTCATACCTTCCAGTACATCAACAGGAACATCTTGGACAAATTGCTCCCACCATCGTCTGTACATTGGTTTTGACGTCCATTCCTGTATTTCAAACTTACACAAACGGCCTGCTAAGTACATAACTGCAACAGCTATGATCTCAGGTTCCCACTGTAGTGACAGTGTAGTGCAGAGACTGGAATATAAAAAAAAACCAAAACACAACCCTGAAGACAATTCTGATTGTCAAAGTACAACACTTCAATGCACGACAGCTATAATTAACAGGGTAAAAAATCCCACCACACTTTAATTAAAATTGTCTGAGATGTTAAGGGCCTTGTTAAGCAAAAGAGTTTACAAAACTAAAGTGTTTCTGCACTATTGCTATCATGAAACAAGGTAATTTTACACAGATAATACAGAGGGCATACGCCTACAGAAGCAACACACCACATAGGAACATCAAGTTTGGAGTTTAAAAATAGAAAACCTAACACTATAAGGGTGTGGAAGAAGAGGGAAAAGACAGCATTATATTCCAGGTTTGAGCAGCTACATTCCACTGTAGTTCTACCTGTAGGGTTAACTAAATACAGAATTCATGTTTGCTGCTACACAAGTGTGCTGTCACTGCATTACACTGGTTAGGGAATGATGCCCACATCTGCATTTTAAGAGCGTCCAAAGGTTTTTCAATAAAATGTAAACAAGTACTAAATAACTCCCCCCCGCCGCCCCGAACAGCCAACATGAACTTGTAAAGCAACTTGTCAAGCACGACGCAAGTTTGAGATCAAGCTGCAAAAACTGTAAAACGTTCTCTTGAATAGCCTTCGTTAAAGCTAATGCTAAAATAACTGATATTATTGGTATTATTGACATTGACTAAGTTCCTGTCATAATCAGTTACTGTTTCCTGATATTAATTTTAAATGACAAAATTTGTTTTTCCCTTTTTTCTTTCTTTTTCCTTCATAGATTCTGTAACATAGGATCTGCTTAAAGAATTTTAGATCCAGCTCACCAGTTAAGTTTCTGCAAATTGGCTGATTAATTCATTATTATGTCTTTAAATGCATCAAAATAGTACCCTAGGCAGTGGTTTAAATCCATTTTCACTCCAGTGGGCTACATGTAACTGAAGGCCAGTGGGATACTTAAACACTGGCAGAATCAGGTCAGCAGTAAACAGTAAAAGACAAAAGAACTAGCTCTTAAAACACTGATTTCTTATTATTAATTTCATGACATTTACTTGGGGGGTGTACTGCAGCTGTGTAAGCACAGAACCCCCTATTCTAAAGGCCTATACTGCAAAGTACAGAATTATTTTCCCAGGATCCTAGAAAACAAGTACACTTCTAATACGGTGCCTATTAAGTAAGCACAAGACAGCCTCTCAAAAACAGAGATAAGTATTATTTGAAACAATCACTCCAACTTCATACTAATGTTTTCCTGAAGTGCAGCTTTTTTAATTATTAAATTTCTTCAATTATTAAACACCATCTAATTCCAAGTACAGTCCAAAGTTTGATGGATAAATAACATAAGTTTTCCCTGACAAACTTAACAGTGACAGTCAAGCCACATTTTTGTTCCACCTGTCGAATCATCACCTGCAAGACTGACAGCAGCTGAAGTAAACATCTCACTAAGCAACCTTTTGCTCAAATTAATTTGGAGAGTTTAGGTGCTATCTACAGAATTTGGAGCCACATGGGGCTACTTCAAATAAGGCATAAGAATAAAAATGCACCTCTTTTTTAATGGTATTCTACTACTGTAGGTATGACTGAAAGCAATGTATTTAGCACTTCTGAATAGTCAGGCCACTTACACGTTTTCTTAAGGGTTTGCTATGGAGATTAAAAATTACATTTAACCGTCCTTGGTGAATTAACTTGCCTAGCTCTGTAGAATCCTCCTTATCAAGACTAAAGCCTATCAAGTTGTTTTGTTTTGGTTTTTTTCCAATACACGAAAAGTGCTTCTACACACACTCCTATTAATTGATGCGATCCTTGTATTGCAAATCCATTATTCAAGAAATTGTAAAGCTAGCGCTAAAACCTGTATTCATCACTGAATTTAATGGCTAGTTTACTATTACCAAAACATCGCTTTAAAAAAAACAAAAAAACATTGACGAACATGATGGAATTGCGAAGTTACCTTCCTGTCTCAGTATGTGCCACATATATCTTAGACTGGGCAAGAAGCCAGCTTCTATCCCAGAGATCTATAATTTGGTTTGGCCCTTTCAAACAGCATCTTTTTTTTAACGCAGCACTAAATCATTACCACAAAATTGCAAAGGTCTTAATGGTCTCCTTCTATACTAATCCTAGATTCCCTGCTCAATGGAACTATCATGGCAATGATGCAAAGAAAAACTGAAAGAAAGAAAACATATAACAAGCAGAAAACATAAACATTTGTCAAAGAAATATCTAATCCCAGAATAAAGTAAGCAACAGTAAGTATTTCACTTTCAAAAGGTTTCCTAGAATTATCTTACCTGTCATTGACAAACGTCCATGCCATTTGAACCAGTTTTTGAATTTTATTTTTGTCTCCTGAAAAACAATCAGGAAAGTTGTAAGAAATAAAATTAGGAAGGACAAACAGTTTGAAATAGAATATTCTTGCACTGTTAATATACACTAATTTCTGAAAATTAATAACAGGCATTACTTGCTCACCCTGTAATATTTTACCTTTGAGTTGTTTGGCATATTTGAGAAGAAATTGGTATGGATGTTCCACTTGCAAATCAAACTTTATTGTTTGTAGTAAGATTCTTTCAAGAACCATCACTTCTTCCTAGAGAATGTTACAAGGTAACCACAATATTATTCCTTCTTTTACTTACAAATATTTTATGCTGGTATAAAGCATGACTGCATAGCATCTCCAGGCAAACATCTTTGCTTCTGCTTGATTAGGGTTTGTTTCCAAGGAGAACAGAAATCTCTCCAACTTAAAAGATTATTTTAAACCCAGATACTTTTTCTTCAGTTTTATTTGTCAGGAGAGGGGATGTGGTGTTTAAAATTCCTTCTGCTCCATGAAGGAAAGAACTGAACCAGACACAGCACGAAAGTACCAAACATACAAAATCACAACAAAAAGGTAAGCTCTCACCACATTTCTCTCCCAAGTTTCAGATCCTTCTGCTATTTATAATACGCAAATTTTGAGAGAACCATAGTTTTGCTAAGTCAAATACTCTAAACAGGAAGTTTCTCAATACTTTTGAGATGTAGTTCTATTACTTGACTTAAAATTTGCTATTAATTGCTTCCTAAAACAACATTAAGACTGTCAAATATGATTTATGTCTTGATGACATTCCCAGCTTTGACCGGAATTACTTGAATTTACTTTAATTTCCAAAATAACACCAGAATTTACATGAAATCAAATGTAAACTTTTAATGCAAATTATCATCCCAGTAGGCTCCCATAGCTACTTGTATTAGAAAGAATTATTTTCTTAGTTACCTATCACATTACCCAAAAGAGCCATAAATGCATGCTGAACATATAATTTTATTTAGAACAACTGAAAATCAGCTAGTGCTCTAATGAATGTATGCCACTTTGCTGGAGTACAATAAGATGAAATAAATTTCAACATGAGTATTTTTACCTTTGGGTCATCTCCAAACTGTCCAAACTGTACATCATTTAGCAAGCTACGAGCTGTTTTAATTATATCTTTACATTTCTTAGGTGTTTCTTCAACTTTTCCTGCCAGGAAGAGACAGCAGGCTCCTGTCACCTAAAAAAGAAAGTGCTTTCAAAAAGTTGTCTGCATGTAGATGTGCAATACAGTATAGCACTGTAAAAGCACTGTCAGTTTCCATTAACAGTTCTGTAGAAGTTTCCCAAGAAAGACTTAATGAGCATATTAATTTCTGATTTTATTTTAGTGTTAATTTAAGCTTTTACTTTCTCAAAGGAAAAATACAAAATTTGGAGGACCGTCCATTTTATACAA
The DNA here is from genome assembly GCF_000737465.1 of Haliaeetus leucocephalus. Lineage (NCBI taxonomy): Eukaryota > Metazoa > Chordata > Aves > Accipitriformes > Accipitridae > Haliaeetus > Haliaeetus leucocephalus. The sequence goes on along the minus strand of NW_010973368.1, from coordinate 15,489,714 downwards.
CTTTACTTCAAGGTCAGAAACCCAAAGAATTTGTCCTGGCTCAGCATAGTCTGCCAAGCAGTTTTAAGATGGTATTACACTGCTCTTTTTCTTTTAGCCAATACAGGAGCACCAGAACTATAGCTGTTACTCTTTCTAAAGAATGGTATCAGCAAGACATAACTGCAATGTCAATATAAATATGCTTCTAAGCATAAACAGAAATGTGTAAACAAGCAAGAACAGTGTATTTTAAATTGTAATGATCAAAAGATAAATGCTGATTTTTCATCATTCAGAGTGGTGGCCAGCAGTAGTACCCAAGTGACTTATCACCATTTCAAATAGTCCATGGCTGGTGCAATCATTATATTAAGTCATCAATACTGTAAATACTTACATATCTTGGGAACTGTTTAAAGGAATGAAACATATAAAACCGATGGAAATAAATTATTCCGGTTGCTAGAGTATCATAATGTCTGTGGTGCAGAATAAGGACTTTCAAACAGGGCACAAACCAAATTTAAAACCAAACATGCACAAAGGAAAAGATACATTCTGCTGTCTCGAGTACCTCAAGTACCTAACTGTTTGTTCAATGACCAGTTAGAAAAAATGGCCAGTAAAACAGGAGCTTCAGAAAAAAAAGCCACAAAACCCCTCAAGACTGTGTAAGTACTATGATTCAGCCCAGATGAAGTTGATATCTAGAGCATTTATTGGAAGCCTGTGAAGTCCCAATCATGTTTATAGCAGGATTCACACAATGTCATCCTCGTGTTAAACCATACCTGCTTCAGAGAAGGTCAAAACCAGCAGCAGGTATTTTGAAGAAACAGAACAATTATCACTTCACATTAAAGTGTTGGTGTGGAGGAAAGTTACTAACTATTCACACCTACAAATACAAATAAAATCTGAACATGCTCCCTACTCTTCTCTTTAAAGAGAAGAGTAAAATTTTATCTTCAACACATTTTATTAAACAAAGAACTGAGAAGATTAAAAAAAGCATAGGAATATAGGAAGCAAAAAGTTTAAGTGGCAGTCTGTGAGAGAGTGGGACAGTGAGGAGAACTTACTAATATATACAGAGTTGTAAATCCCAACCTGAACTAAAAAAAAACCCCAGAGGTTAGAAGCCTCAGATATATACCTCAAAACAGGTAGACAAATGAATGCAAAATGCAAAATTTGAGAAGTTACGTAGATTCATGTAGTAAGAGACTGACTTCCCTAACTACCAAAAGTTATCCTTAATTGGCAAGTCTGTATCACCTTACTTCTCTATTGCTAAAATGGTTCCGTTGAAACCTTGTTTATCCAATGAATGGATAAAAACTGTGTAGGAACACAGTACATCAAAAGGCAAGTAAACTCAAAAACATTTTTGATTAATGATTAAGAAACAATTGAACAGCTAACTAAACACATGACATTTCTTGTACATTTTATTCTGAAAACTCCCATTCATAAAGACATTTCATACCAACATGAGTTCAAAGGATACAGCCCTAAACGTGTCCCCACATCGAATATGAATCTGGCCCCCTCCCGGCGGTACCGCGCCTCAGTGGCTGGATCAAGCCCTTCTAGCTGTGACGGTGTATGTGCCAAATCTTTCTTATCCCAGTACCAACATGGCTTTGTATGGTCCAGGTTTGCCAAGTTTACAGAAGGGCTGGAATTTTCTTTATTCTCCTTCATTTATTAAAACAGAATTGTTCTTGCTTTTTAAGTTTTCAAAAATGAAGTCTTCAGACAGTCGCTTCAGAACCTTTAAGAAAAGACAAAACGATTTCTTTAAAAATGGAGGGGACTTCCCCCTCGCCGCTCAAAGATGAGTAAAGACGAATAGTGTTTAGTCTTACCCGTTGGAAGGGACTTTTTCTACGCTCAAAGACAAGTAATGTTTAACCTTGCCCTTAATCCTCCCCATATACTGCAAAATCAATTCAAAGAAATAGACACAGGTTATCTTTGCTATTATCTGCTTAATAAAGAAACTTCAGGAATGCATTATCAACAATATCTGCTACTTCTTAGTAGAACAACTTTCACCTACTTTGTCCACAAAATAGGGAAAAGCAATTCAGTGATGGTAGCAGCAAGATTTGAAAAGTTGGGGGGGGTCAACTCGCTGTTCATAACTACGAAACACATTCATTAGGTCAGTCTGAATGGCAATTTAAATACTTAGTCTCCCGAAAATATCCCTGGTTGGTAAGATAGCAGCGACCACTTGGCAAAAAGCTTTGTAAAGTGTTCTGTACTTGTATTACTTGAAGAAAAAAAAGGTAGCGTTCTTTCACATACCAAGACCAAGACAACTGATGTGAGTCTGTAAAGTAAGGTGGTATCTAACGTTGTCGGAAAATAAGGCAGTTGATTACAGTCAAAGAGTGTGCTACTCTCCTGTGTTTACCAGCACTTCAGGTAGGTATATTTACATCACAAAGCTCTGCAGGCAACTTTCTGGTGCTTTGAGTTGTGACTGATGTTCAGCCATGCCTCAATGTAAAGAATGAAGACTATCTTGCTGCCTTCATTTCTTTCAGGCACAAAACTACTCTTACTGTAATTCCATAAGCTACAGATAATACACACAAATTACTGCAGTCACCTGCAAATGTTCGCATTACAAAGAGTGATTAAAATATGATGCAATATATTTGCTCTAAGCAAAACAGTCAGAGGAAGACCCAAACTTAAAACACTTAAAATTAAGCTGTTAGTTTCCCAGATGTTTCCCTTCTGAAAACGGAAGAAAGATCACATCAACTGTCAGAAAAAATGATGCCTGCAATCAGCATCTCGCTCAAATTCAAAAAGTTTCTCTTTTTCAGAATAAAGAAAACTGTCCTTGCTCCACGTTGTTTTTGGAAGAACCTTCACAACTAATGGTACCGATCACAGACCAATCCAAACTCTGTCACAAATACGTGAATGGCTACTTAAAACTATCTCCAGACCCAACAAAAGAGCGCCGTGCCACGACCACACGCTCACATCACATTTACCAACAATGCGCTATTTTTTTTACAACTGTTACGGTTCTTCTTCCTTACAAGTTATTTTGCTTCCTAACGCTCTGAACGGTTTAAAACCCTCTTAACACCAAAATCGCCCGAAGCGACGAGACCCGCTTCTCCGAGCAGCGAAAGCATTTCTGATTACAGAATCAGGAATAAAAACCACAGAGGCGACAACATCCTCAACGAACCACCTCAAGCATCCCGATCCAAACCGCAGCGACCAAAAAGAAAAATAAAAAGTTCTTCTTCTGCTTTCTTACGCACCCCATTAACACAGAGACGACTTCAGGAGCTCGATCCCTGCTCTTTTACATCCTACCTCAGACGAACCATCCGACCGAGAGCCCAGCTCCGTGCCCTGCAGCCCCCAAACCGGCGAGGGGGTGTGTGCAGCTCCTCCCAGACCCGGCCGGCCCGCCCGCCC
>NW_010973368.1:15485621-15486211 GCF_000737465.1 Haliaeetus leucocephalus | reverse complement strand
AGGGCGGGCGGCCCCAGCCGCCGGCGCCCCGCGGCCCCGGGCAGGCGCGACGCACTCACAGGCCACGCGTGGGAGAGGAAAGCCCAGCGGAGCGCGGAAGCCTCTAACGACAGCGCAGCCTCCGCGCCCTGCGCGCCGCCATCTTGGGAACCAGGCCAGGCCGCTCGTGCGTCATCACGTCGGCGTCAACGAGGGCATAGCGCGCGAGGACGGGGCCCCTGCTGCCTAACGGCCAATGAGAAGCGGCAACTCCCCCTCCCCGCCCCGGCCCGGCCCGGCCAATCCCGGCTCCTTCAGCGGCTGCTAAGCGCGAGAAGCAGGCGGGCGACGTGTCCCGTGGTCTTGAAGCAGACCAATCAGAAAGCCGGAGGGAGAAGATTGCAAGTCGCGAAAGCCAATAGAAATCTGAAGGCGTGAGTTAAGTCTCAGCCAATGGGGGAGCTGTCTGACCTTTTTAAGGGAAGAAGGGGTGCTCGCTGGGGATTGGCCGTCGTGCGTCCCGGAGGGGGTGGGGCCTTCCGGCCGGACGCGCCTCGGCCAATGGTGGTCGGCGGGACGACGGAGGGGGCGGGGCCGGGCCGGGAGTGCGG
>NW_010973368.1:15440898-15485611 GCF_000737465.1 Haliaeetus leucocephalus | reverse complement strand
CGCCCCGGGGAGCTGCAGCCCCCGTCCCGCTGGCGGGGGGAACGGGGGGCCGGCGCTCCGGCTCCCCGCTCGCCGTGGCGTTTCTCGCTCCCGCCGCCTCGCCGAGGGCGGCCGGCGTGCGCTGCGCGGCCCACGGCCCGCTCGCTCTCCTGCTCCGCCGTGGGTGGGTCGGTCTCGTTTCAACCCAGGTCTAAAGTGAGCGAGGCGGTGACATTCGCGTCTTCCCGCTCCTTTCCCTTTGTTCCCCCCCCCCCCCCCGAGAGGCTGATCAGAAACCAGAGTAAAACAAACGGCTTAAATCTGCTTTCTCCGCGATGTGATTCCTTTCTGTGTGTGTGTCACGTTTTGAATACTCCCTACTCCTACTTCTTCAGCTTTGCAGAGCTTCCCGTACCTCCAGGGGTCTGGCTCGGGAGCCTTTCTGCTGGTGTGTGGCTCCTCAGAGTCCTCCTCTGGCAGGAAGAGTGCTCTGGTTTCTTTCCTTTTCTCAGCCAGTCTTCAACCTGCTTAAGTAAAGGGATTAAACCTATTTAGAGGAAAAAAGGTGGGTTTTAAAGTTCGAATAAATCTTTGACTCTTAAGACAACTGTCATTTAAACTGTTTACATATGAGGACGCTACTCCTGAAACAGCCTCGGTGTTTGAGCCTCCCCCTGTTACTACAGCAGCTGCTGAGACGGAACTTGTCGTGAACCCTTCCTCATCTTCCTTCTTAGCCAGCAACACTTGCTTAGAGTTGCTTAAGCTGAGGCTGTGCTTTGCATTTGTCTTTAATTCTTAGCAACTTCCTAAATTTTGAACTAAAGTGGCTTTTGGGTTTTTACCCAAAGGCAACGCTTGGCTGTCAGGACGAGCTTGGTTCTTCCTTTTGGAAGTTGACTCTCACAGCTTAGTTCAAGGCTGCTCTTCTCCCAAGCCTGGTATCTGCTCTTTTGGATGGACTCGTCCTTGGAACCTAAGCTTGCTCATGAGATAAACTTGAAAGCAAATTGCCTTTGTCCCTTCCAAGAGCATGTAAGGTAAGCACCTGTCTCTTCAGCTGACAGCTTTGTTCTGTGAAAAGTGCTACTAGTATTAGCTTAATGTCTCACAAGTGTTTTCTGCTTTTGGTTGGTGTAAGCTTGTAACTATAAAGTGAAACATAGTATTTTGTAGGTTGGTAAACGGCTATAGCATTCTGCATGTCCGGTATCTGGTTCCTGGTATAAAATAGTAAGCCAGTGTACAAGTCGTTGGAGGGAGTGGCATGATGGCCGCAAACGCGGGGGTGTTTCCCGATATTTTTGCTCAGTTAAGTAATTTAATATGGTAGAGATTCAAGCATGCCAGCTTGCGCTTTAATAGAGCTTTCAGTTATGTTTAGCAAGCTGGATTGAAGTATATGTTGAAGTACAGTTGAAAATACAGCCTTGGCATGGCGTGCCTAGAAATAGATTTAGGGTGTTGGGGGAAGAAATGCTGCAAACCCTGAAATCATTTGTAATCTGTATGTTACTGTTCCCAGTTAGAGATGGCCTGATTACTATACATAATTTAAAAAGAAGCCATATTATGCCTGTCTGCATGGAAAAGTGTACATCCTGATGATATTTTTATTGTAATAAATATAATGAACTTAGACACATCTACTGTATCTAAGGTATTACATACTTTATCATAGTGGTACTGATTATACAGTTAAACTGATGTATTGGGTAGTTTTCAGCAAATGAGTGTTCTAGTGCTTGCTCTTTGAATGAAAGAGGCAGTTTAAGGGTATTGGAGATCTCAGGGGATCTGTATCTTTACTACCAACCAGACTGTCGTAGTGTTCAGTGCGTGCTAAAGGATGCATCACAATGCCCATGGCTTAAGCATCGAGTGTTTTTGGAGGCCTGGGCTGTTCTGTTAGGTCTGTCTGTGCTGATGACTGAAGTCAGTGACTTGCTTCACTCTCGATTAGGAGTTATATTTTTATAAAGTGAGGTTAATATTTTCTAAATGAAGAACATATTTAGAAACATGCAAATAAAAACAGTACGTTAGGTTTTTTAATTAATTCTGCTCAAAAGGAATTGGGAACAAAAAGTCTGTGGGAGTCTTCAGTAGGAGCTAAACTCAAGCAAAGAAATGAAATGACAAAAGTAGGTTGGCAAAGTGGTAGAGTTTAACAGTCTGTTTATGGCTTCTTTTTTGCAAAGAGTAAATATTTTTTCTTTTCTGGTCAAATTAGTTGTCTGAGGAGCTGGTTCAAAAGAGAGGCAAGGGGTTTATTAATCATTAAGAAAGAGCTTGAGTTGCTTCCTGTGGGATAGTTAGTAAGCTATCTTCCCTAGAAGATCAGCGAGGTGTTTATAGTAAGAAGCACTCCTTCTGCCTAAGAAAGTGTTAATGGAAGGTAGACAGGCATAGGGACAATCCTATAGTTATTAATGTAACAGTTCAGACTTAGCAAGCTGATAAAAGTGATAGTAATTATGAAATACATACTTTTCTTTTGGATGTTGTCTTGGATGTAGCCATTTTTCTTTGCCCTTTAGCATTTTGTGTTACCTTCAAATTAATAATTTCTTACCAGAAGTTTTTATTTAACTTATGAGGCAGTCCTGTATTTAGTATCTAACTAGGCTCAACTGCAGGGCAGGGGTGCAGGAAAATGTCAAACTGACAGTACTTACTTTTTTTTTTAGTAGATTAGGAGTATCTTGAGCATCCCAATTCAGAATATTGTCAAGATGTATTTGATCTATTTGATTGTAATTATAAGACTAAATGTCTTTTGGAATTTGCTTCCCAACAATTAGCTAAATTCGTTGGAGTTAGTGTTTTTTGTAAGTGCATCAAATAAACATTTAGCTGATTTTAGTAACTTCTTTTGATATTATTTTGCATAGTGGCTTCTTCCCAGTATCACAGTAATATTTATATACTATCATTCTTTCCTTCACCTGAAACCAAAATGGGATTAATAAAGTTTGTTTTTTGCAGGGTAGGTGCATGCAGCGTATACAGCAGTGGTTCAATCTTCCCCCTTTTCCAGATGCTTTAGACTGGTGCTAATGTTGGCAAACCTGTGATGGTACAGCTTTTTATAGCAAACAGGGGATTATTGATTGAGTTCTCGCCATCCTTTGCCAGCTAACATATTAGAGACACTTCAGCTTCCTAGGCTTGGTTTTAGATGTTTAATAATGTTTTAACCAAGACTACTAAGTGGAAAATATGAGAAAGGACCTCTCAAATCTAAATAAAGTACACTAGGAGTTCTTCATTGTACTGTAAAAAATGCCCCATTAGTGTTGTCTGGCTTTAGTCTTCTGTATTTGGAGCTAGACTTTGAAAAGGCTTGTGCTTGTAGTAATTAAAAGGCAGGTTCAGTGCCTGAGAGTGTTTTAACATTGCTTTGCATTCTTGCTCTTGCCCTTCCTCTGCTGTAACCTTCTTTGCTCCCTTTTTCTGTTTTTAGCTACTCTGCCCTACATTGGCTCTTGCCTGCATCTCTTCCACCAAATGACTATTCCAGTTGCTCCATCTATCCCTGTCTGTCCTTTACCATTTCCTATAGTGTTCAGCAAGTCTGATAATGCTTTTTTTTTTCTTTGAAGTAAGGAAGAATTAGCACCAAAGTCTTCTGTTTCAATTCTGGGATCTGTTACCAGGCTAGAGCAGCAGACCAGTCAGCTGCAGGGAGGATTCCACCTGTCTTTCTAGTCTGGGCTGAAGCATGCCAAGATGTGAATGACTGTGCTTGAGGTCAGTTTTATCTGCAGTGAGTACATGTGAACAGGTGTTTACATGCTCTGAAGCTGGTCATGTCTAAGTAATACATAAGACAGACATAAAGCAAAAGGCATGTTTCTGAGACTGTAGCTGCTAATATCCTATTAAGAATCAAAACAGAATACAACTTCTAATTTGAGAGATTTCTTTTACTTTTCAGAAGGATTTTTTTGAGCCCAAAGTTAAAGGCTGTTATGTTATATATTAGGAGATGACAGATTAGTATCTACTTCCTGGTTTATTACTGGGTATCTTCCCAATATCTTGTAGAATTGGCTGACTTGTCCTGGAAGTGCCTGAACAGCAGTGTTTGAACCACCATGGTTTTCAGCCAGAGTGTTAATGTAGGCAAAAATTGTCTGTGGCTGAGGATGGACTGTAAACTGTATCAGTTCTAATCAGTCGCTTTTCAGTTGTTTCTGTTAAGTGTGATCAACCTGCACTGAAAGGAAGGCAGTCCATCTGCGGTGCTCATGTGTTAGCAGTCTGATTCTAGCCTCTTACATGTGGATCAATTTCCAGGTTTTGCTTTTTATATGTATTTGTATATATTTCAAGATGTGATATACAGTGATGGAATTATGCAACTTAATAAAGCTAAGTCTCTTACATTACAAATACTGCCTGTATTTCTTAGCAAGTAGTTAAGAGAAATAGCAGAATCTTCCCTTGTCTTTAATGCTTTATAGCACTAGCACTCAAAGTTTTCACATAGTATTGTTTTAGTGGAGTGGGAAGAGGATGTAATGTGTGGGTTTCCACTTCCATGGAACCTGCGTTGATAGTCCAGTACCTCCCATATGCTGGGTCTTGCTCAGTGTGCCCATACTGATGATAATTTAAGGGAATACGAGTTACTTTGCAGTGAGGGGATGGCAGCAACCAAGCATGAAGTGCAGGCTGTTTCCTGCCCCTGCCAGGCCTTCTAGGGGGTTGGATTAATTGTCTTTGTGGCCGCTCTTGGAGCCATTTCGTCATCTTTACTTGATGACAAAGTTTATAGATATAGCCACATAATAACTTCAAGTACTGAGAGAAGGAGCTTTTGGGTTTAAGAACTTTTGTATTGAGATATTTCTGACAAGGACTACTGAAAGATCTAGTTTTGCAGATTTGCTTCTAGGTAGTTCAAGTGAACAGTGTCTTAGTGTCCGCAATTATATAATTTGCGAATATGTATGTATACTCTGTCCTATTGTCCAAGTCATCAGTGAAGATGGTAAATAGTGTTGGTTCCAGTATTAATCCCTGGGGTACACCACTGTGACTGGCCTCCAGCTGGACTTTGTGCCATTCATCACAACCTCTTGAACCCCGCAGTGCAGCCAGTTTTCAGTCCACCTCACTGTCCACTTATTTAGTTGGTACTTCATCAGCTTGTCTATGAGGATGTGATGGTAGTGTCAAAAACCTTACTAAAGTAGAGGTGAACAGCATCCACTGCTCTCCCATCAAGGTTACAAGGTTAGTCAGGCATGACTTCCCTTTCATAAATCCGTGCTGACTATTCCCAATCACGTTGCCCTTCCTATGTTTGGGAATGGCTTCCAAGTTTACTTGCTTCAACAGCTTCCCTCCACTCAGCACTGCTGAGGCCACACCTGGAGTACTGCATCCAGTTGTGGGCTCCCCAGTACCAGAGAGATGGAGCTATTGGAGAGAGTCTAGAGGAGGGTGACTAAGATAATTAAGGGACTTTCTTCATATGAAGAAAGGCTGAGAGAACTGGGACTGTTCAGCCTAGAGAAAAGAAAGAAGGCTCAGCAGGATCTCCTCAGTATGTATAAATACCTGAAGGGAGGGTGCAAAGAAGGCAGAGCCAAGTTCTTCTCAGTGGTGCCCAGTGACAGGACAAGAAGCAATGGGTACAAACTGAAACAGAGGAGGTTCCCTCTGAACATGAGGAAACACTATTTTACTGTGAAGGTGACTGAGCACTGTCTGGTGACTGAGTCTCCATACTTTGAGATATTCAAAAGCAGTCTGGACATGGTCCTGGGCAGCTGGCTCTAGGTAGCCCTGCTTGAGCAGGGGGGTTGGACAAGTCAACCTCCAGTGGTCCCTTCCAATGTGAGATTATGTGAGATTTTTTTTTTTGAAGTTTGTCTAGATGTTTCTTTTCCTGATCCTCTTTCACTGAGGATAAATCTTCCTTACACCTTACAGATTCCTGAAGGCAGGTCTTATCAGTGAAGAAGGCATAGAGTACCAAAGTCTTTTTTCTGTGTCTTTGTCACCATGTCCCCTGCCCCATTCAGCAGCAGGCTCACACCTTGCCTAGTCTTAGCTTCCTTTAGCTCCTGAGGCACCTGTAGAAGCCATTCTTACTGTCTTGTTGTACTCATGTCCCTTGCCAGATTAAACTCCAAGTGGGCTTTGGCTTTCCTAACCCCATCCCTGCATGCTCAAACAGTGTCTTGCTTCCTCCTGAGTCACCTGGCCCTGGTTCCACCTCTTCTGTTTCTTTGTTTGGGTTTTGTCAGGAGCATCTTGTTCATTCATGCAGGCATCCTGCTACCTTTGCTTAACATCCTGCACGCAGGGATGGACCATTCCTGAGCTTGGAGGAAGTGATCATTAAAAGTATCACCTCTCTACAGATCTTAAAAATGATGGAGTAGTAGCACAATAGCTTTCTTTCCATCCTTCAGTTTTCAATTGCATGCTCTTAGAAGAGGTCAATGTAGTAGGCCACTAGAGCATATTTTGTGAAACCAAGAACAGATGCCCAAGTTACCAAATACCGAGTTATCCTCTTGTATCAAATCTCTGATTCTGGGAAGCTATATAAGATTTGTTGGAGCAATTGATGCTACATTTTTAATATAAATACAACAGTCTATGATTTATCATTTTGAAAACTTTCATTAAAGGTAAAAGTGTTCTGTTTAAGCATATGGATAATTTTTGTTACGTTTTTAATACTTGTGTAGGCAGTGTTTCAGTGTTTGTCAAAATGGTTCTGTTTTACTGCTTTGATAGACACTATACCTTATTCTGTTTTTAAAATTGGTTTTCCACACTTTCACTGGGATGTAGTGAATTGTTATCAATATCCTCTTCCATTGACTGTTGATGGAATGGAATAGAGGTTGATATTAAAGTTCACAAAGTTGGGCTTCTTAATTCTTCAAAACCAGCGATAAAATGCTCAGATCTTCCAGTCTTTGCTGATGCTTTGCACCTATTTACAGGTTAATAAATTAAGTTCTACCAATTGAACCCTTGATACAAAAGCATTTCTTTAATGCATCTGCATAGGTTTTTTGTTGAACAAAGAAGATCAGGTTCAAGACCATCTAAGGAACCTGAAGGTGCACAGGTCCATGGGACCTGATGAGGTGCATCTGTGGTACCTGAGGGAACTAGCAGATGAAGTGGCTAACCCACTATTCCATTGTATTTGAGAAGTTGTGGCAGTCCAAGGGAGTTCCCACTGACTGGAAAAGGAGAAACACAACCCCCATTTTTAAAAAGGGGGAAAAAAGGAAGTCCTGGGGAACTGCAGGCCAGTCAGTCTCACCTGTGTGCCTGGCAAGATCATGGAGCAGATCCTCCTGGAAACTATGCTAAGGCACATGGAAAATAAGGAGGTAATTGGTGACAGCCAACATGGCTTCACTAAGGGCAAATCATGCCTGACCAATCTGGTGGCCTTCAACAATGGGGTTACAGCATTGGTGGATAAGGGAAGAGCAACAGATATCATCTACCTGGATGTGTGCAAAGCATTTGACACTGTCCTGCACCACATTCTTGTCTCTAAATTGGAGAGACATGGATTTGATGGATGGACCGCTCGGTGGATAAGGAATTGGCTGGATGGTTGCACTCAAAGAGTCAATGGCTCAATGTCCAAGTGATGAATGGCATTCCTCAGGGGTCGGTATTGGGACTGGTGCTGTTTAATGTCTTTGTCGGTGACACAGACAGTGGGATTGAGTGCACCCTCAGCAAGTTTGCTGATGATACCAAGCTGTGTGGTGCTGTTGACACACTGGAGGGAAGGAAGGGATGCCATCCAGAGGGACCTTGACAGGCTTGAGAGGTGGGCCCGTGTGAACCTCATGAAGTTCAACAAGGCCAAGTGCAAGGTCCTGCACCTGGGTTGAGGCAATCCCAAGCACAAATACAGGTGGGGCAATGAGTGGATTGAGAGCAGCCCTGCAGAGAAGGACTTAAGGGTATTGGTGGGTGAAAAATTGAATATGAGGCAGCAATGTGCGCTTGCAGCCCAGTAAGCCAACTGTATCCTGGGCTGCATCAGAAGAAGCCTGGCCAGCAGGTTGAAGGAGGTGATTCTCCCCCCGACTCTGCTCTGCTGAGACCTGACCTGGAGTACTGTGTTCAGCTCTGGGACCCCCAAGAGAAGAAAGGGCTTTCAGCAACCTAGTCTAGTGGAAGGTGTCCCTGCCCATGGCAGGGGGTTGGAACTAGATGATCTTTAAGGTCTCTTCCAACCCAAACCATTTTGTGATTCTGTCTTACTAAGAAATAGTTACTGGTGTGTATCTAAAAGCCTGTGACCCATTTGTCCAATTTTTATTTTTTTGGTTTTTTTACATAAACAAAACTGACTTTTCAAAATAGGCTCACAACATTCTGAGTTAATGCTTCATTGCCTTGCACACACTGTGGCATCTGGGTTGTCTGTGAGCTTCCAGGTGGTATGGCTAGAGCTGCTAGGATTCAGGAACTTGATGAGACTAATACATTTCAACAGTCTTTTTGTGGTACTCCATTGCTAACCTCTCTGAGCCAGCAGCACTTCTATAACTACTGCTGTTCACTGTGGAGGGTAATACTGCCTCGGTTTGGATATTCCTGGTATAGCTTAATGTTTGGAGGCTGTTGTATATGTACCTATGATCTCGCAACTGGATAATCTTTTCTTTGTAAACTGGCTTCAAATAAAGTGGGTCTCAGCAGAAAGCTGCACTGTGTGGATGAATTTCTTTCCTCGAGGAACTTGATTGCTGGAATAGTATTTTCAGAGTTGCAGAAAGTAGCAAGGGTTGGCTGGTGAAGAAGGAAAAATGGCCCTCTACTTTGGATGACCAGCAACAGTGTTTAATCTTCCACTTTGTGAAGCAGAGTTGCATTGATAGCATATTAATATATTAACTCTCCTTAAAATAGAGAAGCATCCATTCCCTCTGGAGTATGCTGCACCTGATTCTGTCAGTCAGGAGCAAGTAAAATGGATGTTGTCAGACCAATTTGAGAGGCTTTGTGTGCTGATACAGTGAAGAAGCTGATATAACTGTAAAGCTTAGAGTTGCAGAAAATGACTGTTGGGTTTTCATGTGGTTGTCAGATTCAGATTGGTATCTGTTCTCTGCCCCTTTTTCTAAAAGTCAGCATTCAAGCAGTTATTTCTCACTTTGTTCCCAGCTGATGCTTGGGAATAATAGTGAGCTCTATAAGGGTTCATGAAATTACAATTTTTGCATTTCTCAATGCTCTATTAAAAAATAGAATTCCTGCTTTCAAGACAATGACAGATAAAGTGATTTCCTTCCGTCACTGTAGGATGCCTGGCTTGTACAGCCTGTTTCTCTGGCTTATTAAATCTTTGAATTGATGCCTGAATATAAAAAACTGTCCCATTGCACTTTGAGTTTGGGCATATAGAAGACTAAAATGAAACAATAGAGTAATGCAATAACTGCTTGCTTTATTTTGTGGTGTCTTGTAGTTGGTATCTGCAAGTGGTTTGGAGGTATAGTGCAAAGTTTCATATAATGATATGAACAGCCAAAAACTTGCAAACTCTAGTAAACAAAGGTCTTAAAGGTACAGTGTATCCCTACTTTGAAGGTGGGAAGTTAGTGTAGTGATGCAGCTTTTAATTTGTTTTACTGGGGTTTTACAGTTGTACTTGAAGAAAGCAAAATTCTGTGCAACTTTGAGCAAAATTTTACCTTCTGTAAAGATACAACTTTTGTTTTCTTGAAAACTTTCAGAAATGCCAGATCAGGTTAATAACAAAAAAACTGGTTTGAGCACATTTCTGCAGAATTCTACCCTGACAGTATGCAACACGTTGGCCTAAGGCATGAGACATGAGCAGTCTAGTTTTAGAAAGTACTGCTGTTCCCAGAATGTGTTTTTCTCTGGTGGCTAGAGGTTTACCAATATCACCTGCAGCAAGATGTCAGGAGTGGCTTCTTTATGATAATAGTCATGGTGTTCATATTCAGTTCTGTCCTTTGTGTTCTGTAAGGGAGACCTGGTCAGAGTGGAAGTCATCTCTATCTAGAAATTTGCCAGACTAGTAGATAGTGGTTCTATCTGTGGAAGCAGGAAACTCAGCTACAAGAACCGGGAAGCAGAATATTAACAGTACCAGCCACTCTTGTCAGGAGTCATTTTACTGCTTTTTCTCTTGTTCTTGAGATTATATTAGGTAGGAACAAATTTTCACTGGGCTGATGGATATAAATATCATCTTGCAAGTGTTTCAGATGTGGCTTGCTTGTTAATATAATTTCCAGTTCATGGTCCTTTACCAAAGAAGAAGAAACAGCGGTATTCCTGGTGAAGGAGGCAGGGCTCTAGCTGCCTCTTGAGCTGTGGCTTCTTACTGTGGCACAGGAAGCCATGCAGGTCTAAGATGAGGCTGAAAGGTGCTGGATCTCCAGATGCCTGGGACTGTTAGAATCTGAGGAAATTAGGTTATCCATGCTGGCTGTGCAGAACTGAGGTAGCCCACAGAAAATAGGAATGCAGGTAGTTAGAAATAAGAACACTGAAGTCTCAGTTTGGAGGGGTCAGAGGCAAGAGATATCCAGGCTTCCTGGGGGCTCATAGGGGACTATAGAAATGGTTGCAGCTCCTTATCTGAACAATTTGGAATATCACTTGTACGGTCTGGGCAGCCCTACTCTGTGTTTTGGTGCATGGCCTGCCTAGGGATCAGAGGGATAGGTTGGTGACATGGATAGTGGTTTGCATCAAAATAAGGCAGGGGAGGAAAGCTGATTTTCAGCAGGCATGTTAGCAGTGCATTAGCATAGTTGAGGCAGTTGTCTTGTGAAAAGATGCTGTTCAATTGTTTTCCCTTAATACAGAGAAGAGAGCTTTGTTCAGAAAGTGGTGTGGCCTTCCTGGATATGTTCTGAGACTGGGGGGGGGGCAATACATTTAGTCTAATGTGTGTACTAAAATAAATGTTCAAAATATTTCTGCTTTGGTCTGTTTTGTCACCTACAAACATACCAAAAAAAAAAGTGCTACCAAGCAGTTCTACTATAGTTCCTCTGAATTGTGAGGATTACAATTCTGAGAAGCTGATGGCAGTTTACAGTGCCCTGTGGTCTGTATACATTTTGGTTATTACTTTATCAAACATCTGAAAGCTCAGGCACGAAGCCAAGTAATACTTAATCTTGCTGCATCTTTCTTGTTCCTGACAGCCCAGTAAATGCCTATGTTAAAAGCTTTCTTATTTCAAACCACTGCAGTGTCACTAGTTTGAGTAAACATGGAGGAGACTCTTAAGGGCTCAAGTTGCCAAGTATGAATGCCAGAAGATAAAAAGGAGCTTGGAGGAACCTGCTCCTTCATTTTCAAGGTCTAGAATAAAAACATCAGAAAACTGCCAGTATTTTGCTTGAAACTTCTAGTCACACTTTCTAGAATAGTCACCATTTTAACCACTAGATAGGGAGTGGGCTTAAGGCAAGTGAGTTTGGAAGGGTTTCCAAATGTTATTAAGCCCTCAATTACATCACTTATCAGGCATTCATAGCAGAAGCTTCTTAAATTCTTTTTTTACAAAGTGCATAGCACTTAAATGTTGTCAGAAGTTCCTCTCCAGACTGTCAAAGTAGTACTGTCTTGGGATTTAGAAATGCTGAGTGCTTGGTCTGACATGGGTGTTTTCCAAGGACACTAAAATTACATTATCTCGAAGTGTAATCGTAACTGGGCTTGGGGGCTGTGATCTCTTCAGTAAGGGTTCCCCAGCTAAAAAAGCCCCTAATCATTAGCACCTGCCACAGGGCAGGTCTGTAATAATTTTATTGGGAAAGTTTTTCCTTTGAGCTATTAAGGAATTCTCTGGAGGTGCTGTTCTTTTTATCACTTGCATTGCAGTAAATCTGTGCACTGCTATAATTTATATGTTGGCAACCATTGCATGACCTTACCACATAACAGAGAGCTCAATTTTCCTCAAACTTCACGAGGGTACATATGGAATGAATGATAGTAATGCTGATTAATTACTTCCAAGAATGACCAGTGATTTTTTTTTTTTTTTATATGTATACAGCTAGCTGATGTCACTCCATACCCACAGCAGGAACACAGGCAGGTGTACTCTCTGGGTGTGAAAAAGTACAGCATGCTCCCATGGGGGTAGAGTGCAACTCCAAACTTCTTTTTTTCTTCCCTACTACCATGAACTCAATCCTCTTTCAACATGAGCTGTCTGGCGTCTTTCAGAATTGTACAAGGCACACAACATCATTTAACAGCAAATGTGTTAACTGGCATAGGTATTCCCACGTGTCCTAGAAAGGTTAAGAAAAGGCACACAAATACCCAGTGGAATTCTCCATACTGTCATCTTTTCCTTGTTCACACTAGTTTATACTGCGGTTCCTGGCTGCAGCCTGGAAGTCCTCGGCATTGATTATGCATTGAATAGACACTTCTGTACCATTTGGATGTGTTTTGTTGTTATGGTCTGACAGTGATCCTAAGCACTGCTGGTTGGGGTGAAGTGCCAGCAGTACCATCTCTGAGCACACCTTCGAGGAGTTAATATGCTGTGGGCAGAAGCTTGATGGAACAGCTGTTTTTCTCTCTTAGCTAGAGAAAAATACAGCAGTTATTTTAAAACTGCTTAGATTCTCTTCTGTAAGGACAGGGTATTCCAGGAAACAACACAAAACTGTAGATGAATTCAGATATTTATAACTTCAAGCACAATTTAATTGTGTCAATTCAATGTCCAAATATAGGTCCTTATGCATTTTTTTGGTTCCAGCAGTGGTATTGAAACATTCAGCTAATTTAAGTTGTTACAAGACATGAATGTATAATGAAACTCATTTTGAGGGCAAGAATCACATATGCTGCTACATAGCATAGAACAGGTCTTAAAGCTTGTAGAAACTCGTTTTCTGCTTGGATATCATCTTTCCTTCCTCCTTTTCGTTAGAGAGATTTGCAAGATTTTTTTTTGTCACTTCGTGTAAGTGTTGCAAGGACTGTGTGGGTAGAAAGTACTTTTGAATGAGAGGGACGTGGCGTATCTGATGTACGGTTACATCTGTATTATCTAGCTGCTTGGAGGAGAAACTTCAACATGTGGATTAGCTACCTTAGAAGGGCCCAGGGACTGTGGCGATCACTTGTATAGGATCAGCTACCAGTGCTGTGATTGGAGATGTGGGTTGTCAGTATGATGGCCCTACATAATTACCTGATTGGAAAGGAGCAGCCTAGCAGGCAATAGTAAATCATATTGGAGTTGCAATATGTGTAGAAAGCAGAGGGTAGGCAAAGGTGTTAAGACAGAAAATAAACAGAACTGATAGGAGAATTTTTCAGTGCATAGAAATAATCGTGAGCCCAATTGCTACTAGGTAGCTTGAGGGCATTCCACTTAGGTGGAATTATTGTTGCAATTAAACAGTAGTCCTTGGCATTAAGCATCTTCAGCTTTAAATCTCTTCCTTGGAGACAGTCCAGTTAATTGGAATATATGTTATTGCCTAGTTTTGTATTATTTATGCCATTGACTATAATGCAATTAAAAAAGGACTTAAAAGAAAAAAAATTAAGCAGTGATACCCAACATATTTTTTTGTGCTGTTCAGCCAGGCTCAGTTTCTTCTGCTCTAGCTGTTATGTGAAGGAGATGCAGTAATACATACCCAGTACGCATCCAATGTCTTCTGTGCACCCTAGAGAATTTACATACAAAATATGTATCTGATGCTAGACTCACTTTTTTTTTTTTCAGTAGCACATGGATTAACTTCTCATTAGAAGTTCTTCTACCCCTTTGAAGAGCTGCTGCCTCTTTTCTGGTAGTTAAAATTATTATGATTCTCAGTGACTGAAAAGCAGTTGCAGTAAGGGCTGACCCATGTGAAATGTACATTTTGGGTTAAAAAAACAATTCCCATAGAAATTATGTGTGCTTAGATACCATCATCCTAAAGTTTTTAATTGCATGCAAGGATTTGTCAAAATTTCAAAGCACGTCAGCTGTCTTGAATGGGGACTGAACTTCTGCTCTTAGTTGCTCTTAGTTGTTCACTTTGCGGCAATGTAATGAGTGCTATACTGTTTTGTTGCACCTCTATTAAAATAGTATTGCTGAATTTTCACTCTTACTCATGCCTTGATAGTCATCAGCAGTGACTGATTTTCTTACTGTTGTCACTTAGTCTGTCTCTAAGCAAAATACAGGAAACGGTGATAAAAGGTCCTAGTTCTTGATCACATAAGTCATCATTGATATGAAGGTTTACATAAAGTAGTTTTAGTGACTGTCCTGTCTTTACCCTGTGAAGTAAGTACACTGTGAGCATGCTAGCATGGTTCAAGAAGTGAGCGTCTGAAATGACGCACTGAAGTGATTTTGGGCATTGTTGGCACATTGCAATGGGAAGTAGAACAGGTTGTGTTGAGCCATCACAGGGGCTATTTTGCAAATGTATGGAATTTTTAGAGCTTTACAATCGGTTTAAGTACAGGCAAAGGTAGCATGTAGTTACTAGTTCATGTCTTAGCATATGAACGTTTGAAATTAAACATTGTATAGTATGTTATTTCCTGATGTATATGTACAGGATAATAGGTAAAACCAAAGTAACTATAAGTCTTGCATAGTATGACATACTGGCTAATAAAGATTTGGGGCAGTATCAGCATTTCTGTATTTATGGTTTTACAGTTTGGGGAAATTTTCTTATGTGAGCATTGGGAGGGTAGCTCTTGACAACAACTAATCTCATTCCTTTTGTGGACCAGACCTTTTTAAACTTTCTTGTATATGTTGAGGGGGTTGCTTTTGGGATTACACAGTCATAGCAAATAGCTCTTCCAGGATAAAACATGTAAGTAGTGTTCTCTCAAACAATCAAAATGTATTTTACATCTGGGCTTATTGAAACACAAGTCAATCATGTGACTGTCTTATGCCTTAGTAAACAGCCCAGCTGTAGGAGTAAGTAGAAGCAGGATCTCGTTGAAAAACAAATGCTTTGCGTGAACTGGATTTTTCTGTATAAGTACAAAACCAAAAATGTTATCTCACAATGGTTTTTGATGTACTTAGTTGACATTAACTGTTTTTAAAGTAGTGACAAATGCATATACTGTAACTCTAACCCATCCTGTAGGAAAAGAAATAAAGCATTCATTTGGAAGCATTAAGAATATAGGCATATATTTCTAATGATTTTTTTTTTTTTTTTGCCAGTAAGTTCTTTTCATTAGTGAAAACTTGAGAAACCTTTTCAGTATCGGTCTTTTTTATCTGGTTGTTTTTGCCCATTCAGTGTTTAAAAATTTATTCTTAATCAGTTAATTTTAGATGATTGTACTTTTGATATGATACTGTGCCTACTTTAAGGAACAGCGCTTACAACCACTGGCTTGGTAGATTTCTTGAAGAAAATAGATGTTTGGGAGAAGCAAGTAGTCCAGAGAGTAGAAACAGAGGTAAAAGGTACCTACCTCCTGGACGGGATAAAATCTGTCTGCTAGCTAAATGTGAAAGAAGAGAAAAGGTGTGGGGAGGAATACTTGAATCAAAAAACATGAGGCTTGCAGAGAGCTTATCTCAGGAAGACTGTTCCTGTTAAGTCACAGGGACAACCTATTTCATTTGTTTACCTGAGAGAGGAAATGTGCGGAGTCCCATTACAAATGGGTCATGTGGCTAAATCAGGTCTTTGAAAGGAAAATACAACTGAAATTCTCTATGAAGGAAGCTGACCTGGGTAACTTAACAACCTCATGAAGAAGGGAAGCTTGCTACATTGCAGCTTGGGCCATAAGAAGCTGGGTGAACATAGTGGAGAAAAATCCCTCTGTCGTGCTTTTCCTGTGGCTCTCTAAGTAACTGCTCTTGGTTGCTGTGACTGTTACTTTTCCTCTGGTAGAAGACAGGGTGGAGGGAGAAGACAAATGAAGAAGACTAAGATGAGGATGAAAACTGTAGACTTTAAAAAGAAACAGAGGAGAGCAACTTCTGTTCTCACTAATCCTCCAGGAGATGGTGGATGGTGCTCAGTGCTGCTCTTTAGAGATGGGAAAATACTGGGGGATGTGGTAAGTGTGTTTTAATCAAGAAGAAACCCTGTGACTTTATGAGGTCTTGAATCTGGGGAGCAGAGACTAGAAAAGGAGGGAGGAATGGTAAGCAGAATCTCATAAGATGGAACTGGAAGAAAATTGCAGTCTGTAACCAGTCTGCCAGGATCTCCCTCTTCCTGCAGAATGGAGATAGCATTCTTGATGATCAGATGAAAAATCTAAGCATGGCAGTTGTTATATTTTATATAGGAGAGAGTTTACAGTTTCTTAACTAGCAGGAAGGAACTGCATTTGAGTGGTTCAAGTTGTTTTGGGAGAGCACGAGAACCTAGGGCACTCTGTATTTGCTGGGCTGTGCATTGGACTGTTTCAGAGTACAGCATCTTGCCACAAGAAGCAAGTGTATCAAAGCTAGCTCTTAAAGAAGGAAACAGTGTGGGTTATGGCTAAGGGGAGTTCTTTGGAAACATAAATTTACATTGTATTTTAAGTGGAACACAATCCTAAATGGAAACAGTAGGGTCTTTTCTATCATTAATCTTATTAGTGTTTTCTGTAGGTTATTTTTGTCAGCATTGTCATCAATGTTATGGCAATACTTCAGAGCCTGTTAAAAAAAAAAAGAAAGGCTGCCTTGTTATAAGCAGTCTATAATCACAGGAGGTCCCACTTCCAAAAGAGCTTACAACTTTAATTGAAGAACAGAAACATCCTGGAGAAAGAAAGTACACAAACACAGTGAACTGCAATGGCATTGTATTTAATAGAGCTTTTGGGGCAAGTTTATAGAGGAAATGAAGAAATGGAAGAAAAAGGAAAGGGCAGTGGTGGGAGAGGAGAATTAATAGCAAGAAGAGAAGGGGTGGAGTACAGCAAAGGTGAGAGATTGAGAGCCAAGGGGGAGGGGATGGAAATCAGTAACTAGTCATTTATTTAGTAGGAACATCTAGATTAATACCTTAGGAGTGATAAGAGTGTTAATGTGGTCTCCAAGTGACATGATGTAGGTGGTTTTCACAAGCAAACATAGTGTTCATTGTAAATGTATAAGCTGAATTTTTCTTAAAGATCACAGATCTCTTCCTCCACCCACACTGTTCTTACACTTCTTGATTTCATGCTTTCTATTTGCTATAAAATGTATTTATCTTTTTACCCGCAGTCATAAGATTCAAGTTTAGGAGAAAAAAAAAAAAACCAACAACTTGATCAGTGGAAGCAAAAGATCACATTCCCTGTAAACCTGGTCATATCAAGTGTAAAATTGTGTTCTCCTACAAACAGATTGGAGAACTCCTGTCAATTGCCTATAAGCATTAAACTTGTCCCTTAAGACCCTGGCTGCTCAACATATGTTGATACAAGAGATGATACACTTCCCTCTGAAGTAGAAGGGAAAATTACTTAGTCTAGGCAATCAAACTAGAAAAAAAAAATTGCAAGCCTGGTTTGTGTGCATCCTACTCATCTGTCCTCCTTCTCGATGCAGCTAGGGAACATATCCCACAACCACCTACTATACTCACCTCTCCATGCTCTTTGCATGGCTTGAGAATTCCCTCGTCTTCTCCTTGTCTGCCCTTGTCGACCTGTATCTGTCCTTCTAATACAGATTCTAGATCTGCACTCCTCACCTTCTGTACTAGTATATGCCATGAAGATGCGTGGGGTGGGAACTATTATGTAATGAGAACATAATGTAATTAGCATCTACAAGGCTCTGAATTAAAGAAGATACAATGTTATGATACTGCATTGGAAATATACTGAGTCCTTGAAGCAAAGTTACACTTGAATAGATAACTTGCTCTGGGAATTCCTAACTCTGTGGTTATTGTTAAAGCTCAGCAAATTTTTGAGTAGCTAGTTTACTACTCTGTAAAATAAAAAGTAATAGCTGAAGCAAATAAGGCTTATAGCAGCATGTCAGTTCTGTCTGCTGGTCAGTTCTTCCCACTTCACCCATCAACTTATTGGATGTTTTTAATCAATTTTAACAGAGTAGGAGAACGCAAGCGTAAGTTGGTCTGCTTGCTAGAGGAAAAGCCATGCTGATAATAGTTTATCTGCTTGGCCTGTTTGTTAGTCAACATGTGTGCTAATGTTTTTGCCCAACATGCACAGTTATATCGAAACCTGCAAAAGAAGATGCTGCCTGGCTAGTAAGGTCATGTGAGAAGGGAACTGAAAGCAATGTGGAGTCCCAGAATAGATGAGGAGGGTAATTGAGAGCACTGCAGGGATTCTGAGACCATTGGAAAAGGCATGTATAAGAAAGGGAGATGCACATCCGGAAGAAATCAGACTTCATATATTTTGCAGGATGTAGGATAAATTCTTTAAAACTAACACAGTTAAATACTTAATATGCTGTTTGCTTAGCACAATTATTATATTCACAGTTTTGTAACAAAGGTTGCAAGCTTGTGTTTTTACTTAATGAGTGAGAAGCAAGTATCTTTATAGTGCCTTATATTTTTTTTTCTATCAAACTTAACTGCAGCTCTAGGTAGTGCTGCAATGAACTTCTTGGTGGTCATGTGAATGTGAAAAGCTGGGTGTTTTTTTTTAATGATTAAATAGATTATTATTTTCTGAACTATTGTTTGGGAAGATCTGTATTTTATCATCCAAGCTTCGCGTTGCTTCCATAAGGAAATGTGGTCCTGTGATGCAGTCAAATTCTCTAATACCATAAGTATTAACTTTCTTAAAATGTTTAAGCAGTCATGTTTTGTTGTTTTGGTTTTTTTAAAAAAAAAAACTCCAACAAAACAAACAACCAAACCCACACATGCACTTGGTGGCAATTCTTCAGTACTTTGGGGATTTTTGTACAGACTTCTTGTGGTTATCTTCTAAAGCTGTTAGGTGAACATGCTCACTTTTTAAAGCTGTAAGTCAAGGTGGGAATATTTTACAGCTCATTAAAATATTATTTGTGTGTGATGCTGAAACAGGTTCAAAGTCTGACAACACAACTGCTCTTTGCTAGCAGTATTAGAGGAGGGAGATGGATCATTTACACCCCTCACTGCCACTTTTGGCATGATTCTTTTTGCCAAGCCAGCTGATACACTATATTTGGAAATGTGGCTGTGTTGTGTGTTACCAAGCTTATTCATCATTGCTGTCAGCGTACTCTCTCTTTGCAGAATGCTTTCAGGAATTTTCAACAACATTCACTTGAAAGGAAACATGGCATAGTACTTAAAAAATATTCACCAGAAGACAACCAGAAAAGCAAACTCACAAAAAAAAAAAAAAAAAAACCCAAACCATTTTTCCACTGAAATGTGTATTGCTGCTTCTTCACATATTTATGAAGTCTGCAGTTCATCTCAGTCCTGAAGGATTTTTTTGTTTTGTTTTTCTCTGCATGTGCAGCTATATTGTTTCTTCTATTGTCATGCATGTACTGGCAAACAGCCTGTCCTTTCATTGCTGTGTTGAGAAGCAGGCTCATACTTTTTCTCTCTAAACAATAATTTTAGTCACTTGCAAAAAAAGGTGCTTAATATCTGAAATTTTATTTCAAATTTTAAAAATACTGTTTTTTCTGACATTACAAATCTTTTTGGAATTTCAGGGATTTCAGTAGAATTGAAATCTAACTCTAAAATCTGTTTCATGAACTGTAATTTTATTAATGTAAATTTAATTACAAAGAGTAGTTTAATAAAGGAACCACACTTATTTTCTCTGTATTGTGTGTCGTTATCAGTATAACTCATCATTTGCTGGTTAAATATGGCAGAGAACATTGCTCAACTAAACTGTTTTTTGCCAAGTGTGAAATCATATTATATGTGTGTGTTAGTTTTCAGAAATTTTGAAAAAAGTTTCATAATCTATTTTTATATTATATATAATATGTGATATTTTTTTTTATGCTACACAGCTCCACTGGGTTGGTGTTTAGAAAATGTTTTCTAGAAAGCTATGTATAACAGCAATTCCTTTCAAATTATGGCTTTTACTAAACAATACAGCTGTCAGACGCATTAGTTTTTAAATAGTTATATCTGTTTCATGTAACTGAGCAGTGAATGGTGATATGTAGGAAGTAGAAACCTATTTTTCTGATTGGGAATTGGATAAAAAAGTACAGTTTTGATCAAGATAGATGATTCCTTAAAAGGAAATACTTCCATAACAAGGTATCTCAACATACCCGTCCGCTAGTTTTGCTTTTTTGTGTGAGAGACACTTGCTGATTTAATCATGCATGCAGCATATTTTCTCTATAGAAATTCTGATGACTAAGAAGCAATAGTTTAAACAAGATACATGCATCAAAGGAGAGACTGAAGATAATTACAGAGCTTATTTCATGTTCATATACTGGTAGCATCCTACTGAAAAAAAATGCATTTCTGATCACAGTGCCATCAGTCTAATGAGTTGTGTTCACTGAACTTGTTTTTTCCTATGGTATGTTTGCTGCATGCTATCTGAGCAGTAGGAGATGAGGCAGATCTTGTATTAGCCTTGAACTTCTTACTTGCGTAGAACAGATTTCAGCTAGAGGGTTTTTTTTTTGTCTCTAAAACAATATTCACCTATGATAGTAATGCAAATACTAAGCTTTGTTGAAATTTTTCTTTTCATCATATTTAGGAAGCTGAAGTTCACATACTCTAAAATCAGCTTTATCTTTAGACATAACTCTTGGCAATGCTTTCACTGCAAGAAATAGGTTCTCACTACTAACATGTTTCATATGGGCAAAAATTCAAAATTTAGTGCTGTGTACCATATTCATACAGCCTCATGTTTTGGTGTATCATTGTTCTGATTGCATGGTGGCACTTTTCATGTCTCCATGTATAATATATGCATAGTTCTCTTTGGGTTTTTTCTTCTCATAAAATCTACCAATGAATGTTTATATTCCAAGCAGATTCTTCCTCTAAATACAACTTAAAAAAAGAAAAAAAAAGAAAAGCCTGCAGTATTTTGGTAGTTGTGTATACAGAACATTTACTTAGACTGCTTTTCCTCAATTTATTGGTCAATAAACCTACTTTGTTCTTAGAAATGAGAAATCAAAATCCTTCAAAATAATTTCAGTTTTTCAACTTATTTATCCTAATATATATAAGCATCTTGATTGATATAAACTATATGTCATCATAAGTTATAACTTGTAACATGGAATATGCTATGCAAGTGCTTTAATATTCTGATGATTCTAAAGATGCAGGGGATTGTGCTTAGAGGGAATGTAGAAAACCATTTATATGAATCAACACAGAACTGCATTGTTCTTGCCCTGAAGATTTCGGACTCTGTCCCCTAACCTGCTGTTGGATCAATTAGACCCACCTAACTTGATTTCTCTTAAGAGAGAAGGGTCTAAAATAAATGTAACAGGATGGCGTATGGGAGAGGGGAACACTCAAGTGAATAGGTGACGTGTAGATAAAGTCTTTGTGAAGGTGGCCTCCTGTACCAAGAGCTCTGTTTATCTTTTTACAGGTATAAGAAAATTAGTAGGAAAAAGAAAAAAAAGGAAAAAGTTGGAAGACCATGAAAATAAACTTTTCTAAGTTTTTTTTTTTGTTGGTATTGTTCTTCTATGTCTTTGTCTTACACTGTATTATGGCAGGTTGGCCATTTATATTGATCCTATTTCCAATTTGTACTATTATAAATTCAACATGGATCTCATAATGAGCATTACTCCCTGCTTCATATGAGCTGAAAAATGTTATAAAAACTTGTCTCAAATGTAATTGCTTGTGGTAGAGCAATGTCTTTCAAGAGGATGTCCAGTGTTAATTTACAAACTTCGAGGGATGTGACCAGCCAGTGTGATTCCCACACTGAATCTGTGGGGTCTCTCCTTACCAGCATGCACATCAGGGCTTTTAATGGTAGAAACTGTATTGGGAAAGTAAGTTATGCAACTCAAGAGGGACTGATAAAATTAAGCAGTGCAGATGCTTTGTTTGAGCCTCTGATATCCATTAGAGAGCGCTAAAATTGGGGGCGGGGGGGAGGGAATATATGCCCCAGGACATTACAGTCTCCATATACTTAGGGACATTCTTGTTCCTTGCACTGTGTTTAGTGTCGGAAGATGAAAGAATTTGGTTTGTTTACCTTCCTTTTTGAAAACACCTTATAGTTTTGCCTTAGATTTTTTTTTCCCCCTTTTGTTACGAGGTGGTGTCTTTTCAGTCAGTTTTGAGCTCCTTTAATTTTGACTTAGTAAGTTAACAATGTTAACCTTAACTTGCTTCCTGATCATTCAAAGTTACTATTTAAAATAAGCCTTTGGCTTGGCAGTTTCTTGTTCGCTCTAATCTTAAAGGAAAGTGAAAGCAGCCAGATTATGTACCTTTCCCACTAGATGTTCTTTTAACCTATAGCATTTGTATTTAAATGATCTGCCGTATACAGTTACTTAACATATGGATTGCAATTGTTTCAGCCTTGGTCAGTGTGGAGAAGCAGCTTTTCAGCTGCTGGTTGATACTTTCCAGTATTAATACCAGCTGCCAAAGAACAAAACTTTTTGATAGAGTATGAGAGGAAACATTTCATTTTGGGTAAGCTAGCTACACTGACCAAGGATAAAAGGATCCCTTTTCTATATACAGAGTGCTCAGAACATCTGGAATCCAAAGTACTACTTCTGTACAGTGATTTTTAACATATTTATGGATTTTACTATGTAGTGTGTGATAACTAAAGGCTGCTATGGCTGAGGTGATCTTGATGACTCAGGCAGTTGAAATCTTTCAGATGTCCAAAGTTACTTGAATGTGTCTGACTCCCCTCTCACTGTGAAGTAACTTGACATAGAATCTTCTATACTGTACAGGAAGATATTATATACCATATAGACTACATAGGCTGCCCATATAGAAGTGAAAATATCAGTTGCAGTAACATGTAGAGTCGTAGAAAAATGTAGATTGGAAGGGACCTTTGGAGATCGAGAGCCTCAATTTTTTTGCTTTTTCAAAGTTAAATTAGGTTGCTTAGGGCCCTGCCGAGTCAAATTTTTAAATTCTCCAAGGTTGCTTGGAGACGCTGTTAAATCTCCATTCTGTTCCAGCACCTAACCACCCTCATGGTGAGGAGTTTCCTTATATCTATTTGGAATTTCCCTTGCAGCATTTTGTGACTGTTGCCTGTTGACCTTTTGCTGTGCTTGCCTGAGAAGAATCTGCCTCCACCCTTTGTATAACTCCCCATTGCATAGGTGAAGGCAGTACAGGGCTGCTTTTCTTCTCCAGGCTGAACAAACCCAACTCCCTCATCATGTCTTTCATCTCATGTGTCAGCCTTTTCACTATTTTAATGACTGCCTTCTGGACATGATCCAGTTTGCCAGTACCGTCTGTGCTGCATGGTCCAAAACTGTACAGTACTCTAAATGTGGCCTCATCAGTGCCAAGCAGAAGGGAATAATTATTTCCCTTGACCTGCTGTTTATGCTCTTGCTTATGCAGCTCAAACTACAGTTAGTTTTCATTGCTTTAAGGGTGCATGCTGGCTTATGTTCAACTTGCTGTCTGCTAGCATCTCCAATGCCTTTTCTGCAGAGCTGCTGCCTGTCCAGTCTGCAGCTGTAATGCTATATAGGGATTTTTTCCTTCCCAAATGCAGGACGCTTTACATTTGTCTTTGTTTAACTTTATAAAGTTCCTGTTGGCCAATTCTTCCAGTTTGTTGAGGTCCGACTGAATGGTGGCCCTGCCCTCCAACATGTTGGCTGCTTTCCCCATCTTGTATCATCTGTAAATTTGCTGAGCATGCTTTCTGTCCTAGCATCCAAATCTGATGAAGACGTTAACCAGTATTGACCACTGCGGAATACTGCTTTTAACCAGCTGGCAGTTAGGCTTAAAATTATTGACCACAACTCTTTGAACCTCATGGCGCAGGGAGTTTTTTTGTCCACCCGCTCAGTCTATATCTCCTCAGTTTGACACCCAGGATGCTATGGAAGACAGTATTAAAAGCCTTGATTAAGTCAAAGCAACTGGCAACCACATTCTCCCTGGTCCACAAAACCGCTTCTTTCTTCAGAAGGCAGTCAGTTTGGTTGTACACGGTTTGCCTTTAGGAGTCTCTCTTGTCTGATCCCAGTCACATTCATGTCCATTGTGCCTGGAAATAGCTTCTCTTTAGGATTTGCTTTATGTTTTGTACAGCGCATGAGGTGAGATGGACCATTACCTAGTTCCCTGGATCCTTTATCCCCTCCTGCCCCCACTTTCCTTTTCTGGTGGGTTTGGTTTATTTGTAAGTTACCTGTTTCCTATCACAGGCAATCAGGCAGCAGCCTTCCAGTGACATCCTAGCTTTCTTCAGTACCTTGGATGTTTCCCATCTGGTCCTGCATACTTGTGTAGGTCCAGCTTATCTAAATAGTCTTTAACTTGATTCTCCCCTCCCTCAAGCTTTGCTACTAGATGCAGAAACCTGGGAAGCCTGATAGCACAGCTTGCTGGTAAAGACCATGCCCAAGGTGTTGGGTACCTCAACCTTTTCTGTGCCTTTCATCACTAGGTTGCTTCCTGATTCCACAGCTGAATTACACTTTCTCCAGTCTGTCTTTTGCTGATGGTGTACCTGTAGAAGCGTTTCTTCTTGCCTTTCACAACAGTGTTCAATTTCAACTCCAGACAAGCTTTGGCCTCCCTGGTTCAGTCTCTGCTTGCCCAGACAGTGCATCTGTGTTCTCTTCTGGTTGCCTGTCTCCGCTTCCACTTTACATATGTTTCTGTTTTGTTTGAGCTCATTCAGTGAGGAGTCCCATGTACAGTCAGGTGGCCTCCTGCTGTGCCCGCTGATTTTCTTGCATGTTGGGAAGCCTTGTTTTTGTGCTCTGAGAAGAGAGTTCAGGAAGATGACTGGCTGTTGTGGGCTCCTTTGCAGCTTCCTAGGGCAATCTGCTTACCATTCCCTGAGCAAGCCCCAGCTCTACTGATGTGAGTCCAGGGTCTTTAGTCTGCTTCTTTTTTTCCTTTCCTGCTTCAAGATCTCACACTACCATTTCATGATTACTGAATCCAAGGCTGCTGTTGGCTGTCATATATATGAGCGGTTCTTCCTTATTCATGAGAACCAGATCCTGCACAAGCCTGTTCAGTGCCAGCATCAAAATTTGCTCCCAGTGCGTGCTACAACGTCCCTGGCTATTTCACACCCTGCTACGCTGCTCTTGCAGTAGATGTTGTGTGATTTAAGTCGTCCATGAGAACAAGGGGCTCTGAATATTGGAGAGCCAGCCTAGGATGATGTTCTGGGTTTTGTGGTAACTGGAAATAAGTTTTCCTTAACTGGTTGTCTTGAACCACAAGAAGCTGCTGCAAAGATATACATATGATATTTTGATTTTATTTCGAAATAGAATATTTA
This sequence comes from Haliaeetus leucocephalus, assembly GCF_000737465.1. Taxonomy (NCBI): domain Eukaryota; kingdom Metazoa; phylum Chordata; class Aves; order Accipitriformes; family Accipitridae; genus Haliaeetus; species Haliaeetus leucocephalus. The sequence continues at coordinate 15,460,186 of NW_010973368.1, read as the reverse complement.
ATTTTCGATCAATTTTGAATTACCACTTTAGTGCAGTCACAAATACTAATTCAGCTGATGTCCACAGTGCAGCTGATGAGATAAAGTAACCTAGTTTTGTATAGCATGGATACATTGGTATCCATAATATTTGTTCACAACTAATGAATTTGCTAGTGATCTAAATGATTTATTTCTTTTTCTCTATATAATTTCTAGATTCTAACTACCCTAAGGTAATTAATGCGTAACTACATGAAATACTGCTTCAGATTGCACTGTATGGTTGCCTTGTGTTCAGTCTGTGCAAATAATACTTGCTCATATATATGTGCCAGAAACAACTCCTCATCCTCTTTTTTTTTTTTTAAGTGACTAATAAGAGAAGATCTTGTCCACTCATCATTACTGTATTTTGTTTCTTAGTAATTGGTGACAGTTTGCTTCTTAATCTGTTTTAGTTGGAAGATGGGGAAGAAGAGCCGAGTAAAAACTCAGAAGTCAGGTACAGGAGCCACAGCAACAGTATCTCCAAAGGAAATGTTGAACCTAATTAGTGAGTTATTGCAAAGTAAGTTTCAGTTTTATGCCTCTCTGAGAAAAGGGATGGTGTGGAGACCACTCAAAAACATTCTCTTGTTCTCTTAGTAAAGCCAGTGAATTCTATTAATTTCCTGTAAGTGGCCAAGCTTGCTATTTCAGCTTGCTTAAGATAGTAGTATGTGTCTCAGAGTATGTATCTGTTAGTATATAACCATTATTGGCTTATTTATATGTGTATATATTGGAAATACCATATTTCTGGCAGCTTTTGGCTTTACATCTCAACACAAATATAAATACCGGTGTACTCTATGTAATGTGACATTGCAGCTTTGTCAAAAATGTTTTCCTTGTAAACCTCAAGAATTACACTGTTTCTGTTTAACATTTAAGTAGTACTTTGAACTGATATCAGAGTAGAGAAATTAACTGTGGAAAGCAGTGATACAACTCAGTTCAACTGCACTGATATTTTTGTCTTTCCAATAAAAATGTGGTTGTTTTTGTTGTTGTTTGGAAACTTTTTTGTAGTGCTTAGTTCTTATATACAGACCAGAGATTGTTTCACTTGTTGAGGAACTTTGAACTTGTCCATTATTTCTAGTAAATATGAAAGCAGAGCATGATTTCATATGATAGTGCTAAAATACGGTTCACTGTTGCTACTGTTGTTAGTAACTGTGCTGAGCTACACTTCTTGAAACCCAAGTCCAGATTTTCATATCCTGGACACATCCAAATGTTGCCTCAGAAAAAGTAGAATTTTTCTTTAGCGTTGCTTGCAAAGAGGAGACAAGGAGTTGGCAGACCAGTTTGATGCTTATGCTACAATTGGCCTCTGCTTTGCTACCAAAAATAAAATGTAGATCTAATTTTCTAAGCAAAGACAAGTATCAGCTGTTCTTTTTGTCAGGCTTCCATATTTTATTCAACACAAAGATTTTTCAAATCAGTTGAGCAAAGTAATCTTCAGCTGTCCACTTGGGTTTATGCGGCTTAGATCAAGAAATCCACACACTGGCATTTAGAATATTGTCAGAGACACTGTGGATATAATCTAAAGCTAAAGCTTGGCGAAGTGTTCCTTTGCTTGTCCTTCCAGTATGCATGCGTCTATGAAAACACTATTGACTAGGCAGGTCAAATGTATGTACCAGCAAATTTCTCAATTACTTAAGGTAAGCTCTGCACTATAGTATCTGCTTTCATTACAGCAAGAATGATGGCAAGCAGGCTAATGTAAACAGAGTGCTTTGCTTGGATTATGGAAAACAGACTTCTTTTTTTTGTCTTATCTGAGACACTATCTCCTTAACAGTCTGGTTGTTTACCTTTTTTTTCTTCCTAGCTTTTTAAACATTTGATATTTCTTATATCTGAAAGAATATTAAAAAAAATAAAATGAGGTAAGTTATGCTGTAAAAATTTCTAAAGTCTCTACTAATTACATGTCAAAGAATGGGATGTTTATAACAGTACAGATTATAGTGTTCACCATGTAAACATGTTTGAAGGACAAGTAGTACTAAGGTTCAGTTAAAGTTACTGTTAAACTGTGACCTTTTCTCTGATGTTAAAAAAATACATATAAATAAAATTTATTTTTAAAAAATTTTCATTTGGCATTTTTATTTCCAGAATGCAGCAGCCCTACCCCAGGTCCTGGTAAGGAGTGGGAAGAATATGTACAGATCCGTTCACTTGTTGAGAAAATTCGCAAAAAGCAAAAAGGTAAGTGTGAAAGACTGTAAGATAAGGGTGGCTCAGAGTATTGATTTGCCTAAAGAATTGTCTGTTGACAGCTAAAAGAAATATTTTTGTTGTTGTTATTGTATAAATATTATGCAGTCCTATTATTTTGGGACAAAAGTCTTAATTTTCTGGCATGCAGTTGCTTTTTATGCTTGCAAGTGTTTCTGGAATATTCTGGTGGGCATAACCACTGGCATTAACCATTTTAATACTTATAATTCTGAGTGAATATCACAGACAAGTGATCCTGTGATAATTCTGTCTGATAAGTAGAAAAAAGAGCGTGAGATTGTCATCACAATTGGAAGGACTAGAAGTAAAAATCCTTTGAGAATGATAGGTCTTTTTGATTCCTGATTGCATAGTCTGTCCCTCTGCCTCTATAAATCTGAACATTTCAAATTTAATTTTATAACTATTTTTATTTTAACCTGAACATTTTACTGAACATGGAAACAGTTTCAGCAATTCAACATCATGACATTAAATTATGATAAAAATGTATAAAATCACAAAATAAATACATCAGCTAATAAATCTATCTGCTATTAATCAAGAATATAATTAAATAAATGCTTATGGTACCACAGTTAATATGGAGTTTTAATGGTAATTTTCCTAAGTTTAAGGTATGCTTATTTTTCAGATTAGAACAGTTTTCTTCCAGTATGTTCTGCAACAACTCACCATTGTTGATACTTTATTTTCATATTCGTTTTGTTTTTATTTGGAGGTATGCTCTAAAATGTGCTTGTAATTTTAGTAAAATTAACCTCTTTTATGACTGTTGTATTTTAGTTGCAAAGAAATAACTTTTTAACATTGGAATGAATAGATTTGGGCTGAAAAAGTCCTGAAACAATTCTTTCCTTTCTGATATTTATACGGTGACAGCAAAAAAGCCAGACTGCATTTAACATTGAGCTTGACTGGTTCATGTACTTGAAAAAGCAGAAGACTCTACTTAGAGGCTTGAAATGTCCTTTTTGCACCTGTTTTTAATAATTTTGCCTGATGCATGAGAATCTTACTTCATGAAAGGACTTTTAAACCTCTGAACATCAGTTATTGGCAGAGGGCATATAGAAGAATAAATGATACTGTTTTAGTGACTGCATCCTGTAGCTCTGTAGAGGTGAACTTGATTCATTGTTTTGCTGTCCTGTGACTTCTGTAAGTGTATGGTACATGTTCTGTTTTTTATAATGTAATATGTGTGTTATGGTAAAACATAATTCAGGTTAACAAGAACAGAGTTAGTGTTGGGGTTGGGCTGTTCACTATCTTTCTTCTGCACCAGAAAGATTGAAACATTCATGGGGGGAAATGGCTGCTGTGGTAGAATTAGTATAAAAGTATTATGTTAATAGGACTTTTTTTTTTTTCCTTGAAAGATGCAAAACATACTAACCACAGCACTGTTGACATACAAATGGCTTTTAATGTAACATTTTTACATACATAGGGAGTATGAATGTTATGGTGTCTTTCAAAACTATTTTTTAATGGAACGTGGTAATTTATACTACACAGTTTTCTAGCTTAATAAAGGCTTTAAACAATTAGCAAAGGAAGTATAAATTGCTCTTGGGAACTCTAAGATGTACAAATGAATATGTATTGCCTAAAGTGTCATAATTTGTGCTTTACTTGAATAGAACACTGGGTTGCAGAATGTGAACTAAAATGATCTTGATTATAGAAAACTCTTAATTTGAAAACTGAGTATTTTTACTTTCTAAAACTTTTTCTTGTTTGACTCACTAGTAAAATTTTAAATAAAGCTAATTTTTCAATATAGGTTTTCATCAGTATAGCTATGTTTTGTTCAGTATAGAAATAAATTGTTCCCCAGTAGTGCTTGTAATTTAAAGGAGCTGCTCTTCTCTTTGATTTGGAAAAATGTGGGAAGTATTGGACCACATCATATATGAGAAACAGAGGTAGAATTTCAGAGATGTTTACAGAATGGTTCCAAATGCAAGCTGGATGTTAAAAGCTTCCAGTAGCCTTATACAGTAGCCAGTGCTGGAAATCAAAAGAGTGAAGTCCTGGACAGTGTAAACACTTATCAAGTTTTGTAGAAGCTATGCAACTAGTCTTACTAGATTTGTGAGGCCTTAGTTCTGAAAATATTCTGCAGAAAGTAGCATACTGAAGGGAGTATGAAATAAAGGAAAATGCCAGCTTTAAAAAAAAAAAAGCCAAAACACTGTACACCACATTCTCATTGCATTAAAAAAATACTTTATCGATATCGAGTTTTTATATTGTATCATCAAAGACTATAGCTTCAGATGATACTGGCACATATGTTAGCTCTAGATTTGTTTGGTTCTGGGGCTTGAAATGCATGATTTGCAGTGGGAGGGAATATTTTGAATACCCTAATGCTACTTTCCTAAAATCCTTTTAATCTAAAGATCTGTTTATCACCTGTACTTAACCAAAATACCTTTGGATGTAAGCAACTTGCTGATGACATGTTGTCACTCATAAAATGGCCTGAGCATTTCAGGGGGGTTTGGATACTTCTAACATGATCTGACACTAGAGTTTGGGTTGAAGAGAACACAGAGGCAAAGAGGTACAAAAGGAGCTGGCTGAGTATAGCTGGGAGCTATAATGGATAGGTTCAAATCAGATGATGGTAAAGGGGGAAGCTGAGAAAATGAACGATGTTTGTGATTTCACTGGAGGACCACATGCCTGTTGGTGAAGAAAAGTGTAAAAATTTGGACGAGCTCTGTGGTGTGAGGAAGATGATCAGTCCTTAGTTATTTTAGTAGATCCGTATGCTACAGGAAAAACCTAACTGCCTTGTGTGTGAGAGAAGGAGCTTGAGATCTGCTTATCATCATTTCCAGTGCTGAACTAATGAAACTGCAGCTTGCCTCTCAAATTCCTCCTTGTGTCTGTATTAATATGTTGTGGTGATTGCATTTATCATCGATATTAAGCTGGGAAACATTTTTGCTGACCTTATTTAAAAGGGAAAGAGGAGGGAAGCTTCATATTTCATCACAGCTCAGTTTAGGTGGTTACGTTTTTAAGATGACTGGTAAGCCAATTTGGCAGAATATTTAAGTTGATGAAAATTGGGTATGACATTTGTATACTATTGAGTAACACTTAACAAAGACCAGTTATGACTCAGCTACTTCAAAGCAGAACTGCTGTGGGATAGCAGATAGCTTTTTACATGTGATTTTATATTGAACTTCTTTATATTTCTAGATCCTCTTACTTCGGCATTTGTTTTTTAATAAATTGTATATATAGGTTTGTCTGTTGTCTTTGATGGAAAAAGAGATGACTATTTCCCTGAATTGATAAAGTGGGCAACTGAAAATGGAGCATCCACAGAGGGTTTTGAAATAGCTAACTTTGAAGAGGAGGGGTTTGGTTTGAAAGCAACAAGAGAGATAAAGGTGAGCATATGAACATTTGACTTGGGTTAGAAAATCGTGTTTGGAATGTAGCTGCAGAGCTCTGGAACACTCACCACCTTCCCTTCCCCCTTTTGACTGCTTATGAAACTGCTGTTCTGAAATGCTCTCAACTCTGCATACTTGAGAAATAAAATTATTGATAAAATTGAGTATTATTTTTTATGACTATTGGGTAGTACTATGAATTTTTAATTGGTCATTTTTGTCTCTATGTTGCCTATACTGTTTACCTAATCACCAGAGTACTCTACCCCATTGATGTATCCCTCTCTTCCATGTTTTCTAACTACTTAGTCTCTTCTTTCATGTCCCTTCTTTTAAAGTGCGTGTCTTTTTGCCTCAGAAAGAGGTATTTGCAATACTTTTTCACTGAAAATGAAAAAACCAAAATTACCTGATAATTGTAAAGAATATCTTTTGATCATCAGGTAAGGAATATAGACACACAGTTATCTAACTGTTAAGAGGCAATTTTAAACGCTTAGCTTTTTCCATTCCCATTTAACAGATGGGAAACAGCTTTGAAGCACAATCAGCTGTTGTAGAAAGAATATTAGAAAATGAGCATATTGTATTCATTTTAGAGTTTCAGTAGCACATAGTTAATAAGACTAGCACTACTGGTTGATAAAAATCCTGAACAGTTCTTCTAAAGTAAGAATGGGCAATGTGAAAAAACCTCTACTAGGAGAAAATATTTGATCACGTAATTATTAGCAATATAATGTATCTGGTAGCTTTGAGGCTGTCTGGGCAATTTACATGTCAGCAGTTCCAAACTGAAGCACTTTATTTTGTAATCTAAGTGTCTTTCTTTTAAGCTTTGTGTAATGCAGATTGGAACATTTGGTTACCACAATATGAAACATAGCATGTTTGTTTAATTTGCAGTGGAAGAAAAGGAAGAATTTTGATTCAGAATAATTTTGATTTAAATAAAAAAAAATGAAAACAACCTGTAATTTAAAGACGATGTATATTTGAGACACTTGGCATATATAAATGCTAACTGACCCTCTAATGCATTTTTTCCTTTCTGCAGGCTGAAGAGTTGTTTCTGTGGGTTCCTAGAAAACTGTTGATGACAGTTGAGTCAGCTAAAAATTCAGTATTAGGTAAGAGTTTAAGTAAGTTTTTAAGCAAGAAGTTGATATGTATGGGATCATTCAGTAGGAGACTTTCTTTTTATTAGCTGATCACCTTTATTACAGGACTTGCTTGTCATGCTGACCATCGGGTTTGGAATACCTACAAGCTTGAAGTGTCAGTGGAAAGAATTTAATTTTCCTCTTTGTTTCTGGCTGAGCACACTAGATAACTTCCAGAAGTGTGTGTGTTAATTTGAACACATATCATGTAGCTTTTATAACACTTGGAGATAAAATATTATGAGGTACTGAGAGTATTCTAGTTTCTTCATGTCTTCGGTCATGCAATTGTACATGAGGTGTTTACTGTGTCAAATAACTTGCAGCATAATACAATGTGGGCAGCTAAGTATTTTAGAAACCTAAAAAGCGTTTTTGGGGGTTTTTTTTTTTTTGGAAATTCTTACACATTGTCTCATCATGTTCATTTAAAGTAAATCTGGGATTATATTTTCCATGGACAATTAATTTAGTGCCTCACCTTTCTGGGTTCATTCAGGATCCCTGTATTCTCAAGATCGAATTCTTCAAGCCATGGGCAATATAACATTGGCATTCCATCTTCTTTGTGAGCGAGCCAACCCCAACTCTTTCTGGCTGCCCTACATCCAGACACTCCCCAGTGAATATGACACTCCTCTCTATTTTGAAGAAGATGAAGTGCAGTATCTTCAGTCAACTCAGGCCATACATGACGTTTTTAGCCAATATAAAAATACAGCTCGACAGTATGCCTATTTCTACAAAGTTATTCAGGTAAGCATCTTAAATGTAGTATATGCTGGTCTCATTATGATTATTGAGAAAGGTGTGAAAACAGTGATGGTAAATAATAGAGCAAGTGTATTGCTCTTAAAGGTTTGAATCATTAAAGGAATTTCCTGCTGTTTTTTGAACTGCAGTTAAAATTTTGCAGCTCAGTAGGCTTATGAATATATATGAATGTATTTAGTTTGTTGAGAGGAGTGATTATTGCCCTTTTTTTGACATTGGGTGAGGCTTCATCTGGAATACTGCACAATTTTGGGCCCACCAGTACAAGAGGCATGTTGACAAACTGGAATGAGATCAGAGGAAGGCTATTAAGATGTCTTTTGCTTCAGCCCTTTATCCATACAAGGAGAGACTGAGGGAGCTGGATTTGTTTATTTGGGGAAGAGGAGATAAGGGATGATCCAATTATTGCTTTCAACTTGCTACTGGTACCAGACTCCGGAATTTTGCCTCTGGGAAGTTGGGCTAGGTGACCTGCAGAGATCTACAACCTATGCCGCTATGTGAAAAAACTGTAGTTTGCAGTAAACAAAGTAAAATCATAATTGTTAATTGACATAGAATAAAACCATTGCATATGTTGTACTTCCAATCACCATGGATTAACTGTTGTTTTCTATTCTATCCAACATAATTATTTTGATTGCTTTCAAATACAAAGATAAACCGATCTGGTAACAGTTTGAGTATGGGGAGGCTTGAGATGGATGAACTTTTCATCATGTTCTGAAGTAATGATTTAAATTTCTAAGTTTCTAAGATAGAACTGTTACTCTGACTGATGTCTAGACATAATTGATGTTGTAAGTGAATGGTGATACGTTGTTGTCAAGGTAGTGCTCAATGTCCAAACATCCAAAGGTTTTTGTGGCAAAATCTGTGTAAAAAGCATATGACTGTGTACTGAATTTCCACAGTTGTGTGATCTAGAGACATTTTTTTGGCACTAGGAGAGGTCAGAAGACATAAAGAAATTCTATTCTCCTTTAACGTTATCAGAGTTCCAAAGCTTTTCTATTGACTGTTTTAAGTCAACAAAAGTTAAATTATTTTGTGTAGCTGTTTGATGTTTGAAGAACTTCATGTGTTTCAAACATAGTGTCAATTTACCAAGTATAAGGATTGGAGGGATTTTGAAAACCAAAGTAATTGAAAATAGTGGGTGAAAACCAGATAAGATGCACTTAATTTTGAGACAAGTAGGGTAGGAACAATGGCTTTAATATCAGGAAGGAGCAAAATTCTTCCTTCAGGAAATGATAGTTTAGCCAACTCTTTTCTTGCCAGGTACTGTTATAGGCTGCCAGTCCACACTTGACCTTCCAGCTTTAAACTTTTTTCTCAATGTATACTGCCTGAGCAAACAGAACTCCTAAATTATATTTCTTTAGAATATCTTTTTACCCCTAAATTGTTCTACTGTTTTTAAAGAGTTATTAGCAGAGTATTGTGTAACATGATCCAATTCTCCCAACTGCTATTCATGCTCTTGCAGTACTTAGATAGCTAAACTATCACTGTGACTAGTTCCATCATTTTCATGGACTAATACTGCACTAGTAGTATAATGCGAGCGGTTATGTGGTCACAACATTAATTAAAAAAAATGTGAAATACAGTTTTACAGAGAAATGAGATCTCAGATGAAACCCTGGATTTTGACTGCCATGTGTCCAGTATTTCAGAACTGGTTCTCAGTGATTGATGAATACCTGTAGACTGATATCAAAGTGATGCAAACACAGCTGAAGAATGTATATAAAATGCAGTGGTATAACATCAGTTGAAGCATGAGATATCTATTATGTGAAAAGCTGCTTAAACGTTTGACAAAACATTTTTTGTTTATGAAAGTTTTTCATGTGGCACATAATCTGCTTAAGCATGGCAAATGCATGCTATTTCTCTTGTGCCTTAAAGCTAATAAAAGATCATTTGTTATAGCTTTTAAGCTAATGTGGTCAAAGTAATGTCTCACTAAAAAGTTACTAAAAAAAGTAATGTCTCACTATATATTCTGCATTAAAGTCCATGCTGTTGACTGGTGAGAGTAAGAAAAGCTACAGTTTGAGCCAAGAAAATAATGTACATGAGATCACTTTAGGGGGAGACTGTCTTTAGAACCCTAGTGGTGGTGATGTTCTTGCTGTACATGGTAACAAGCCTTTAATACTCTGCACTGTTGTATTTTCTGTTTTACGTTTGCAATTCTATGGAAGCTGATGTGGCAGCTCATGGAGGAAGACTTCTGAGTCTGATATTGTTGAGACTGATTCAGTTCAGTTTGATCTGCAGCAATGGGAAACCTTTGTGGAAATAGTGTTTAAATAAATGGCTATCTTCAATTTGAGCTTTATATTAGTATATCCAAGAAAATGTTTAGAACTATACTGTTGCCTTTTCTATGAACTGTTAAAATGTAGGTTCTGGTCACTTGTGGTCAGAAATCTAGACCAGAATTTTATGTTCTGGTATAATATAGCTGTTGTTTCGTGTTGAATGTGAGCATGAAGGGAGATCAGGTAGGAATCATTTGCTTTATTTACTTGTTCTTTGGAGAATGAGTGGTAACAAATACTAGGTAAGTTTTAGGTGTGTTCTGGTTGTCTGGTGCCATGCTTCAGCACTGCCATGTAACCACAATTTCAGCTGAAGGTTTCTTTACTACTATGCAGTAAATGTCACATTAGGAAGATACATAATTTCAGCTGGCTCCAGGCGTGCCAAGTCAATGTACTGGGTACCTATTATTAATGCTTTGGGTGAAAACTCATGGAGAAGTTTTAAAACTTTTTGATTTCTGTTTCTGCTGTCAAAAATAAGAACCTGTAATTTATGAAACGCTGGAGAAAAAAAGTTCGTAGTGAAAAAAAAAAGCCTCTTTCTTCCCTAAAATGAAGTACCATTTTTCATTATTCAGAAATGCTGAAATTAATTTTAGTATCATCTTGCATGCACTCATATAATTTTATGAACAAAGTTGACCCACAAAATACTAGTGCTAAGGATAATTCATGAGCATATGGGAACGGGAAGAAGAGGTGGGGAGAGAAAAATTTGTCATATAAAAGAAAAAAAAGAAACTAAAACCACTTTCCTGTTAAAGGCAGTGTACTCTGCAAGTTTTATGAAAGTCAATGTTAGATTTTTGTATACCATCATTTCATTCAGTACTACTCCTGCTTTAGCATAAGCGTTTTAATGAAAGCTGTCCTGTGTGACCACGATTTTGATACTGCTTCAGATATGCAGACTAATATTTTTTAAAATTTACAAATACACTTTTTGTAATACAAAAATCTTATAACTATATTTACTTTCTTGATAGCTATTCTACTGCAGAAAGTAAAACTAGTAGCATCTTGAAATAAAAAGTGGTTTGTTGTTATTTGAAGACACTGAAAAAGGGAATATTTTGTGCAGGCAAAGTATTTAATTCCTTTGCAGCATTTTTAGTCTGCAAAATGTTTCTAATGGGCAGGGGAATAAAAGAGTTAACAAATAATTTCTTCAAATGCTTCATTTTCTTTCCAAATAGGATTGCTAGACTGTTATTAAAATAATTTGGCTTCTGATAGGTGTGCAGCTTTAAACATTGTTTGACAAGTGCTGGTCTGTTTTATTTCCCTAGCTTCTCCATAAGGGTGGCTTTCACAGAACACTGCAGTTCTAACCCTTTCTCCAAGTGCTTAGTCTGGATACACATGAAGAATGGGCAGATTTATGAATTTCACAGCTGTTGCAAGCTTAACTATAGTCTGGTTTGATAAGCAGAAACAGGTGGGTTGTTAAATAGACAAAAATAAACCCTTGAGCATGTTAGCCAGGCTCTATAAACCCCACTGACACCTTTCTAAACATATGTAATTTGATAACTAAAAAATAGAAGTTCTTACAGATGTAGTTTAGAGGCGTATTTGACCTCTGCATTGCTATCAAAATACAGCAAACGGTCAAAAGACTACTTTCTTCACAGCAGACTTATAGCTTGCAAGATGTTTTTGTAGTTTGTTCCAAAGAGAAATTTTGTAAACTGCAAACTTGCCCTGGAAGGTATGTGCGTGACTTCCATTAACATTTATGGGCATTGCATGCCTACTGAGGGGTGAACAGGTCCCAAATACTTATGGCTTAATATTAAATTTTTTTTTGTATACTGAAATGTGGTATAATAGGCACAAGAGGGAGCCATATAGTTTACAGACATTCAGAGTAAGATTATATTCCTAAAGTAATGCAACCAAGTCTGAACCTTTTTTAAAAGAATATGCAGTGGTCTTTGTGTTTGACTTTCAGTTTGCATCTGCGTGCCAGTTTGTAGTCTACTACAGAGAAGTTCTTGTCTTGATATCTTGTTTTGACTTACAAAGAGTGCTCTTAGAGAAGGTGGAAGTGCCCAAACTCTATTTACATTTTGGACACTGTGGGTCTGAAGCAGTGTTGTATCTCTTCCCCAGGCTGTTATTACCTGCCTTACTAAAAGACAATTTTGTGATAATTTTAGTTAACTTTTAAAATCTTTGAAGTGGTAAGTCTGAAACCAGCAGAGCTGGTCAGCTAGCCATAACTTTTGCCATGGTAGCCAGCTGTATGCATTCAGTGGCACTCTATGTGTAAGTAGTATCTGTATGTAGCTGCCTCTCATGTGCTAGAAAAAGGATCAGTTTTGCGGGACTGTCCAGGATGGCAGTTTGGCCCTGATTTAGACCGTGTTTTTAGCCTGTAGTCTCTGGACCACTGGGGGACTGCAGATTTTTCTGAAGGGCACCAGCAAGCTAGCTGTTTGTAAAAGAAAAAAACCAATATGGGTGACATTGTAGTAGGCATCTGCTGTAGGCTGCCCGATCAGGAGGAAGGAAGGAGTGGATGAGGCCTTCTACAGACAGCTAGAAATAGCTTCACGTTTGCAGACCCTGGTCCTCATGGGGGACTTCAACCATCCTGATACCTGTTACAGGGACAACACAGCAGGGTGTAAGCAATCCAGGAGGTTTGTGGAGAGCATCGATGACAACTTCCTGACCCAAGCAATAGAGGATCATGACGATTGGGAGAGGTGCCTGAGTTACTGGAGGAAAGCAAATGCCACTCCTATCCTCAGGAAGGGCAGGGAGGAGGACTCGGGGAACTACAAGGCTGTCAGCCTCACTTCAATCCCTGGGAAGGTGCCATCCATCCACTGGGACCTTGACAGGCTGGAGAAATGGGCTGATAGTTGATGAAGTTCAACAAGAAGTGCAAAGTCCTGCAACTGGGGTGGAATAATCCCATGAATATGTTGGGGGCCAAGCTGAACATGAGCCAGCAATGTGCCCTTGTAGCAAAAAAGGGCTAATGGCATCCTGGGTGGCATTAGGAGTGTTGCCAGCAGGTTGAAGGAAGTGCTCCTTCCCCTCTACTCAGCACTGGTGAGACCACATCCAGAGTACGGTGTCCAGTGCTGGGCTCCCCAGTACAAGAGATCGGTAAGTAAGAATTTTAGAATTAAACCAAATGGAGAAAGCAAAGTCACCTCTTTAAGTAACATTTTAGCAAGTAAATTTAATTTTCTTTGACTCTGTTTTATGTTTCTTTGCTAATTTAATGAGCAAATACTTGCAAATGCTTTCTTTGCCTTCTGCCAAGCTACTGTTACTCGAGAAGTCAGAGCTGCCCCATGAATCACACCTTTTTTTTTAATAGAATCTATTTGGTAGAAGTCATTAATACTTTTAGATAGTATCTGTGGTCTGTTTTGTATCCAGCGTTCCTCAGGAACACTCTCATACCATTTTCTGACCAGCGTGTATTGACATCTGGACAGTGCTTGTGAAAGTGTTATTGTAGTCCCATTGTGAACACAATCCTTGCAGTAATCTATCCAAAGATGTTTTGATCTGTTTGTGTGCACTATTGGACAGAAAACTTAATTTCCTGGAGGCTGTAATCCCTTTTGATCAGATACTAAATTTGATTTATTATTCATATAAAATTTGACTAATTGATTGAGCGTGAATGAAATTCTAAAATCCAGTTATTAGCTGTTGGGCACTGGAATATAATTTTAGATAGGACGTTTTAACACATTAAGTTCTAGATCTCAAAATAATATTATAGCATCTTTAAAATCTGGTATCACATTTGACTCTTCAATATTGGGTATATTAGGTGAGATTTCACATCTCTAGCTTAATTTTGACACCAATTTTTGAAGTTGTGATGATACTTTCAATATGACTTATGCCTCTCATGTTATTTTTCTGTACTGTTTCTAATCTATCCTATTCTAATAAGCATATGATTTTCCAGGTCAGCATGAAGTAGAACGTCTGGTGTCTCTCTGTACTTGGCTTTAAGATACCACCAATTAACTTTCATGTGCTAAATAATGTTTGAGTTGAATGCAGACAAGTATACTGCCTTTTAATACATTCTAAACTATTCAAATGTTTGGAAGTTGTTTATTATTTTTAAGTTGATGTAATAGATAATATTTTAATGCTTCTAAAGAGTTCAACCAATATGCAGTCAAAAGCAAATGTGTTTGGAAGCAGAATACAGTTTTGATCATGTACCAGGTAGGTTCTTAGGGTTCTCAGTTTTCCTCCCTACTTGAGGATACTATACTCATTGGCATGCTAATCAAATAGCTTTTTTCAGAAGCGATGGCAGTGGCACTGTAAAAAATGGGTGGAAGAAACACGGCACAGCTGTAAACCCTATAAAATCTTTCCTTTTTGTTTACTTATTTGCTATGCATGTCACCTTAAGGAGAGATTTAAAATTCCATTGAGTGGGCAGTTACAAAAGTAAAATAGTGTTGCTATTTAATTTGCTTTGTCTGAATTTCAACGCCTGAGTTGTTCTACTTGGTCAACAGTAAATCAATAGGCAGTTAATAATGGAATATATTTGTGCCTTTCTGTGTTTTTCCTCTCTGTGAAAGCCAAAATATTGTATTAATCTGTTTTGCTGGCAGCAAACTGAAGATTGACTGTATGCTTGTACTGTACCGCTTAGTCTATCTATTGTAAGGTGGTTTAGACTTTGCAAACATGCACCAAATTCCTGATTTTTGTGTTGCTTTTGGTATATCCCACCCCCAGCTATGATGACAGTAACGGCAGATCCTGGGGCCTCACTGGGCCATTCCTGTGGCTGCCCCTCTCCATCGCAGAAGCAGCTACAGGCTTCGGCTGGGTTGCATCTGTCCGTCTCAGACAAATGAAGAGCTCAAGTTTTTGCGTGGGTAGGAGGTCTGCTGCCTTCTTCCCCCGTTCCTTCCTTGCCTTCCACAGGAACACTGCGACAGCTCTGGGCTTTGAGCCAGCCGGACACAGGAGGAGGTGTTTGGCTGTTCGGGCAGCATTTGCTCCTCAAACAGCTGTTCCCTATCTCCTCCAAGGAAAAGGTGGCAGGCCATATGGAGGCATCCTGTGGTCCAGATTCAGCCGATGGGCGCTGTTGGACCGTGCTGGCCTAGATCGAAATACAGGCACGTCATACTTGGTGTCTGCTATTTCTTACAGTCAAAATGTTTTAAAGTTGGAGGACAGACAGAATAAAACATATCTTTCATTTTGGATATAGATGTTATCTTTCTCTGGACATTCATTGTTAAGATCTCCTAATCAGTAGGTTTTAATTTATTTTATATTCTGAATGGTTTGTATTCTGTTATACTAGCCTAAACCCCATCTTTCCTCTAGAGAAGCAGAGATGTACTTCAAAGCATATATGCCAGTGCTAAACAAAATTTGTTTCTGCACAGTTTAAACCACATTTGGGAGGAATAATGTGTTCTCTTGTTAGTATTATGGGCTTTTAAGGCATTTTTTTGGAAGATGGGGTTCTCAACCACTCTCCTGGTTGAGAATGCAGATAAGCATCCATTTTTACAGCCAATAGAGTGGAGAGGGTTTTCTGTTTGCTTTTCTGTTAGTTGCTTTTATTTTTATTTTTTAACTGAGTTGCACTTTCTGGGGCAGTTGAGTTTATCCCCAGAGATGTTGTCTGTGTCTTTTGTGGAAGAAAGTACCGCAGCAGACATCAGGAGATCATCACGCACTTACAAGTATACTTTCTCATATAAAGTTTGTACTTATTGTGCAGATTTAATATTTTTCCTGATATAACAGCAGTTACAAATGTTCCATAAATTTAAAATATGATAACAAGCTGATGTTTCTTAGAATGGAATACTCAAAGGATGTATTCTTTAAGCACTGCAAAATTATACAGGGGACTTATCTTTGTTAAAATTAGTAATTTAACTAAATTACAAAGTGGATTATCCTCTTCAGTCAGACCCAATGCTAATACTCCACACAGTAGGAGATTGATATGTTGCTAAGTAAACCAAAGTTTATTTTCTTGTACTATGGTTTGAAGGCGAGTTCAAGAGGAAGTGGTAAGTTGTTAGTTTTGGATGTGTGTGCACTATAGTCCCAGTACATCTGGTTCCAGGACTTACCATGCCCCATGTGCCATGCTGGTTGTGCAGCAGCATGGTACCTTGGTTGTAAGATGATCATGATCCAAGCTTCCACCTAAGTGGCTGCTGGTATGATTTATCTGTAAACTTGAGTAGTCGATTCACAGGTAACAAAACTTTGGCCATACTGCTTAATATTAATGCTTGTTAGGAAACTCTTTGGATGTGGAGTAGTTGTGAATAGGAAATATTGTCCCTGTCCTTTTAAAGAAGTTCACTTCAGCCTTTCCATCACAGCATTTTATTTGTGGCTTGTGATTCACTGAATTAATAGTAGAGCTGTGTGATGAATTTGTGTGTGAACATAGTGCATGTGTTGCACTAAACAAAATGAACAAGGTGAACCTTGTAGCTCAAGAGGAGCCTAAAGAGTAAATGATACGTCGTGGTATGCAGGCATAGACCTTTGCAAGGAAACTATTTACTGTAGCTATCTTACTGTACCTGTGTGAATGAAGTACTGCAGACTGAACCTATTAATCTAAGGCTCAACATGAACGCTAAGCTCATATTTCATGAGGAGATTTACCACAGGAGATAACAGACCTAGTGTGTCTTTCTGTTACATGAACAGGGATGGGACAGACTGGCGAGGCTGTCTCATTGCAAAGCATGTCCAGTCTCAGGCCAGCTTGCTCTTCCACTTCATCCGTTCAGCCCTTAGTGGGGCTGCATTCAGCTCTAAGTGATTTTGTGAAAGGACAGGAAAAGGTGTAGAAAACTTGGTCTCTGATTTTAAAGTGTCATATCTGTGTGCCTTCCTTTCTGGGAAAGATTAGTATTTTAGAATTCTGTATGTCGAGAAGTATTCTGTAAATGGAGTGATCGAGAAGTAGATGTTAAAAAGTCCATCACTGTCTTGCCTCTGTTTAATAAAGGACACGACACAGGATTGTAGGCAGGGTACTCATTTGCAGTCAGTTCCAAATTATTTCTGTGTACTCTCTCAGCCAAATGGTAACGTCCACTTTGCATGTGAAGTGGGTTCTCAGTCCTTCAGACCCTTGAGTCAGTAGCTGATGTCATCGTTTGAGCTGTCTGTTATGCCACTGCTGTCTCATTAACTAAGAACAATTTTGCAGGTAGAAGGTACAGAAAAAGGGACTGTGCAGTTAAATTCCATTGCACCAGAAGGAGTCATTCCACTCTGCTTCCGCTGCATGAATCCCCTAATAGTCTGGAACAGTGCTTTCTTGTGTATATTGGCAGAAAGTAAATAAAAATTGCTGACATAAAGAATAAGCAGGAATGTTATTTAGATTTAATAAGTTTCAATCAGGTGGTACCTTTTTAATTTTAAGATTCATTCTATTAGGTTTTGCAAAGTAGGATGATCTTTCTTCCATTAGAAAAGTCATATAACAGTACAGGTTTGTGGACATAATTCCTAGTGCTTCATGAGTTGGGCTGTTTGAAAATTCTAGAGCATGCCTCTGTAGTTATAAACTGATATTACAAAGTAAAATAATCTTTGCCTTCGTCTCATGTCCTGTACAGCGAACTGGCTTTCCCTCGTTAGGTTAGGCAGCATATGTCCAATGGAAAAAGCGAATTCTTGTTTCCCTGTAGATCGCTAGGATCCTCCATTCTGAATTCTTTATTTTACTTAGCTTTAGGGCACTTAGAGCCTCAGCAGCTCCACAGAGATGAGTTTCTCTTCAAGGCTGCTGCTTCAAAGGATTTCCAGAGCTGGGAAAGGGACAGTAACCAGCAAATACTGACAGATCTTCCTGCTTCTGGCCCTGAAAGTGTGTGTGTGTGGTGTGTGTTTGTGTTTTTTGTACACCTACACATTGGCCTGAAACCATCAAGTAGCATCCAACAAGGCTCATAACGAAATCTCCCCATGTTAATGAGTACATTGGAAAGAGGGGAGAATCTGCAAAGAAGAGGAGGAAAAAATTGTTTGGTCAAAAGGAACGAACCCTTGGGCTTTATGTTCAAAGGAATGAAAGTTAACAAGGTGGAAGCTTAAACTGGTTTTGGCTTTAACTGTTTCACGCACCCTTAGTGTTTTGGGGGCTGGGAAGGGGGTGGAGTGATGGCCTCAGTATAATCTCAACACTTGGTATGATGCTTTCCTGGGATAGAAATGGAGCTGTCTCTACTTCAACTGTACACAAGAATTTTTTGAGAATATTGAAATCTGATTTAGTAATATTGACGCAGTGATTCCCCACAACTTTGTCTTGGACTTGTGAGTACTTGAAATATTCTTCACAGAAATCCAACCATCTGTGTGTCTACAAACTCAGGAACCAATAAAAACAAGGATTTTTTTTTTTTTTTTAGTTATGTATTACAGTGGAGTAATAGATGACTCTGTTGGTCAGCTTATCTCAGCTGAAAGGTGGTATCTTTTAAAAAAAAAACCCACTAACTTTGATGACATCCAGCAATTCACTTAATTTTTCTTATTTGGAATATACAAGGGCTAATGGTGCAAAGGAATATACCAGCCAATACGACTTCACACCAAAATACATCAATTATTTTCAACTCATCTAGTAGCATAGGTATGAACACAAATTTAACACTATGTAAACTTGTACTCTGATTTTAACTTTTACTCAAAAGTTTTTATTGAATGTTACTGTAATAAGACTTGTACTTTGCATCACCTGATAAACAAGCAAATATTAAGCTAATTTTAATGGAAATGCCTTGTCAAGATTAGGAGCTCTGATAAATGAGCTTTGGCATTTTGTGATTGAATGGGGTAAGGGATTACTGCCTCTAATAGTCTGGCCACTCTTTTACAGGAGGTTAATGCCCTTGTAGGCTGGATAGCAGAAGTGAAGGTTATGATGGCTTCTCAGCTGGAAAGGCACCCACCCTTTCTACATTGAAGCCTTCATGCTGTCCAAATACAAACAAGCCTTCTTAAAACTGGAGGAGTCCTCTAGCATCTAGTTTATAAGACTTGAGAATCATTAGCTTGTGATGTCCATCCAAAAATATGATGGAGAAATTATTAGTGCAAAGGGCTCTATGGAGCATCAGGAGTTATGCTTTCTTGTGAGACATTAAACATGAGGCATGAACCCCTGGATATTACTGCTTCCCAGAAAAAAGAAAAATGTCTGAAAGTGTCTTTTTTTTCTTTTTCCTTCTCTCCCCCCCCCCCCCCTTTCTCTTTTTCCCCTTTTGTGTACTCGGTCTTCTTT
>NW_010973368.1:15438953-15440888 GCF_000737465.1 Haliaeetus leucocephalus | reverse complement strand
GGTTGCCATACTGAGTAACTGGCTTCTAGTCTGATAGTGTTTTAGGTGACTAGAATAACAGTCTGTCTCTTTCCGCAGTGGCTGCAGACAATCTGGCAGCAATCACTGTTACTTTTTAATATTTCTGGTTATTTTGAGATATCCTCCAAATGTCTTAAAGAAGGCTTGGAACACTGAAGGGGAAAAAGCTTTTTTTTTTTTTTTTTTTGGAATAGCAGCATCAGAAGGAAAATTAAATTCAGCATGCCACTATTTGTTTTTGCAGTGGTCATCACCCTGATTGCCAGCTCTGACAATATTTTCACAGAAAGGGTAACGAAATAGATGGTATTTGTTCTTTATAATAATTCTTTCAGTAGAATGTCAGGACCTGCATCTAAATGAATATATTCACATTTTCATGTTCCCATTTTTTATTTAAAGCTTCCCCTCCCAACTTTCTGAAACTACTTCATACAGACTTGGTAAGTTAAAATTAGGGTTCATGTAGTGGATAATGTCACATTTCAAAGCTAATCTGTAGAGACCTAGCTGTGTGAACCTATAAAAGCTAGATCTGGGGTTTTTTTTACGTATTAAGTGTTTGTTTAGTTTAAGTATGTCTGTATCTTTTTTGATCAGCCCGGGCAATTTGCATGCTATGCAGCAGTCATCTTCTATACTTTATTAAATATCTGTCAATTATAAATATCAAGGTTTTACATTAATGTCAAGATAGTACATCAAAAATTCATGGAATATGTGACTTTTTTCAAGGGTATTTAATACTTAATGCATTTGTGTCATTTTTCTTTCTAGATATATTGACAGGTTTTATTAAGTGTTTGTTAGGGAGATTTCATTTTTACCAAGGGACTATAAAGAGAAGCTGCATACTAAATCAATTTTTTAATCAGAATATTGTTCTTTTTTGTGTGTCTTCACATCCTTGTAATCTATAGGGTTTTTAAGTTACGTAGGAAAATAGTCCAAGTCAGAAATCTAACATGATCAAATATGCTGACATATCTTAACTTTAAAATAGCTACTGGAATATTGTACCACGGAATGTTATAAATATGGTAATTATGTACACTGGGATTTTATTCTGCCTCGTGTCTTTTAAGACCATATATTGTGTCCTTTATCATAATTTACTAGTGGTTTAGTGTGAATTATGTCTGGATGGCCTCCATATAGGGGCAGTCCCTAAGTTGCACAAAATTACAAATGGGGAGGGTTAACAGCATTTGGTGGCATCCAGAATCTTTGCCCATGGGTTGCATGTTCAAGTTGACTCATTATAGAGGGACTACCTGTGTCAAATGAACAATTAACCTCACTGCAATCTGCTGATTTGATACAGATTTTTCTCCCGGAGAAGACAATGGCAATGTGTGTATCTTGCTTCCTATAGGTATTTGCTCCATGTTAGGGTTAAGCGTGTTGGCTGGCACTCCCTGTACAGGGTGTGAGTAGGAACTGTGCGCAGGTAGCGTGTTTAGTCTGCAAAAATCACTTTTATGCCGTTGAACCCTTCGTAATGCTTTTTTACTTTTAGCGCATTACGACCATAGTAATGATTGCCATGTGAAAACTAATTTACTCGGTTGAAAGCTGCTGTTTGGGTCGGGGGAGGAGAGCAGAAACGGGCAGAGAGGAAAGGCAGGGGTTACCCGTTTGCGTCCCGGGGGTCTCTCTCCCGCGATAAGCCCGTCAGGCCCTCGGTTGGAACCGAGGCAGCGTCCCTTCGCACCAAAGCCGAGTTGTTATCATCCCAAGCTAGGGTTGCACAATGTTGGAACGATATCCGAGGGCCGCCGCGGGGGGAGGGTCGTTTTACTTTTGGGTTTCCCGCCCCTCCAAGCCGGGGGAGAAGGGCACAGCGGCTCGGGGAGGTGCGGGTGGCTGGCACCGCTCCGCTGGGGCCGGGCTTGGGCGGCGGCGCGCAGGCGG
>NW_010973368.1:15401358-15438780 GCF_000737465.1 Haliaeetus leucocephalus | reverse complement strand
CCGGTGGTCCCGGTGCCGGTGGTCCCGGTGGTCCCGGTGCCGGTGGTCCCGGTGCCGGGCCCGGCCCAGGCGCCGCCCGCGCGGGGTCTTGTCCCGCGGGCGGGGAAGCAGCGGGGCTAAGCAGCGCTTGTCTTCACGCCAGTTAATGAGCGCCTGGTCTGCAAAGAACCGCAACGGGGACGGCACCGGCTCTTCGAGGGATCCCAACTCCTCTCTTGGTGCGAAACACCTGCGTTAGAACTGCGGGTGCGGAGTGAGATCCCGGCTCGTCACAACCGCGCTAACGGAACAGGGTGACAGGCGCTTGTGTCCCACGCTTGCTGTTGACTCACCCGGCTCAGTTTATCAAGCTGCTGTAAAATAGATTAATGATGCTAGCAATGAAAGTTGAAATTAAATGGTCAGAAAGGAGTAATATAGGGTAGCGTTTGTTTTTAAGAACTGTTATCTCCAGCTGAAGGCTAAGTTTCTACCTTCATTTCTGGAATCGAGTCTGGACTGGCCTGCTACAGCAAAGATGCCCCCTGAAATTTATTGGTTTGGATTTCAGTTCTGGTTTTGCACCAAATGTTTCTGCCAGAAGAAATAACTCTGTAAAATGTGTTGCTACAGTTAAACTCGAGGGAATTTGTCATGCAATGACCATATCACCGATGTGAATGAAAATCATACGGAGATGTAGAGTGCTTTAAAAAGAGGAAAAAAAAAAAGAAAGTGAAGGAAGGCACAGGCCTCGCTGGAATTGTTAACTTCTGTCATGTTTCAGAGAAAGCCCGTCCAAAGGGTTAACTGGAGGGGCTGAGGGAGAACAGACACCTGGGACCTAACACCCAATTGGCAGTCTTTTGTAATATATAATTTGCCTAAAATTGCGCACTGAGCACAAGCTTTTGTTTTCTAATTGATTTACGGTTTGAGCCACTTTTACCTCATCCCCTACTGTCCTGCACACGGTGCCAGCAAGTACATTACAGTGAGAAATGATAAATTACCGTGCACTTGTGATGCTAATGCATCAAGAGTAAAAAAACCTGCCTACTACATGGAGCTTCATGCATTAAGAGTGTCGCAAAGATAGAGCTATGCAAAAAATCATTTGTATCTTCTGAAATAACCGTTTGATCATTTACTTCAAGTCGTCTCTGAGACCTAATTGAACCTGAAGATTAAAATTTATGCTATTATGGCTTTCCATTTGTGAATTGGAACAAAGTTCTAAAGAAAGTGTGTGAGTGTGGGCTTAAAGCTACCTGCATTTTTGAAACTTTTAAGAAGTTAATTGATCAGAAAAGTAACAGGTATTACAGCTTCTTAAAGCCTTTTTAAAAATCTAAATATTTTGCTTGTTAATGACAACTACAGTATGCATTCTTAAACGGCATTGCTCTACTTTTAGATAGGAGCATGTGTAGATGGGTTAATGTAGATACTGTCTGATCAGTGTTTGTCACCAAAACTATTTAAATATTTTAATCTGTTTTGTTTCAGAGGTGTAGTGCAACTTTTACTGAATAACACCTTTACAGGTATTGAGGAAGAATTGAAAATCTTGTATAATTTTTCTTGCATTTGTGAAATACCTTACTGATATCCCAGAGAAGAGGAAAATGTGGAAGTTGGTGAAATCTAATGTATCTTTATTGCCTGAATTCTTTCCCCCACCCTGCATCAAGGGCTGGATTTTGTTTTACCTTCACATACTCAGTCCACCTTAAATTTTTTATTTTTGTATGATGTCTGTGGGTTCCAGTCTTGAAATATGAAGAAACAGATTTATGGCGGCTGCTGGGCACAACAAATTAAGTTGACAGTGATGTATGAGAGCATAATAGCATGATGATCCCTCTGTAGCGCGGCTGGACGCCTCCTGCTTCATTTGGCTCTTGTTAGGATCTGTTAGGCAGCTAAATAATGAAATTCTGCTGACTGATTTCTGATTTCTCTTTTCTTTCTCTTTTCACCTTTTTCTGAAACTTGCGTTTCCCAGACCCATCCTAATGCCAGCAAACTGCCCTTAAAGGATTCTTTCACTTATGACGACTACAGGTTGGTCTGTCTTTTAATTCTTTCTTTCTTTCTTTCTTTTTTAATATACATATATCTCTCTCTGTAGTGAGTTGTGGGCCCCTGGAAATGCTTCATTGACGGGAAAGCCCTGTTGTTATTGAAATGTTAAATGTAGGATTTGATACTAATACACTTTCTTAATGAAGAAGAAAGTAAAACAAATATGTAGATTTTAATTATTACAAAGGAATAGTCATTATGAGCAGTTAATTTAGCCAACTGGCACACATAGTCTGAGATTAGTAAGGCAATTCGTTGTTTCTTAAGAAAATAATTCAGTTCACATTGCAGGAGGTTTTGGTTTGGGGTTTGGGTATTTTTTTTTTAATTTCTTTTTTTATAAAAGGCTTTACCAGCACATAGTAGTAAAAACTAGTATTTACAGTGGCTGTTGAACCAGCCACTCCAGCCACCAGGAGAGCTGGAGAACTTAAGTTGTACACATGAAGCATGACTGTCACTTGGAGGTGCTATAGGGGGTGACAAAATTAAGATAAAAATAAGAAAAGTTAAGATAATGAGAGCTTTAATTCTGTTAAGTGATTAAAATGGCATGAATAAAAGGCATTCATGACATCTTACAGGGATTTTTTTAGCCTAGTCATACTTCTGGGTAAGTCTATGAAAGTGGGATTTCCAAAGCATGCCTCCTTCACTTACAGGGTCACTGCGGAACATGCCAACTTACATGTGAAGTGGTCTAAAATTTTGCAGATAAATTACAACAATTAAAAAGAAACATATTGCTATTATGTTTCAAACAGCGAGTGTATATCAAAATTATCCACAGTTTTAACTTGCTTTTTAGAAATGAAGTAGATTTCAATTTGATGGTATCTTTCTAAGCAATCTGTAGTCCTTCTGAAAAAATCCTTCTGAAAGTCTAATTCTGTAGATTAAATACTTGTTAGTAGTGGAGGCTGTGGGAGTTAAAATTATTTTGACTTTCTCCTGGTGGTAGTCCCTTTCCCTCCCCTGCCCCCAAAAAACCCTCCACAACAAATACATGTATTAAGGTCAGAACATAGTGAAACTAAGATTAGTTTTTCCCTCTGACATTTAATATTCATTTTTGTCTGAAATAAAATAAAAATGAAATTTTAGAAAATACTGAAATGTTAAACTTTTCTGAAGATTCTTATGTTTGAATAGGTAGCTAGCATTTCATTTGCTTAACCTGACTTAGAAGGGTTTTGAATGATGTCTGTGTGATAAACTATGTTATGCTTTCTTCATTCTTTTTACCTGGATATCTGTTTGGAGTACTGGGGCTTTTTTTCCTCTTTATTCTGTTAAGCAGAAAATTTAGCAATACTGTTCTAAGCCAAAAGTTCTCAAACTGAAAAGAAGTGCTTACCAAAATATGCATGTGTCAGGTGATGACATTGGTTTCCAGTTCATGCAGTATACAAGCTTTTTCAGGAGTGAGGGGAAGAATACCTCCTGGCTCTTAGAAGAGTCTGCACATAGATGAGAGCTACTGCTGCCAAGCAGTAGCTGTGAACTACTCTGAAGCCTGCAGAAATAGCTGACCCCAGGTTTGGGATGTGTGGGGAGAGGTATGTGTGCAGTGAAGGGTTGGGGAAGCAGAAGGTGACATGGGAGGGTCCTGGTTGAGGTACTGGAGGGTATGAAGGTTCTGCCGCAAAGAGTGCAGAAGAGGAGTGGGACTGCAATCCTGATTTGGGAATTGGTCTATGTACATGTCTTGGAAACCTAGGAGCTGCTGCTCCTCCTGCAAGTGGTGTTGCCTTCTACTGTTACTACAGTCAGTGTGATCTTTAAGAAAACTAAGTTTGGAAACTCCTAGCCTAAATGATTGCTTCAAGTTGGACTACAACCAGTCATATATGGATGCTTTGAACATTGACCATCTAATGTTTTTAATTTTTGTAGATGGGCGGTTTCCTCTGTTATGACACGGCAGAACCAGATTCCAACAGAAGATGGTTCCAGAGTTACATTGGCTCTAATACCTTTATGGGACATGTGTAATCATACTAATGGACTGGTAAGGATTTCTTCAGTGTTGCTGAAAGGCTTTAGGGCTTAAGTATTAAGCCTTTCAACTGCTTTAGAACAGTTTAATAATACTTTTCATTACGCTTCTTAACACAGGTATTTTATCTTCCCAAGTGACCCTAAAAAAACTAATATCTGAAAGAAAGATTTGTCAGTTCCTTAAATGTCTTACCATAGCTTTCCAGGGAGAACTTTCTTCATCTAGACAAAACTTTAGAAGTGATCGGATACTTGCATACAGTTGTGTCTCATATACGTATAATGTACCTTTAAAACTTTTCAGTTACATGATACCTTTTTTTCCAGCCAAGTTTGAATATTCTTTTGACACGGAGTTTTGTTTCTGACAGGCTGAAAAAGATTCAAAATACTGGACAGATTTGTTCTGAGAATAGGAAAGCAGACAATGATGGAGGATGCCTCTTGTAGCTACCACTAGGGAAAGTGGTTAGAAATTTGCAACTAAGAAATACTGCCTGCTCTCCTAACCATGCCCGAAGAGCCTTGTTATGGAGACAGCAACAACAAGAACAAAGCCTAGTTCAACAAAAACAGTACATCTGTTACTACATCAAAGAAATAACATGCAAAAATACTACTTTAGGGCATATTAAACATTTAAAAGGTGACACACGTATATAGAAAGTCAGACCTGCTGACATTTTGGCTTACGTGAGCTAGTTCAGAGGATGAGGTCTTGATTTCATTAACAGGCTTGATAATGTTCAAGTGAGGAAATGGAAACACATAAGAGGATGGTTTATCAATGTTGTTTAGCCAGTCTCATGTACGCTTCGAAATTCATACCCTCTAATTGCATTTCTAGTAGATAGTATTATTTATTGTAAGCAGTGAATATGACCATACTATTTAAGTAATCTGGTTCTTTTGTGGGAGAGATGACCTGATTGTTAGGACAGCAGCATGTGTTAGTATTGTTGGTATAAGAAAAGCCTAGTTTAAATTAACAAATTGTAAAGCAAGTTGTTTTTCACTTGACATTTAGCTAATTCATTGTTACTATGACTGCACCAAATACAGCATGATAGGCTAGGCTACAAAGTGGAAGTGTTTGGGGGGGGGTGTATTTATTTATTTATTTTTCCTTACTATAAGGTGATTACATGTTGTTCTTTAACAGTGATTCTTGCCTTTCACTGTTACGCAAACTCACAACTTTGATTTAGCAATAAAGCTTGTATGAGAGTCTCCAATATAAAGAAAATTGCTTAAAATTCAGAAATGTATGTTTCTGTAATATAATTCTTAGCTGCAAGCATCAGTACTTCCTGTACCCTTTTCCTGCTGGGCATCTCTTTCAGATGCTTTTGCAGAGACTTGTCTGTATTCATTAGACAACTCTTAATGAATGCCTTCAAAGTTGGGATTAGAGGAAAGAGGAAGAGAATTAAGGTTCTGGGAGGAAAAAAATTAAGTAGCCTATATTAAAAGAGCAGCTAGTTATGTTGTTTTAATCATTCAAAGTTCTATTTAAATTGATAAAGTAATTTTTATTTTTATTATGCTCTTTAACAATGGGTTTGATATGGAGCCAGCCTCTGGAGCCAAACCTGCCAATGCAGTAGTATATCAGGGTTGGAAGCATTTTTTTATGCTGAAGTGTATCCTAAAGGGTGTGTGGGGTGGTGCTGAATTTAAATATTTTGTATGTATATACAGACTTCACTCATTTGTTTCATATTTCTACAGAAAACTGTTTAAATGGTTATAGATTTAAGAAGGATACGCAACTGTAATATTGATAATGGGCTAAGAAAAGCTACTAAACCTATTTTTGTTGTGTGTTAGTTTCCTTGTACTATTAGAAATAGGGGAAAAGACTGCTAAGATAACTGTAAGCTGCTAAGATAACTGTAAGCTGTCTGTATCATAGTTTGTATTATTGTAGAGCGAGATGAGGGTGGGTTCAGCTCTAATCATAGCACATCCCTTTAAAGTACATGAAGGGAATTGTTCTTCACTGCAGGAAAGTAAGAAACAAAAGATGGCGTTGTATGCGTCCCTGTCTAGTCTATTCCAAACATAGTGCTGAAATACTTCTTGAGTCAGTCAACTACATCCCTGTTCTTGCTTTATTCCACAGGGCCCCTTTCCATGAACTAGATAATAAAATGCTCTTTGGGTTTTAACTGGAGCTAGGTCCATCCAGCTTTTTCTTGCTTCTGACACTATTAATTAGATCAACCTGCCTCTAAGAACTATATCAAAATGGTTGTCTTCATGCATTTCTCATTGTTATTCTTTAGTGGGATTGTATTTTGACAGTCAGAGGTTGATTACCAGTTCTGACAGAGCTTTGAATAAACTACATTCTGCCTGTTGGTCTGGGTCCATCCTTAATCACTGACCAAGCAGACTATTGCATGCTTTATACACAACTTGAAATTCATGTATCAGTCTGCTTCAGAAATAAAACTGAAGGGATGCAATTTGTCAGCTATCATGTGGGAAGAGAAGTAAACACCCTGTTAATTCTCTTACATGAGTGCTATTAAAAGAAAAAGGAAATAAGAGTCTAGTGCTCTGTTATGTTTTATAGAAAAGCCTTTCAGAAGCTCTGCTGTTTTGGTTTTTTTTGTTTTTGTTTTTAAATGGCAAAAATAAAAAACAATCCAAAAAGTGAGCAGTACTCTACTGGAGCATGCTTAAACTGACAGAATCCTTCTCTTAACATACTGGAATTTCCACAGTCCTTGAAAGCCTCCTGTTCCACAGGTATTTCAAGAGACTGGAATGGACTTTTCACATTCAGAAGTATTTCACTGAGTTTACATACTAACAAAATTTCAGGACAGGTCAAGTGCTGTCAAGAGTTCCCTTTTTTGAATGGATGTTACAGTTTTTCAGAAGATGACTGTATTTGAACTTGGAAGGTACATTTGTCATAGCAAAGGTAAATCCTCCAGTACCTGTAACCTGTAATGCAGGGTTAGATAACCTTCTGAACGAGAGATCTTAATTAAAAATTGCTCAGTCCAGTATAGTAAACGTACAGGAATTTCTGTGTTCAAGTACTACAGCCTGTGTTTCGCAGTAGGCCGTATTGCATGACTCTCATGTTCGCTTCTGATCTCAGCATACCACAAACCCATTAATAGACCTGAAGTGGTGGCATCTGCATGCAGAGCAGTTCTGCAAGCCTCCGCAGGGCCAGGCTGCCCCTGCTTCGGGCTGCCATTTTGGGTTTGCTGCATCGGAGGCAAGTTCCCCGTGGTCACTTTGAAAGCAATGTTTTGACTGATAAATGCACGCTTGATGATGCAAGCAGTGTAAAACTATTAACATGTAAACCATAAACCAAGATTTCAAAATAATCCGTGGAGATCTGTCTTGGACAAACTACATCCAAGATGGGAATCAGGGTACGCCACAACTCACATGTCAGCTTACAAAAAAGTATGTTTTCATTTACAAAGGCTGAGAGAGAATCTTTGGCTTCTCCTAGGTTTTTCCCCAGGCCCAGAGCATATTTTTCCATAAGTTAGCTCTGTCAGTACCGAATTCAGAATACCTACCATAAAAGTTGCTTCCTGATTGTTCAGCAGCTTATGTTCCATCCTGTGGCTGCATCTGTGCTGGCATCTTTGGTAATACTGTTCAAGAACATGCTGTTTGTCACTTTATAAAAGTATTACATTTTTAGGATAGCTTTACTTGTTAGTGCGACCCCCTTTACAGTTTTGTAATCTTTTTTGGAGAAGTACAGGTTTGTTAAGAGAGTTTATCCTCTTCCATTGCCTGCTACCATAAAAAAAATCCTTTCAGTGTTTTAAGAGTATTACTTAATTTTTAGATAAAGGGTTTATTTGCAAGTAAATTATAATTCTCTGAAGATGGTATCCCTTAAAGATCCACAGTTATCTAATCCTTTTTCATTGAGAGATCAAAAACGTGCTGGCAGTTGAAGGATAAAGCATAGCATATAGAGCTGTCACTTGGGCTCACTTCCTTGGGCCTCATGGGAGTGACTGCAAGCTCCAGAACTTTATAAGAAGCTGCCGGCTTTAGCATGGGATTGTCTGTGGTCTATGGTAGTTACTTTCCTCAGAGCCTTCTATTCACTTCAGGTAAGTTGTTTCCTCTATTGGATTTCTTTAATGCAGAGATTTTTTTAGAAAGAGATTGCTCAGGAATAGTTAAACAATCACTACCAGCTATATTATATTGTGCAGAGAAAGAAATGTATGCAATTGCTATTGTTAATATCTATTTCCAATAGGACAATGTTTTGACAATGGTGGGAGAGATAAGTATAAAATGCTTTTGTTACTCTTTCCTTGGATAGATCACTACAGGCTACAATTTAGAAGATGACCGGTGTGAATGTGTAGCGCTTCAAGATTTCAAGGCTGGAGAACAGGTAGTGTGAACAGTTATCTACATAATTGTTCTTTAATTAAGTTTTGTGGACACTTGGTAACTCCCTACAAAATTTTAATAGCAGAGTGGTGTGGATTAAGCCCTGCTACATTTGAATTTTATTATGCTGAGCTAATTTTGTGTGAAAATACTACCAAACTAAATAAGTGCATATTTTTTCAGAATAAAATATTTTCTATCACTTGGTAGACCCCAACTTTAGGAGAATTTTGATTCCTCATATTTTAAAGAACTAGTTGAAATATTCAATCACTGGTAAATGCATATACACAGATACTGAGTTTGGTGTTCTGGATGACATTAATAAAAGGCCATATCCAAAGGACCAAAGGTAAATATATTTTAGATTTGGGGCATCACTTTGCAATAGCAGATTGTAGAGTCTTTCTTAACAACGTTGTTGGTTTATGTTCTTGTTAGTCTTCATTTAACAAGAGGTTAAATGCAGTATAGTTGCCAGTCATTTTACCATGTTGTCATTCCCATGCTTAGTGAAATGAGAAAGGACCTAAAAATATACTCCTTCCCTTTCACACAGGCACGCAGGCATGTACACACCCCTTCACCCTGAAACAGAAAGTACCAAGGGAGAGTCTCGCAAAGATACATAGAACAGTTCAGAATCCAGTATTTTGTTCAAAACTGCTAAGAAACAAAAATGAATGTGAAAACTAGTGAGGCATTGAAGACAGTGCTTCCAGGAGTGTAGGAAATCTCCGGTAGGAGGGTTCCTCTGCTGTGTCAGCAGCCAGCCTAAGTCCTCAAGTGTAGTAGCACTCCGTTTTTGCTACTGCTTGTGCAACTGCAGTCAGCATGGCAAGAAAAAGACTTTGTCTATGAAACATCCTGAAATGTTTTGTAACTCAGTCTCTGAGTTATTACCTTGAGTGTATTATTTTGCCAGTCTTACACTTTATAATATTTTGATTTTCATTTTTCTTATGTATTGTTACCTTCTTTTTTAACAAAGATGTGTCTGAAAAATTTTTTTAAGTATGTCTTTCCAGAGGTATATTTATCCTCATTGCTATGCTGGGGTTTACAGTGATTGTATATTTTTTGTGTTGCTTTTAGAATTTGTTATGGTAGTCAAATATTTGCTGTTTTTTCCAATACTGGTATGATGAGTTAAAAGGGGTGCACAGTTTTTCCAGAAGTGATCCAATTTATAATTTTCCACAGCTGGCAATGGAAGTGTCATATAGCTGTTCTGGCTGCTCTCTCCGTTTCAATTATAGAGGCTTCCTCTATTTCGATTTTATTTTAGTAGTTTCACTTTGTCTGCTATTTATCAGATTTTTTAAAAATTTCTGTGCAAACTTTAACTGTTATTGACATCATTAAAGCACTTTAATTATATAATGCTTCAGTCTTTTAATATACTGTGCAGATGTTATTTCTTACAGTTTCAGCAGGAAGAGTGTATGATCCCAGCTTTTACTACTAAAATATGTGAGGCAACAGAAGTCCACAAAATCTATCAAACACTGGCCTTGAATAAAGCAACTTTCTCATTCTGTTTAATTGCCTTTTTTGTAAAACAGTCTTAGAGTGTAAGAGCATACTGTATAATCTACACATGATATGTGACTTTTAGTTTAATATGAGATGTATCATGGTAGTTTTAAAACTTGAGAGGGTTAGCAACTCTCTCAAACTCTGCCTTAACATACCTAGGCAGGTCAGTTATTCTTTATACAAGTGTGTTACAGTATAATGTTTACTATAATTTAATATCACACTTAAGCATTTAGTTCTTAGGAGAACTTAGGATAAGTGGTTCTAATCTAAAACTGAAAACAAAGAAAGTAAATGGCATCATTACTGTTGTTGAGCCCTTAAGAGAACGCTGTGCCTTTCCCTGTCAGCTAGAGTGGAGTAGAAGCTTACAGGTATCCAGAGCATTACTGTACCCTAAGGTGAAGAAGAGAGTTCTGTAACTGTTGAAACTTTTTTTTCTGATGGACAATTCCATTATCAAACAAGGGAAAATATCCTCTTGATGCAGGAGAAGACAATTGCTACTCTGACCTTTTGTCCCATGTACTTCATACAGCCTAGCCCTGAATTAAATACGTTTTGCAGGTTATATTTAGGAACTTCTTTTTTAATGTGAATTAAAGTAACCTATATGCTTTAGATAAAGAGTTCAGAGTATAGCACAAAAATAAATACTGGCTGAACGCAGATCAGATCTCTCTGTATGATATACTTTGGTATATCCATGCCTTAAGGTAACATTAAAACAAAACCAAAGCTGATCCATCAGCAGTGTAGGTTACTCTTTTGGGTGGACGTATGGGGGAAAAATGAACCCAGAAACACCATTTCTTTTAATGGGCCCTCCTTGTCTCAGATTTTTTTAGCCTTTAAAAGGCACAGGATCTTTGAAACCTTATTTCCGTATACTGGTATTTTGTGACAGTGTGAGAAAACAAAGCGTTTTCATTTTAAAGTGTAGAATAAGAACCTCTTCTCTCCTTTCAAAGTCTCTGTTACATGGATATGTTTACATCTACCTCTAAAGTATATTGCCACATTATATACAGCATTTGAATCAATACCAGAAAACAAAGCGTGTTTCTATATATAACCAAATATACCTTGTACTAGGAATAGTAACTCTTTCAGGAAATAACTTTCAAATTATGTCAGTTTTGTGAGCTGATCTTAAGCTATTTTCCTGTCCCTTCACTTCTCTTTTCATCCTTCTAGATTTACATTTTTTATGGCACTCGGTCAAACGCTGAATTTGTGATCCACAGTGGTTTTTTCTTTGATAATAATTCACATGACAGAGTGAAAATAAAGCTTGGCGTGAGTAAAAGTGACAGGCTGTATGCTATGAAGGCAGAGGTCTTAGCTCGTGCTGGTATCCCAACGTAAGTAAAACACAATGCCATGGGGTTTTTAAAACATTTCCAAAGTATATAGTATCCAGTAGGGCATGTATAAAGCTGTGCTATGGTAGTTTTCTTAGGTGTAATATTTCTTCTGTTTGTATAGGAAATTAAAGTTATTGTAATAATATTTACAGAAGTTCTATGAGCTATATTATCTGACTTGGACCATATATAAGGAAAGAGCCTTTGCTTTAATAATCATTTGAACAAAAACAGAGTGAGGATTAATTTGCAGCAATCTGTGGTTTTTCTTTCTTTCCTATCCCTTGCAGACATACTACGATGCTCAGTATGTGAACCACAGCATTTTCCTTTAGTCTTTTCAGTCCAGAGGGTACTGTTAGGAGCAGCAGACGTGAAACATTGCATTTTCATGAATTTATTATGAAAGCCGTATAAAAATAATTGTAAGTGTAAAATTGTAGAGATAATTGTTCTTTTCAGATACAGGTTAGGGAAACTTTTCTTCAGTTTGAACTAGTATTACCTAATTTTTTAAAAGTTACTTTTGTAACAGTGCATTTGTTTTATACTTTAAGGTTTTTTATGTTGAAATAAGTTCAAAAGTATGATAATAGAAATTGCATTTACTGTTGTTGTTTGATTGTTTCTTTTATTAGTTCTAGTGTTTTTGCCTTGCACTCCACTGAGCCTCCAATCTCTGCCCAGCTTTTGGCTTTCCTTCGAGTGTTTTGTATGAGTGAAGGTAAGATGTTTTATAAAGATAACCTAATTTATGTTTATTGGGGGGGGGGGGGGGGGGTTTGTTTTAGTGCCGGAATGTGATAGACATTTATATAAAACATTAAGCTAGAAGATTGGAAAAATTGAGGAGTTAAGGTTAAAAAGGGATCTATAAGCTAGTGAGAAACCCAGTCTTTGGCCATGTCTGAGGGAATATTTCGGTAACATAGGCTTTTCTGGAACTCCTAAAGCATGAGGTGATGCAATTTTTTTATTTTGTTTAATCTCCCAAGCTTTTGTGAATGAGCAAGCTTTGGAGCATGAACTTCAGTTCTTAGGTTTAAAAATGGTTCACAGAACAAGATCATGTGAGACCTAGGGTCTTACATGCTGAAAATCATAGCATATTAGCCATCACTGCTAGAATCATTTAGGTATGGAACTGGAATATCCTGTACTGTAGGAGAAATATGGAAGAGACCTTTCAAAGTTGAGTATTTTCAGTATTTTGGTAATTCATAATCTAAAACCAACTTATGTATTTGCAAACTGTCTTTGTACTGTTTCTCTTATGTTAGGGGCTTTGAGGGGGAAATATGTGTACAGTTAATAAATATTCACCTAATTTGTGCATGTGAAACTGCTGATTAGATATTTGTAATAGCTGCTTGCTGGTTAGATGCGGTTTTGGAGGTTATACATGTGACAGTTTTTCATGACAGTGAGTGAATTCCCTTGCAATTAGGGATGCTGTGCAGATGATGTGGATTTTAATACCAGTAGGAATACTGAAGTTGTTAAGCTTTTGCATGTGCTCTATTTGCTTTCTTTAATAAAAGCAACCTATCTTATTTAGTGTTGTGCCTTCGCTGCATCCTGTCATCCATCTTTTAGAACTTATTAAGAAATTGGAATGGAATAGTTCAGTTGGAAGGGATATACAACAATCATCTAGTCCAACTGCCTGACCACTTCAGGGAAGCAAATCCAAGTAAAGAAAATTTTAAGATGCTGATGAGGGGGTGAATTTTGGCTTAGAGAAGAGAATATAGCTAGTGGACATTTTAACTGCATTTCTCTGAAACATGATTGTGCTCAGATTATTCATATGTCTTAAATACTGTATAAGAAAACTGTTCATTGAGAAACTACATTCAAGTGTTTTGTGAAGTTTGTGATAGCTGCTTTGCAGGAGTGAAATTTGGTCATTAAAAGATTAATGGAATTTGTGTAATGTCAAGGAGCTGATTAAACATTTTCTGCTCTGTGTGAGGCTTGTTTGATGGATGTCTTTTCTGACCAACTGTAGGGAATTTCTGCTACTGAAAAAGATTACCAAAACAATAGGAAGAATGATTCCATTGCTATTTGCACACTCTCTGGCCTGTTCCTTTTATTATCAAAAGGTTTGCTGAACTCTTTAAAGAATTACTCCCTTTTGTTTATCAACTATTATACAAAACATTCCATCTCACTGTCACAGAGTTACACTGTGTATGAGAAGCTATGATATATAAATTATCTTTACTTCCAAGTGGAGCAAAAGGTCCATTTTCTGTTAAGATTTCCAGTTGCCTCTTTGAGGAGAATCCTAGAAATAACCAACATATCTGATAATTCTTACTTGGGGAGAGGTTTTTTTGTTAGCTGCTCAAAGCTATACTATTGAAAATAAATCTTTCTGCAGTTTTTCAACTGACAAAGTGAATGATGAGATTGTTTTTTAACAGATTGGTTTTATACTTATTGCAGAAGAGCTGAAGGAGCACTTGATAGGCGAGCGTGCCATTGACAAAATCTTCACTCTGGGGAACTCTGAGTTTCCCATTAGCTGGGACAATGAAGTTAAACTTTGGACATTCCTAGAAGCCAGAGCATCCCTCCTTTTGAAAACCTATAAAACAACTGTGGAGGTAAACTTATCATTATATGTAACTTAAATGTCTGAAATGTTCCGTGTTATGATTGTAGGAAAAGATATTTTGTCCCCATCTTGTCTTTACAAACTTTAATCTGAATGTTAGTACATAATTCATTCTGTACTTTTTCAAGTGTAGAAGCAGATTTGCATTATCTAAGGAAAATCAAATAATATTGCAAAAAAGAATGTTTTCTTAATGTATTTTTAGTTTGATTCTCCAAATAGAGGCTACCTGCTTTTTCTCTGCAAGTAAAATGGAGAATCAGTTTCAACTCACTGTCTATCAGTTGCATTCTCCAGACTGCAAAGAAATGTACTGCTATTGCAAGTGTATAAGTGAACCTACATGTTTCATGTATTTGTGAAGTCTCCTGACTTTGCTTGTTACGCACTGCTCGATGTGGAGAAGTTTTTGGCTCCTTTATGAATTCTTGACATACTTCACTGGGACTCTATGCAGACCCCCTCATTCATATACGTCCATTTGGCTCAGCCTGAAGAACCTTGTGTCACTTACTGTTAATGCATAGAGAGAAAAAATGAGGGATTTTTTTTTTATTGTGTTTGTTATTACTAATAAACTTGCTTTTTCTTTTCTAACAGGATGATAAGTCCTTCCTGGAGACCCATGACCTTACTTCACATGCGATAATGGCTATTAAATTGCGCTTAGGTGAAAAAGAGATCTTGGAGAAAGCAGTAAAGAGTGCAGCTGCTAGCCGAGAGTATTATACCAAACAAATGGCAGATGGAGCTCCGCTTCCTAAATATGAAGAGAGCAATATTGCTTTGTTGGAGAACAGTGTGGCAGACTCTAGACTCCCTATTGTCTTGAGAAATTTAGAAGATGTGGAAGAGCAAGGGGACTTAAAGATTGATGAAGCTATTGATGCTGAAGTCACAGAGAATGGGTTTGTAAATGGTGAAAACTCTCTATTTAATGGGATCAAATCAGAAAGTGAAAATCTAAATAAAGAGAAAAGCAACAGAGAGACTGAAGATGCCAAAGAATCTTCTTCAGAAAGTACTGATGAGGTTAAAGAATAGTCCTAAAATTTTACTTTCTTGTGAAATTAAATTAGCTGAAGTTTATGAACAGTGCATTTATGTTGGTGTGTTTCTTTGTTAACGTTTCTCTTTCTGCAGAGAAAAATGTTTTTGCTGCTTTATATAAAAATGAATTTTTAAGTTATTTAAAAGATTTAGCATCCCTTTTCAATTAAGATTGCCATCTTGCTTTCAGGCAAAAACTGGGGAAAGAGGTGCCTTTGGAAGATTTTGCAGCCCTTTGTTGAACCAAATGTATTTTCTTCCTGGGGAAGAATTAAGCTCTTCTATCTGCTGTGCTTTTGTTGTTCTGTCACTCTGACTACCGAAATTAAAAGCTTGCTCTGCCTCCTGCCAAGAAAAGCAGAAGGCAGGACTGACTCGGTATTCAGCATGAAGGTGGGAGAGCAGTACAGCAGAAAACTGGATAAGAGGATCAGAAACTTGGGAGACTGGAGGAAAACCTGTTTAAAATCAGGTATGCCAGTCCAGAAAAAGGTAAGGTGGCAACCTTATGATTGGTAGTTTTAAATGTTGATGAGAATCCAAATTGTATACACTTAAAGTGATCTCTGAAGATTTCAGTTTACTTTGTCTTTTGTTTGCTGTATAAAAATATCTCATCGTTCTTCTTCAGTCAGAGTTAGGCTGCTACAATACAACATTCACCAACTTTTAAAGGCTGACTTCTTTTTATTTCCAGGTGGTACCTTTTATTTACAAGGTTGGCAGTGCTACTGGAGAGTTTGAAAGCAGATAGGCCAAGCCACAGCTTTAAATTGACTGTTCAAAGTGAGGTTGCTTCCCAGCTTGTTCAGGTTTTCACAAATAGCTAGAGATTTTCAAAGCTACACTTTTGACTAAACCATTATTAAAAGGAAAATATGATTAATATTCCTGTCTGCTACTCCTTCATTTCTGTGTTGTTGGATGTTACATCGAATGTGACATGGTTAGCCGATCTTACTCAACTGCGTCTTTTGGTTAACATATTAATTGATGCTGTTTTCTTGAAGGAAATGGCAGGCAGGCTAATGTATTTTTGGCCCAAGTCCAGAGCACAGCCAAGTCTGCAGTACACTTTGCCATTTAGATTGTGTCTCCGTCTGATGCACATTTCTTGGGATACCTCCACAAGTTAAGCAGGTCTACTGTCTCTAGCAGTTTTGGTCATCCTCACACTCTATGTTTTAACTTCTAGGTGGAAACAATACAATCCTAGCACAGTGCAATATCAGAACAAGGGTAATTCCAAGGCTTGACTTTGAAATTACCTGGTATTGGGAAAAGAGGAGGGTGGAATATTTTTATTTTGTGGGTGAATGGAGAGGAGTATAAAATGATTTAATTTTGTTCTCAATATTAAGGACTTTGTCTTTACCTTTGTATCCTTAACTTCAAGGTAATGGATAGAATGGAGAAGCTTGGACAATTGTTTAAAGCTCAGTAGATGTTGCAACCTGCTCATCCAAGATCAGCTGCAGTTAAATGTCTTTTGGCATATTCATAGTTTTATTAGATTTTGCTTCTTTTATACTGCAACTTGGAAAATGTGTTTTTGCATAAATCTTTGGTGCAATACACATGATAAGTAGTGACTTTCTTTCAGGTTGTCATAGCAGTTTTGGTGTTCAGCTAGTATCAGTGTGGGGAAAATAGAAAAAATAGTTTTTTAAAAAATATTTCACTAAGAATGGCACGTTGCCATTGCACCTTGGATATTGCTTCACTGCTAACAAGATGCTGGACCAGTATTTTTGTAACTATATGCTGCCTTTGGTAGAATGTTATGAATTGTTGTCTTGACAGTTTAAATGTCATACAAAAGTCATTACATTTCAGTTTTTATTAGGACCAATATTCCGTTTCTGTTCCTGCCACTTACATTGCAGAACCTTGTACTAGATACTATGATGCAATTCTGAAACTAGCCTTCCCTGAAAATTATAACTGTAATTCAGAATTTAAATGCTTTGATTTGATCTGATACACTGTATTTTGTTCCAGTATTTGCTGATATCTATGGCTTAGCAAAGCCTGTGGTCACCACAGGACAGAATATGTGGGTTTTCTTGAATAAAATATAATTCTACCATGTCTTCCCTAGTGAGTGTATTACACAAACAAAACCTCTACCTGCTACCTGCTGTAACTTTTGGGGTCTGTGGGGAGAGGAATAACTGTCCAGGTGTACGGTTAAAGATTAAAGGAGAAATAACTGGTTTAAAAAAAAAAAAAAAAAAAAGAGGGATTCTAGTAAACAGAAAGGGAAAGTGGTCTATTAAGCACATGGTCAAATTCTTACTCTTCATCTGTTAGTGTTATTTAGAAAAATATGTTGCATACAATAAAAATAGTGAGTAATCTAATTCTGTAATTTGCATTTTTCCTCTATGCATGTAATGG
Organism: Haliaeetus leucocephalus; assembly: GCF_000737465.1. Taxonomy (NCBI): domain Eukaryota; kingdom Metazoa; phylum Chordata; class Aves; order Accipitriformes; family Accipitridae; genus Haliaeetus; species Haliaeetus leucocephalus. Next base: position 15,421,329 of record NW_010973368.1, on the reverse strand, counting down.
TTTCTCAGAAGCACTAACCTAAAACTTAAGCTTTTGAAAACTGAGGTGGAAACAAAAAAATTGGCACTGATGAGCCCTTATTACCATCTGTCATGAAAACAGACCTTTCAAAGCATTTTAAAGTTAACTTTCTTCATAATGTTTGGGTAAGAGGCTGTTCACACTAATCCCAGGCTAAATGCCAAATCTTGCTTCTGTTTAGCTAGCTCTCTGAAGTATTCCTGCAAGAAAGACATCACTTGGATTTCTCGGACTGTTCTCCAAAAACAAAACAGGGAAAAAAAACCCAGAACTTTTGAATTTTACATGAACCTACCTACTGATGAATCATTTCCCTAACAACCTATAACTATTTTGGCTCTATACTGCAAGATGATGTCCGTATAGCCCTGCTGATAAAGTCGATTATACAAAATCGAGCAACAGCCTCCTCTCTGAAAAAATGCTTGTAAAGTATGTAAATGCAACCTTAGCTTAAGTGCTGTCATGAGTAAATGAGAGCTGAGAACCTTCTGGCTGTGGAGGTAAGATGGTTTAGGATCTTGGCTAAAACAAGTTGTGTTTTAGCATCTTGGCTGAAATAAGTATTCCTTTCTTTGGACATCGTTAAAAGGCGGTATGTACAGAAAATCTATGCAACTCAACAGTAGCTACATCTTGAGGCTAATCTGCCTTTATAGAGGAATGATCATCATGAAGTCATGAAACTAGCATGTTTTAAAGGTACACTGGAAGATTTAGGTTACACAAACTATTCTTCTCTAGTTCACGTGTTTAGAAACAGTATTTAATATCTGCTGCTGCCACTTCTATCACCCTTTTTTTTCTTTTATAGAAAGGCACATGAAGTCATAATGAAACATAATTTGGAGTATTTCAGTCTGACACACTAAAAATGCTCCTAAAATCCACTACTTTTTTTCTGATTTTATGGACTGAAAGTCAGTCCTTGCTATTTCTTGTACTCTGTGCCAAACAGGAGCATTTAGGCAAAACATTGCTCTATGAAATATATCTGATGAAGCATCCTTTTTCTCTAGAAGATTTTTCACTGATCCTTGTTGAAGCCAGATATGATCACATGATTTTCACATAATTACCATCTATATTTAATAGTTTCTAACACTCTTCCTTCTTTGAGTGCATTGCTTGCTGTACAAAGTGCAGCACGTAAATTGGTGACTCACGGTCAGAAGAGCTTCCTTAGCATTTCTTGTTTTTTACAGCTATTTCCTAATGAATGCCACAAGTTTGGAAACCATGTGGGGTATTTCTCAGTTAAAATAAATAAATCTCAATCTATACTTAAGAAAAAAAGCCACAAATGGTCCTGGATTCTTTTGGCTTTTGTGTCTCCTTAGGTTCTCTGGTGTATTCAGCGTATTTCAAAACTAAATGAATAACTGCTATAAAGCTAGTGTAAATGACATAAACTTGAGCTTTAGCAATACAAATGAAATCTATGATAATTTGTTTAGTGAAAAACACAAATTGAAATTTTGCCAAATGCCAAAGTCCCTAACCTATGGTTCCAAGCAGAAACCAAAACACCCAAACCCGGTAGCCCTTTGCTGGATATGGAGTGCTCTAGTACTTATACTCCTGCATTATCAGTAATAGGCTTTGAAATGTGCTTCAATAAGCTGTTTGGTGTAGCAGCATACGTTGGGTGGTATATGGTAATCATGTACTTCTAGCAAAATGTGATTTTTGCCTTGTATGCTGTCTTTAGTCTTTAACAAATATCTTTATTTTCAGTGTATGTAGACATGAAATTTCACTTACAAATTAATTTTTTTTTTATTTTTTTTTTACATTGGTAGCAGCATGAATTGGACCTGGCAGTTTACAAAAGCAAGCAAGTTGGTCATCAGTGTTTGCATTGTCCAGAAAGTGTTGCACAGTCAGTACTGGAGTGGTTGGAAACCAGAAAGCATTTGACTTCTGCCTTTGTGTCTCATGCTAGGAAGCCTTAACAGCTGGAGCTGGTGCCATTTTTCATCATGAAAGATGAAGCTAGGTAGGGGTGGAAAACAAGGAGATGTCCTTTCTCAAGTGGAAAAAAAAAAGCTGGACAACTGGACACCCTCTAGCTTGTCTCAGAGGCAAGTGTTGCTCTCCTGAAGAATAAGAAGTTTAGGAATTATTTCAGTGAGTGTTCAAAAAAAGAGCATCTCCAATTAGTACTGTAATTACTGTGTATTTCTAATTTCACAATTAGACAAGGGCTTCGCTTTCCCTAGGAACAGGTGAAAACATATGAATTACAAACTGTTGTAATGTGTTAAACTGGCAGAGAAGAACAGATATAAGCTGCTTGCCTTGCTGTCAGTGCAGTGCTGAGGGCAACCTGAGTGAAGGCTGGGTTGGAGTCACCGTTGTCCATTCACTTGCTCTTTTGGCATTGTGGGAGAACTACTCAACACGAAGGGGGTAAGGAAAGGCTTTGCAAATCCAGCATGGAAGGATTGGACAAAGCAACAGAGAGCAGTATGAAAATAGAAGATAGTGGTGTATTCAGGACATTCACCTGAAATGTAATGTGTCTAGACTTAGGGACCTTTGTCCACATAATATTTTTGTGTATAGGACTATTTTATTATATAAAGCTGATCAAACATAGAAGAGGCTTTTGAACCTGACTCTTCTATCCTCCAGGTGATTCTTTCTGTTGACTGTGCTCTGAACTCCTTTTATTTCTGTTTTTCTGATTTAAAGATTTTTGGGTATGTTCATGCAGAATTTTTTTTTTAACTTCCCAGTTTGGAGAAACTAGACAATCTTTTTCCAATTAAATCCAGTTCAAACATGGCAAAATAGGTAATGCTGACCACCACAACTTTGTGCCTTTGAGCAGCTTAACATGAACTGGAGTGAAACAGATCTGTAGCCCTTTGAGACTTTGCTTCTTCAGAAAGGTGTTTAAAATCTGCATGAGGATAGGGAATAAAATCTTGCATGTGTGAGCAATGTTGATTTCCCAGCTGAATCACCATTACTTATGCACAGATTCAGACACCAGCAAAATGAGATAATTAAACTTAAACACTTAACATTTTATTTAATATTAAGCATATATTGTTCTTGAAAAATGGGCCAATTTGACCGCCCTGAACATACAAGTCATTTGTCCTTTGAATAGAATCAACAGGGGCAAAAAGCAAGTTTCTCTGTAGCATCCCACACGTGGCAAGACCAAGATTAGCTTAATTCTAGCATGCTGCCTTGTTTCGCTTACAGATGTTACTGGCCAGGTAGCGTCTTGCTTTGTGTCAGGCTGGGGCCACCTACATGTTCCCTAGATGCCCTTGCTATCCATAGGAGAAATATTGGCTGTCATTCTGGCCAATTAATCCATGTTTGACATGGTGGTGTGGAATTCGGTAGATTTTGCACTGGGCTGCTGACTTGGATCTGTGCAAATGGAGTATTATTATTTTACTTTCTTTTAGCGAATGCTGTTTGATTTAAATATTCTGTAGTTTGTTGTCATATTTACAAAACTTGTCTGTTTCTCATCTGTAAGGCTGAAATTTGGGAACTATGTAGGTGTTCTGCATCTAGCAATTGCGTTATGGTATGGGTTAAGGCAAATTCATTTCCCTTTGCTTTATTCCGTGCTGGTTCACCACTTTCAGTGCTGTTAGTAACTCAGCCAAGACTCCTAATTTCAGCGCTAATAAGTGGGGTTGTATACAGATTTGTGGTCTAAAGGTATGAATAATGTGCCTTAAAACTGAATCTCCATACTGAAACAGGCATGCACAAACAGCCTCCTATGAACTGCAAAGGAATTTTTCGATTAACTTGAATATCTGTAAGAAAGCCCCACTGCCTGCAGCAATTAATTCAAGTGATTGGATGCTAGGAATGGTTTATTATAATTGCACACAGGTAGTAATTTATTAGGGTGGCTGTTTCTTTTGGCATATGTCAAGAAGGTCAGAGTTTAGACTTTTTTGGACATTAACCTAGTCTTCTGAAGCTCTGAAGTTCCACTTTTTGGTCATTAATTTCATACATGCTGAGATTGTGACAATTAACCCACTTAATAAAGGTCAAGTTTCAATTTTTCCAATTTCTGGAACACTTAACTTTATTCCTTCTTGAAAATGGGCAGATACAGAATGATAAATAGTTATTAAATGAGAACGAAGATGTAGTTCTGCTGTCAAGATACTATTGAATGGTTAGTTAACAAAAGGACCAGAACTGCTATGGATTTGAAGTAAAACAGACTACAGGAAAATGAAATAGAAAAGTGTAGGTTACAGTAAGCTGTTTAAAATCATTTCCACTAACATTCCTGTTAACTTACTCTACCTTAGCATCTAATTATGCAAATCCATAATTTATCCCTTTAATTTTTTTCACATATACATGTGATTTTTCCCACGGCGCTAAAGCAGCATCTAACCACAACTGAAAGGCATAAACAAGCAAAGTGAATAAGGAAATGGTGGTGGTGTTTTCAGATGACCAAAGCCTAGTTATACTGCATTTTAATAATACCTGGATTTCAATGAGCCACAAGATTAGATAAAAATAAACCCTTGGTTCTGTGTAGTGGCATCAATTCCTAAAGGATACATTGGAATGTTGGGTCTCTTAAGATTTCACTTAAAAATTAGAACTGAAGTATGTTGTCATTTTCAAAACTTCTGAAAAGTATCCATCAAAAAGCATATTTATTCATTTTAAATTGCATCATCCATTGAAGAAGTGTTTGCAGATGAATCAGAAGTAGTCATTTTCTATGTTAATAAAATCATTGCACCTTTATGTATTATGTCATTGCACCATTGCATTATGTCAGTGCTGAGTGATTTTTGGAAACCTATTTTTCACATACATTTTTGCATAGTTTTTAGGTATCAACTAAGATTGTAAGTCCTTCTGGAGTATTACTGCAGCAGTTTTATAGGTTGATGCTGAACACTTCAATGCAGGAATGACACAGAAATATTTCAAATAATAAGAAACTGTGGATTGAAAATAATAGTTTTTCCGGTATAATTTTTTCATGAAGTAGTACAAGTACTATTACCCAAACCTTAGAAATGTAGGTATCATTGTCACAAATCCTCAGTCCTGTTTTGTGGAAGCTGCAGCTTTGGGCTTCTGAACAGGCTCACTTCAAGTACAGGGGTTTGAAGTATCCAGCACTATTAACATGTGCACCAATGTAACTGCACAACATTCATATTCTAATATCATCACTCAAGATTAGATGAAATTATTTCCCCCCTGGAAAAAAAATGTGGCTTTTAGTTTCAAATACTGCAATACAGTTTGGACAGTTTGGAACTCATGTGGCTTGTTTTTCACAGGAGAGGTCTAGCTATTGCTTTAAAAACTCTTGCATTGTCCTTAGAGGTTTTTACACACATGCACACACACACACACACACACACACACGCACTTGAGGTACTCTCTGCCCCTTCTCCCTTTGAGAGAAGTTATTAGCCTGTGCTAATGCTGTCTAAATGCTCACTTGTTAGTAGTGATACTTGCGGGACGGATGATTTATAGCCACTTGATTCAAAAGATTTTCAGCTAAAGCTAAGTAATCATTTCAAATGATCAAATATCATCTGCCACAAGAAGCAAATACACAGCACAATGATAGTTATCAAGCTTGCTCTCAGCAAAGTATATTAATCTTTTCTTCAGATTTTACTTTTGGGAGTAGTACTATTCTCTGACAGAACAGTTCAGTCATCTTAAGCTGAGTTTCCAGAAGCAGCAGCATTTTTCCTCGGTGAAATGAGGTTCAACAGCTAGAACTTCAGCCTAAAAATTATGTGCAGTCTTGAGGTGGACCTTATGATTTTGCATCACAAGAAATTAGCTAGCCTCTTCCTCTTCTTTCTCTTTATTAAGAAAGCTATTTTTGTTGTCCATATTGGGCAACTGTATAAAAATAGGCAAGTTTTATATCTTGGCAGGATTAAATGAGAAGTATGTATGTCTCTTCATATCCTTGAATATCAAAACAAGACAAGCCTATTTAGGAACTAGAATTTTATTGCTTAACATATATTTGCATCATGCAGTGAAGACATTCACTTTCATGGCACGTTTTCTCCCAATGGTTTCCAAATGCCTTGCAGCTCTCTCAAAGCTGAATTTTTGCAGTACTTTTCTGAGATGAAGAAGTATTATTATGTTTTCTTACATGAAGAAGGGGCTACAATAGGGTGGCAGAGCCTGAATCTGGTTCTGGTCACGAGAGATGGTTTTGTTAAATGTTTTCAGGATCATGTGAAATAGTTTCGTGAACAAACTACAAGATTGTTTCTAGAAAGAGAGAAAAAGATGTGCCTGCTACTTGTTTAGAACAAATGTTTACTAAAATAAGCAGCTTATCTTTAGGAATAGAAGATCACTAAGTATTGGGGTTTTTTTCTGCCTAGCCATGGACTGGGGGAAGAAAGTAATGCTGTAACAGCAGTGCTAAGCCTCCCCAAGGACAGGCTGGCATTCATGGGTGTAATTGTACCTGTTCTGATCTGACTTCTTCTCTGGGTTTGGTGGTGGCAAATACAAATAAAGTGTTAGTTTGGAAAACACTGAAGAACACGTAATGATATGGTCTGATCATCCCATTTCCGAGAAGATATAAAGAGTCAAATACAGACAAGAAAGTCAAGGTGGAGCTTCTCTATGAGAGAGCCTCCAAAGACTCTTTGAGGTAAAGAATAGTTGTGATACAGATATACAAAGTAATGAAAGGTGCTGTAGGGAAAGGCTTAGCTGGTTGATTTAGTGACAGAAATGTTCTCTCAGGAATGTGTTGGTCTAAACTGCACAAATCTGCAGGAAAGGGTGAGATTTAGCATGTCTTCCTCATGCAGAGAACTTCTGAAAACATTGGATCTGTCAAAGCATCCTATTTTGATGTTTCAAGGCTGAGTTGTTCAAGAAACAAAACCTGGGCAGTGACATGATCTCTTTGCATTTCCCTACATGTTACTTAAGTATTTCTTAAGTTACTTAAGTCTCAAGTGTTAAGAATTTGTTGGTCATGTTCAAATTTGACAAAATTATGGAAAGCTCAGAGATTGCTGAGTCCCATGAAAATCACCAGCCAGGTAGTGTAGTGCCCTGCTTTAGGGACAGACCTGCTTCAAAAGCTGAGATGTTGTTAGCCTGCAGAAAATCCACGTGGAGACAGCCCTAATCACAGTTCATGGTCAACCATGAGAGCCAGAAGAAAACCATGCCTTGCTGTTTGCAAAAGTAACTTAAACTCTCTGATTTGGGTGTGAAATGACCTTTTATTTAAGAGTGTAAGCTAGTATGATTTAAAGACTTCAACTAATTTCTTTGAAACGTTGAAGTAAAAGATTCAAAGCTATCAAGATCTCAATAGCTTTTTGTCCTCTGGTGCAAATGGTCAAGAATGAACTTTGCTGCAAATTGAAGAACAAACTTGGAATTGAATTGGAAAGTTGCGGTTTGGTCCAGCCCCAGTCCCATTCATCCTTCTCTATGCAGGAGGACCGGGGGCAGTCTGAAAGGCAGAGAACCTCAAATTAACCCAATAAAACACAGCTGACCACTGACACTTCATGCTATAGCAAACAAAGCAAGAAAACCACCACTCAGGAGGAGTCTGAAAAGATAAAGGATTGGTCTTAATGCTTCAGATTTCTGTTAAAGGAAATAGACAAAATTAAGAAGATAATTAGCCCTCAGCCCTAAGATTACAAGCAGATTCAGATTGAGGGGGGGAAGATAGAAACTTACCCATGGGCAGGTAATTACATAGTTGTCTAAGGAGCAAGGTTTTTGCATTGCTTTTGATGCTTTTTCTATGCATGACAGAATGGAAGTTCAGTGGTCTGACCTGGATTTCCTACATTCCTCGAAAGACCAGTCAGACTGAGTCTTTGATAACAGACTCATCAGTTTGGCAATATGGAGCTTGAGGAAGTGTGCATAAGTTTCCCTCCTATTTTATTTTATTTGACAACCTTTTTTTGAAGATCAGAGCATACTTACAATTTTTATAGAACTCCTAAATCATTAAACTTACCACATATGCTTATAAATGTCTTTTGTAGTCTGGTTCAGTTTTTTCATATGCTGGGTTTATATCAGGTAAACTGGAATAAATGCCGGCTCCTGACTCCCACCTGGTTCTCGATATCCCCATGAACACTTGCTGGCAAATTGAGTTAACTCTCTACCACTTGAAATAGCCACTAAATGAGATCCACATGCTTTTCAGCTTTCTGACCTTTTTGGCCTATTTACAAGTCAAATGGAGCATGTAAGTGGTGTACCAACCTCAGTAGAGGTTGATATGGCTGTCCATCATCTTCAGCCTTCACAGGCTCCTAGAGAGTACAGCTGCTTTGGTCAGCTGGCATTTGGATATAGGACTTCACCAGTTACTAATATGAAGGAGGAGAACATGCGCAGAACAGGTGTCGCTGAGGTGGCTGAAAAGGCTGGGATGAAATAATACAGATAGAGCAATAGTAATGAGTCAGTTGAAAATGTAACCTCAAACACAGAAATGTTAAACCTAATAAGCCTAAAAATCTGAAGAGTGTCAATTTTCCTGTTTGTTTAGGTTTGTTAGGGTTTTTTTTTTTAACATCTTTCATATTTGCAAGATCTCTAAAGACACCCGTGCCCTCTCTGGTAAAGGGATAAATATGGTACTTACTGGTCTGAGATCTCATTTTGTTCCATTTAAAACCAAGTAAGTGTGCTTTACAGATCACTGGAAGTCTGTAAAAGGATTTACCTCCAAAGCTTGCAAACCAGCCATGGAACAAAGGGAGAATAGCCCTTGTTTGAAGTCAGTGGTTACCAAAATGCAGTATCTTGGCATTCCAAGTGCCAGTTTTTTCCTTTGTAAAGCATGCTGCAGTATTCTGGAGCAAGTGCCTCACGCTGTGGTGCAGGATCTCTACCTTTGCTGCCCCTCTGTCTCTTTTCATTGACACGCAGAGAAAGCTACAGCATCGACGGTCTTCGTTGCATCATCCTCCGTACCCATGAGCAGAGCTTCAGACGTTGTACTACTTCTGTCTGGTTCAGGTGGGTCATAAGAGAAGATTATTTCATTAGTAAATGTAAGAACTGCAGAAGGACTGGGTGTTAGCTGAGTCCCAGGCCAGAACCTTAGGAATGGGCTACAGATTATTCACTCAGCCCACAGTGGGGAACAGCTGACTCTAAGTGTGCATCCAGAAGTGCCTAACTTCAGACGTGACTGAGCCAAGATCACAGGGTAGGTGCATGATTTCAGCACAAGTAGCGTTACCCTTTTTAAAAAAAAAAGACCTGACTGTTTCCTGTGCCCTCTGAGGGGTCTGGAAAAAAAACCTAATTCACAAGCTGTTCTGTTGTGTTTCTGGCTGCATCTCATCAGGCAGTGGCTGGTGCCACATTCAGAGCACTATTTCTTAATTCTCTCTCCTTCACTTTATACTTATCTCACTTTAGAGAGTGTGAAATTTTTCAGTTCATTATGTTCTGAACTGTTATTTAATTGAAGCCCCTAATGTTCAGTCAGTACACACTGCACACAGTCATTTAAAATATTCCAGCAGTGCACATTTTTTGTAAGTGGTTCAATTGGAAGTGATCAAGGTTTGAGACTTCCAGCCTATAAAGGCTTCTGCAGTGGAAATGTGAAGTGCTGCTCTCAATAATTTCAAACTGCTTCCTAAGCAGGCCCTCTGTTCTGACTGTCTTAAACTGCAGCATAATTTCTCAGCACCTCCATTTAATGTCTCATACAGAAAGGAGCAAGTTGCAGGATTTGACAGAGCCCACTAGCTATGGAACGTGGTGGGAAGCCCTCCTCTCTAAACAAAGAGATTGGGTGGGAGATTTTTGTTTCCCTCGCCCCATCTTGTCCAGAAGTACTGGAGGAGAGTGACGGCCCTTTCTTCTGCATGGCGCGTATCATGCTTGCAGCTTTGTCTTCAGTTCCACGAGACCTTGTGTGCAACTGAGATACGAGCAGAGCCTCTCTAAATGGACTTCTTCCAGCAGTGCGCTCTGAAACTCCAGTGTTGTAAGGAGGATGGCACCCTAGAAGAAATTAGGAAGAACCGTGGCATCAGAAGGTCAGATCACAACCAACTGCAGTTTCACTGCCCCGGAGTGAAGCCATGGTGAAGATAAGGTACTACTCAGGGATTAGGTGCAGCAGTGCAGCTATTTAAAGTTTACTCTGCCTGTATTTTCAACATGGCTGCAACCTGTGACAACACAGACTGCAAGCTTACTTTTCTTCCATTTTCCATAATCTGTGCCTTGAATGATAAAAGGAACTCTGTCAGGGGATGGTTGTCTTCAATCTTCCCAAGCCCGATTCTGTGCAACAAAGGAAAAGCTCTACTTGTGAGGGAGAAAATGAAGCTCACCACCTCCCTTCTCCTGCTACTCAGAGCAAAGTGATACTCGGGGATTACTAGCTGTCTGTTGTGGTGGGGCTGGCTAGTGACAGTGGTAGACAACACTTTGTACCACACAGAGAAGAGTCTCCGTTACTTTTCAGCGTTCAAATTTAAAGCCGAAGATGAGTCAGAGATTCCAGTTTTACTGAAAATGCTCAGTAATCTTTAGTAATGACCTAGTCTAACTAAAGAACAAGCATTCGTTAAAGGTCATTTATCTGAGCAAAGAAAAGTGTTCATTTTCCAAGTGCTGTCATCTTCTACTTTAATTAATATCAGCCATGTATGCCGTTGGCAGTGGCTTCAAATATTATAGCATGGGAAGACTGGACTTCCAGTGACATTTTTAATGAAAAAATGTAAATCATCTCTCACAAATGCTGTAATCGAAGTGTTCATTAGCTAACCCTGGCCTGCAGAGGAACACATATAGAAACAAGCTGAACTTTGTGAATCTTGGATAATTTTGTAAGAATGAGAAGTCTTGCAGACATAACCCAGTAAGTTGCTATCAGCTAGGGACATGTCTGAAGAGCCATGGTCCAGGTAGCCAAAAAGACCATGAAAAAGACAGATGAAGCATGAGGAGGCAGGATCTACACTACTGATGCTTAATGGAAACGTAGAACAAGTAGCTCAGGAACCTGCAGATTTGGGAAACCGCTTCCATGAAGATCCTTATTCTGATCCTTTAAAGAGATTGATGAAAGCCCTGAAGAACAAGCAGAAGCTATTATATCTTTTCCAGAATGCACTAGGAGTAACCACTCCAACTCTAGATTTATACCTTGAGGCTGGACGGGTCCACTAGACCACTGACCCTGACCTCCTCAATTGCACCCAGTTACCTGGTACATGTCCATAATGTGCATTTGGCTAAGACAAAGGCATCCAATGTTGATACAAAGATAGAAGAAGATGGTGATTCCGTTGCTATTCTTGGCAGCTTGCTTCAACGTTTGATCACTCTCACTTTAAAAACAAATATTCTCCTATTGCTTCAGGTCCTAATGGTAGATTTTGTACTGCTTTGTTTTGCTGGATGCAAAAGCTCTCTCTCTAGTCCCTGGAAATTTCCCTCTGTGAATATACTTGTATGGAATAATCAAGTTTACCTCCCAGGCTGCTTCTTTTGATGAGATAGGCAAAGAAAGCCTCCCATTGTAAGCTGTTTCCTCCAGCCTTAGAGTCATTTTGGGGTATCCCCTCTGTGTTCCTCTAATTTTTCAGCACTCTTCAAAGATTCCTCCACTGGAATATATGTTGGTACTTGTAGCATCAAGGCTGTTTATAGTGGTATTTATGTTTTTAATCGCTATTTTTCCTGGTCAAATATCAAAGCGTTTCAGTAGTCCTCTTTGTCTTAGTGCTTCTTTGAAGCTCCTTTTGAGTTCTGTGCTCATGGTTTGAATCACTACTATCGATGATACAGTTTCCACAGTTCACAGGTAGAGCCTGTATTATGATTTGTAGACATCTGGCTTTGAATTCAGGTGCAATAAAAAGTTTCATGATGCTATTTTAGCAAGACATTGGACCAGAACGTAAGAGCTTCATGATTATCTTCACTTATTGTGCCTGAAATTGTTATGTCTTCTTCAATTCTTTTTTCAGGTGGATTTTCTTATTTCTATAAGTCCAGTGTTGGGGTTTTTTTTTAAATCTTCCTAAGTTCGTGTGCTGCATGCCATGTTCTGACAAGAAGCTCTATAGTCAAGTTTAATGTCTTCTGGAATATTTTTACTTATGTAGATAAAAATAGGGACATGTTCTCCAGTACATTTTTTTGGAACAGAGATTGCTAAACTCCATACTTTTCACATTTAGTCATAATTTTAGAAAAAACAACAGTACAGAACTGCTTGCAAAGTTTGTGAAGTTCAGCTCCAAATTCAGTTTTCCCAATAGTGGGTTGAATCAAAACTTGTCTCTCCAGGTACCTTCACTTTTTACTGTGGATGAGGACTGTACAGCATGGGTGTTTATGGCTCTCGTTAAATATGTTCATGCTCAGCAGTTTGTATAGTCATTCAATAAGGAAGAACATGGATCACCTGCACTAGGCAATTCTTGAGGCAGGCATCTCCTAGAAATGGTCTGAAAGAAATGCCTCTGCTCAGTCAGGCTGTGTCAGGGCAGAGATGTTCGCAAGCTGTGTTAGAGCTGTGTGGTTTCTTGCCAGGGACCATGCAAGCCTTCACAACAGAGAAGAGCGATTGGACTCTCAAAGGCAAATTGCACCTTCAAAATGACTTACAAATCTCAAAATTTATGCAGGTTTTAAACATGCTCATATGAAGGATTGATGGGTGGCAGGCCTTGGGTGACAGAGGAAGGCCGAGTGAGAACTCATTTTAACAACTGGGAACTTCTGCAAGGGCAGTAGGATCTGCTCACCTAAAGCAGTTGCTGGAGTTAAAGGGCTGAAGTTGCACTGCAAAAGCACTCCATGGGAGAGCGGGAAATGGGCAGAGACCAGGCAAAGGAGAATGGGAAAGCTCTGATGAGTGAGGAAAGTCTTTAAATTCTGTTTTCTATCAACATTATAGAATATTTAGATTCATTTTAAACAAATGTTTTCTTGTATGTGTTTGCTGAGAGTAGCTTGGCCTGGATTATTATCTATCTTTCTTCAGCTATCAATTTCCAATACTTCCTAACACATTGTGAAGTGACACAAAAAGTGGGATTAGGCCCCGTTCACCTCCCACTGAAGGTGAGTGGTAAGCTCAGTTCCTCCTTAACTCCAGTGGACAACCCCTGTGTTATTGCCTGAGTTGCTGTATTGAAACTCACCTGCAGAAAAGACCATGGTCACAAGTGACCTGAAGCTGTGCAAGAGTGAGATCTGATCTGAGTGGGATGATACTGCCAAACCAAACATGTGTGGAGCAGAGGTGCAGCCCTGCCACCCTTCTCCATCCTGAGCCATGCTTTTCACGTCCTCTGTTGTTCAGACGATTTTGTCTCAACTCCTCCTGTGTTTTCTTCCAGCCACCCCACTGTGTACCTGCCATTACAGATGCTGTAGTCTTTGTCCTTCACATATATCCCTTACACACGTCCGTCACACATGTCCCACATGGAATCCAAACACAAAACCAAGAACCTAGGTGATTTAAAAGGGTGAAATATTTCCTGTTTTTTACAGCCATGTGATTCACATTTTGGTGTGCACACATGGATGTCAGGTTGTAGCAGCTTCTTGTGATGTTGGAAATGTGTACTAGTAAGTTTTGCAAACAGCTGGGAAAAGTAAAATGTAACACTAATTATTTGTACTGTACTGATGCTGGAGGCCAGGGGCAGATTGCTGACCCATCACACTAGAAACAAATTCCAGAGAGCTCGTAGCCTAATGGCCTGTCATTGTTTTGTGTGAACGTTACATTCCACTGTTCCAAATCTTAATGACAAGTCAGCTAGTGAGAGGTGTAAAGCTCCGGAAGAGAAGATTTCTAAATGAAAGGTCACAACTCTTTCCAGTGTATATGCCCCGTTATTATCCAACCCCCCTGGTTCATGCTATGAACAAAATGAACTAATAATCTTCATTTCACCATGAAGCTGTATTTGTACTCAGAAACTTGCTGTAAAGATCTCCATGACAGATTTACACAGCATATAAAAAAATATCTTGGAAGAAGTTTGAGCCTTGTTTGCTTAGGATCAAGCAGAATCATTATGGGCACTCAGATGAAAATTGCTCCCTACCTTCCTCCAAAGCTTAAACCAAAGGAATAAATACTTTCTTGTTGTTTTTAAGTTAAAAATAACTTAATATTTACTTGAGTCTATTGTAACTACCTTGTGTCTGAATCATAGAAATCTTAGTATTTAGTTACCTTGGAACAGCTACCCTAATTCCCAAGATGGGTGGCATGCTTACTGTACCAAGGATGGGCAGAAACCTCAGTTTTAGTAAGTCTGGTTCCCTGAAGCCACTGGTTTTCATATTTATCTATAATTCCATTCACAAACTCATCAAGTTACAATTTAAAACCAGTTATGTTTCTTGATCCCACTGCCTGTATGTAGGATTTGCTTCCTGAAGCCCCGTTGATATGGATGTGAAGAGTCACTTTCTTCTGCTGTGGAAAACGGGGTTCTTCTCCAAAACACCAAGAATGGTTCGAGAGATATTGCTGTCTTACATGCAACTCGTTAAGCCTGAGGCTGGTTTCACAGCAAGAAGGGAAAACACGGTCAAAATGCAGTGAATGAAAGCCTATGTCAGCACACTATACTTACAGGTGCGCTTAAAGAATAAATACTAGCAAGCTCTGTGAACTGTGACGTACCTGCCCTGCCTTCACTGCTTTCAGACTGCTTTGAGCATCGGCATTTGAGCTGGCTTGTGTGGAGAGAGTTGCACTAAGATATACATTTTTACACAGAGTGAGAAGTTTGTGTACTCTTCCCTAGCAGAGATGCGTAAAATCCAGTTGAAAGCTATACTATGTGGACATTCCTGATTTTTTTTTTTTGACGTGCAGATTTCAGTAGACTCTTCTGGTAATACAGCCTTGGGAAGTTTTAACATCTGTAAATGCTTGAGCTATCCAGAAACTAAGTTAATCGGGGTTGTTAAGCAAAGTTTAAACAACATCTTGTGGTGGCTCAGCTGATGAAATGACCACAGTGTGTGGAGATGGTGCTGCCCAGGAGTAGGATGCACACTGAGAGTCAACTGCCCCAGCTCTTCCCCTGCCCAACCCTGTGATCTTGAGAAAGATGATCTGTTTTTTCTGTGCCTGCTTCTACACCTATAAAAAGACATTTTGAGCTAAGTGCTTTGAGAGTAACAGATACTGTCCAGAGATTCCCCGGAAGAACTGAGCTAATTTGGTATCTAGGATGGAGTGGAGTCAAGCCCTGTTTGGTAATATAGTGGTAGGACAGCACTGGTAATACTGGGAAAGAAACACTCTTCAAATCTCTGCAGTTTCTTCTCCTTGTGACTGGTGAGTTTAGGCTTAAGGCTACAGTGCCATTTCATGAAATGAGTAAGAAATGAGTCTGTTGAGCTATGGCCTAAACTCCCTCCCACATTAAAATGGGCAACAATGTTTGTAGCCAAGTGTGAATCATGGTACCACGTACCATGGTGCCATGTGCCACGACAAATCATGTCATCACTGACAAAATAGCACAACGGTACTTCGTGCAGAGAAGGCACTATGGACCTGCATTTCAGGATTGTCATCCACTTACACTGCCAGCCCAGTCCTGAATAGCTGTGCCTGTTTGGCTCCCTCAGTCAAATCCAGATGCAGAAATGTTGGGACCAGTGGCTGTGGGCAGGCTGACTTCTGAGGAGCCATGCGGTACTTCTCCAGCACCAGCAACACCCCACTGAGGGGATGCAAACAAAAGTGGTGTTTCTAATCTCAACACTGGCATTTATCTGAAAATAATTAGCTGAAGGGAAAATAAAACGCCTTCTATCCTTGCAAAGCTGGGAGGAAAGGGAAGTGCATCTAAGATTGCTTCAAATGAAACAGCGAGGCTCAGAGGAACCAGAGACCTCTGCTTGTATGCTGCATTCCTTACTCCCGAGACAAGTTTATGAAGGAGTGGAGTGTCTTTAATCATTTAATTTGGTTAATTTAAAACTACATATGCATAATTTATTTACAAAGAGGTAAAAACCTCTAATTCCTGCATTTATTATTGTAACGCACAGTATTAGAGTGATATTTTTTTTTTACTATTGCAATCTGCACACTGTCTGAGAGTGTTAGTGTTCTACGCATCATGCTTGAGTGAGTGTGTTTGAGGGAGTTTGAGACTCCAATTCACATATACCATCCTCCATAAATTATGTACATAACTTCCATTTATATACAAAGGCGTTGCAGATATTGTAATACAAATTAATTTACAGGGCTTTCATTCCCAGTCATTGTTTTATGCCCCTTGTCTTAAAGGGGGAAAAAAAAAGGTCTTCTATTTCCCACTCCACACTGTAAGGGGGATTTGATCTTGGTGATACTGCAGTAGTGCCTTATGTTGAAGGAGCATTTAGCTCATTCACAGCAAAACCCAAGGAACCCTTGTTGAAACTATCTCCAAATACAATTTCTGCAATCTATTCATGTAAGTGGGACACCTTTTCTAATTCCAGCTCATGGGAATTTAATTGCCAAGTTTGAATCATTGTCAGGATATCTATCACGTTTCAAGGACTTCATGGATGGATAAAGAATTCAGTGAGGTCCAGATCTTTTGCAAGGCTTGACAACTAATTCTGACCTTCTCAATGTGTAAAACGTGAGCCCTGGAAGACCTGGCTGAGCCAAAGAGAGAGAATTGATTCCAGAGCTGCCTCATTCCCAGGTAGCTTTAAATTATGTTCCAGCCTGACCCAGAAGGTTTCTCTAATGTAAGTACGAGCCCACTCACCTTTAGATAGCTGAATTTTCCCTCATTTGTTTTCTGACCTGGGCTATACTTTGAGCAGCCAGCTTCACTGAAGGCATTGTGTGTCCACCATAATGCCTCTCATCACTAATTCACAGTCCCTTGGCATGTATGAAAGCTTAAATTATTTCTTGCAGTGTGCATTAGCTCGCACATGTCTATGCTGAATTTCATCTTCCATCATGCTGTCTGGTCAAGTCTTTCTGGAACACGTCATAGCTCCCCACAGTCTTGAGTAACCTAAAAAATTCTGTGTCATCCGGACATTTTGCTAATTCACTATTTACATACCTACTCCCAGGTCACAAAGAAACATCTCTTACTACAAACTTTGGGCTGGCAGGCATAAATTCTTAATGTGTATTGAAGCCATGAGCCAAACTAGGGCTATTTTTTAGTTTGATTTATTTGAAGTAGCTTTTAATGGCTTATCAGTAGCTGTTGAAGGCAATGAAATCTGTGGTAGCGTTACGGGTTTTGCTTTCTTGAGCTGGGGTTGCCATTGGAGACAGTGGGGCTCACAATCTGCTCCCCTGGACTAGAAGACAGCTCTTTCCTAAACCTGTGTGGGACGGGAGCCTCTTCCCTTCACTGTATTTTTCCTGTGCAGGGAGAATAACAACTCCCAAAGGCAGCAGCAGCTAGTCATGGTGCAGAAGGACAAGTATATGTCTCTGTTCTAGGAAACTGGGTTGACCTATTCCCCTGCCTGCTTAGATGTGATTGGCACAAGAGGAGGAAACGGGCTGACAGAGGCAGCCAAGACCATGCACAGGGGCAGGGAGAAGGGATGTGGGCCAGTTTTGGCTGTTGTTGAGTCTCCCACCAAGGTTATCTCCCCTATCTCTGCTTGTGTAGTGAGGCAGTTATTGACCTGCCCCTCAGAGTGGCTCCCTGTCTGCTGTCCCTGGAAATGCCGAAGGCAATATGGTGATATGGCTCTTTTTCCCAAATATGAGATCCTTAGGACTGATGGGCCATGTTGAACATAGCAGGTCCAGTATCTAACAGTGTCCCTTGGGAAGAAAGAGTGACACGGCCTCTGTAGGGTGCACTTTAGTGTGGGGTGCACCTCAAGAGATTCATTTAACCCACCTGGTTCCTCGCTTGCCATTGTAGAAACTTTATCTTTTACTTTGTAAATACTCTCTGTTTCTTCCTAAGCTCTGCTGTCAATACTCGTAGTGACAAAGAGGGAGGTGCTGTAGGCTGTTGGCTGCTTTGGATGGAGAGGAGGCAATCTAGGTGGGATCTGGGCAGTGTAGGTGATGTAGGACGTAATGGCACTTTTTGAAATTTTAAGAAGTAGAATTTACAGAGAAGGAGGAATCTCCTTTCTTCTCTGTCCCTCACACACAGTCTCACATGATCTAAAATATTTGAAGACCATGAGCTCTCCTGGCAAAGCCAGCACCACTCTGAAAAGGTTACCACCAGTGTCTGCCATGATGTTGAGCAGCAGCAAAGAAAAAACATGAGCTGAACACTTAAACAGTGAATTGTTGCCACTAGCAATGACACTTTGTTGACGGCAATAGGATGGTATCTATTTCTCAGAGGTATTTGTTTATCCAGGATATACACAGGCTTGAGTGTATGAGACTGATTTGGGTTATGGTTGGCAACACTTAGAAGGTTATCTTTGCAATCAGAAGAAAAGAGACTTTTAATTACAAGCTGGGGCAAATCCTGTGCTTAATTCTGTACTACTGATCTGGGGTTTTAGCTGGTTCAGGTTCTCGTCTTTAGCTCTTTCCTCATGAAATCACTTCCTGGGCTGGATATTTTCATTAGAACCATTTTGCAATAAAATGATGGAGAGCAGAGAAATATTTGACTCTCGGGCTGAGCACGCTTGGGAAAATACTGTTCTGCCCACAGCCCCTACCTGAACGTGGGAAGAAGGCCACAGAGCTGCACAGTTGCCTTTGCAAACCATCACTCATTCATACTGCGGCAAGGGACTAGCATCCCCCCAGGCACCGGCTCAGGCCTCTGGTCCTGCTGGGGAAACCAGCGGGATAATCCTCGCCCCCCGGCCCCTGCTGTCCCAGCATCGCACCAGGTGAGGAAGAAGAGAAAGTCTCTGATTCCAGCTTGTCAACGCTACTGTACAGGGCAGCACTTGTGCGAACTTCTTCCTTCGGTGTTTAGCCTTTCACACGTGGGTTGCATCGATTCAGAGCGCTTTGGCAGCAAGCTAACGAGCTCTGTTACCTCTGGGTGGGGGCCACGCCGCCGCAGGTGCTGTGAAGGCATCTGCTTCCCCCAGATCATGTTCAGTCACCTGGTTCCCAGCCTGGAGGCTCTGGACAGCTCTGCCTTAGATTACATCTCCCACATCATCCCGCACCCCATCGCCCTCTCCACCCTCCTCCCTGTCCTCCAGCCTTTCCTCTCCCCTCCCACCCTCGGCCACCCTGCGGCTGCCTCTCCGCCCCTCCAGCCATCCCCGCTCCCCTGTCTGCATTCCTCTCTGTCTGCCCCGTTTGCCTCCAACCACGGCACCTAACAGGCCGTGCCTTTCTGCGGACGGACCAGGGCAGTTACCTACAGCTCTCCACGGGGCGCTGGTTCCCAGCGGGCAGCAAGGCCCGTTTCCCTCCTGCTGCATTTGAGGCGGCTCCTAAGCCCCCGGGGGCTCGGCGAGCGCTGGAGCAGGCCCAGGGAGCTGGAGTGCGGCAGCGCGTGCCCCCAGCAGGGTTTCGCTTGGGGTTGGGGAGGTAGCGGAGGCGGGGGGGGGCTGCCTTGCTAAAAAGGGGGGGGCTTTGGGGCCCGAGACTGAGCGGATGAGGCGGTGGGAAGGGGAGCAAGGGGCGGGAGCCCTGAGGAGCAGGGCGCGCTCGAGGCTTGAGGCTGTTTGGGAGCTGCGGTTTCAGGTGCGAGCTCAACCATAAAGCAAAACTGCCTCCAGCAGTGCCCTGTCAGGGCATGGAAATGTGGCCAGCCCCTGCTCAGGGGTAACACAGAGTCCCTCTTCTTCCCATGGCGCTCGGGCCAGGCCTGCCCCTACTTGCTTCGCAGAGGGCTGCGAGCCCTGGAGGAGCGCAGGCCTGGAGGAGCGCAGCCGCCATGGGGGAGCACAGCCCTGGAGGCGCACAGGCCTGGCGGAGCACAGCCG
>NW_010973368.1:15342157-15401348 GCF_000737465.1 Haliaeetus leucocephalus | reverse complement strand
GTGGGGGGGCACGCCCCTGGAGGAGCACAGGCCGGGAGGACCCCAGCCGCCGTGCAGGAGCGCAGGCCTGGAGGAGCACAGCCGCCGGGCTGTGGGGTCCCACCAGCCGGGAGCTGTGCCCATCCCCGCTGCCCCACAGAGCCGGTGGGACCCGGCCGGCTGGGCTACCCCAGGCCCCGCTGAGCCGCCCGGCGCGGCGGGTGTTTGCCTGGAGCTGGGGCTTTCACGGCACTTGGGTTTTGTTAGAGGAGGAGGAGTTTCTCTCTTGACATTTTCACAGCTCCGGAAGGAACAGGAGGGATTGATGACTCTGAGCACAGCAAAGACAAAGAGGTGATCCTGCCCTACTGGGCTTTGATAAACCCAGGCAACCAGCCACCACTTGTTCTTACAGTCCCTCATTCCCACATATGCACAAGAAACGCCATTGCAGGGCTTTTTCAACATTAATGCATGCTTATTAACTGACGTGCCTTTGTTTTCTATTAAAAATCTTGTTTCTAAACCTCTCCTTAAACCTCACCATATAGATGCACGCACATACTTATTTTTCTGTCAGAGAAATCAGATCTGTAACATTTGAAAGGGAAAGAAAAGTACCATTTTAAACTAAATTTATTTTTTTCTTTTCACCGTTTTCTTTTACCAAATTACTCTTCAGCTATTAATTTCACAGACACTGTGCTCAGCTTCAGTAGCCTGTGGAGGTCTGTTGAGGTGAGATTGGGCAAGCCTTTTGCTAGCAAAATCCTACTCATTTTTTTCTCAAAGCACAGCGTTTGTACCTCACAAACCTGACACTGGTACTGAGGTGCAGATTTGTAAAGGTATTTTGGCATCTTCCTCCCAGCAAGTCAGACTCAGAGATTTGGCTTTTCCAGTATGATACTTTGCTCTTTTATTGGTTGAATTTTCCTTCTGTTAGAGGAATGGCAAATCTGAATTGACTTCTCAGGGACCAAAATCACAGGAGCACAAGGCAAAATCCTTTACAAATATCTGCTGATTAACTCTTGCAGATGCCCATCAGGAAAATGGGGATTTCAACCCATTTTCTCCCCAGAAACTCCAAGGTAAAGCAACTGGCTCAGAATATGAGAACCCACATCTAATTCATGGTGATGGCTACCTGGTCGGATGCACCAACATGCAGGTGGATTGAAGAAAATGGGGCACAGCGGCTTCCTAACAGGACTTCATGGTTCCCAACACCTGAGTGCTTTTTCAGCACTAACTCAGTAATTACGCAACATGGACAGGCCTACTTTTTCACCATCAATTCTACATTTCACTGTAACTTTGCAAAATGATCAAATGATTGAGATCTAGAAAGTTCACGCTCTCTGTCCTGTATTCAGGCTATTGTACGACACTATTGTGCAATTTAGATCCTTGGTGAAACTAATTGTGTTTGCTGCTGTCCTGCCTAGAGGGCTACCGAGAACAGGACCCCGTTGTGCTAATTTCTGGATAAGCACATAATGAGAGTCCCCATACTGACGAATCCATTATATAAATGGAAAAAGAGACCCAGAGAGAGCGGGGACACAAAAGGGAGTGAACAATACAGGAGCTGCAAATACCGAGTCAGTGGGGATCTCAGCTTCAGAATGTCCTGCTCCCACTTGAGGCGAATCATCTGAATAGCTTTCACGGGGGGTGGGAGTCTATTGGATGCCCAAACCGCAGCTGAGACCGGAGCTCAGCATCCATGTGTATTCAAAGGGAACGTCAGGCCCAAGATGCTCTGCTTGCTATGTCCTATAGGGTGTTGCATCTGAACAGCATCATTTCTGCCAAGCACCTCTGTGAGGGAACCTGAGACATTATAATTCCCAAACATCCACCAAACTGCTGAAATGCAACTGAAATAACAGAATTGTGATGTGGTCAAACAACTCCCTGCTACCTCAAACCCTGATATCTGTGTATAAATAAAATGAAAGGTAATAGTGCTGGATTGTTGGCATATCTGGGGAGGAAAGCAGTGATACCATGGTAAGGTTTCTTATGAATTATTTACTGGGTGCTGTGATCAGAGCTAGGTTTAGCCTCTGCCCTGCTCTAGGTCATCACGAGTATATACCCTATGCCCTCACTCAAAGCATTAAGCAGCCGTGCCAAAGACAGGATCTTTGCATGACCGCCTCTACATCCCAACACATACCCATGTAGCCCCTATAATGGACAAGCACATGTATTATTAAGCAGCAGAAAGCACTTGTACAAGGCTGATGGCACACATGACTTATTTACACTGACCTAAAATAGCAGCACTTTAAGCGATACAAACACAGAAGACTTTAAAGTGCTCCATGGAGATTTGTGAATACAGGAGAACCCTTTGGCTAATCCTGAAACATGGTTTTCTTAAAAAATCATCTCATTCTCTTTTATGCACCTGCCATTACTTTCCTTACCTAGAAGTCACTTCCTTCTTTTTTCCCTATATATCGGATTATTAGCTCAGTTAATAACAATACTCCCACTTCTGTTGGCATACGCAGCCTTTCAGAGCTGACAGTTCCTAAGGGCTTAGGAATACTCACCCGCAGGCTTGCAGGGTAGAGAATTCATGGGGTTTTCCCTTCTTTTAGCTGGGTTTCCTGATGGAAAGTGGCTTTAAATGGCCCTGCTTCAGCTATGCCCACTGGCCAGGCTTGGCACAGGTTGTCCCCACCGTCGCTTGGTATCTGTCTGGGGATGGAGGCTGAATGTCCGGTGTCCCTTGGGAGGTGTGTGCCCAGATGAAGAGGGAGGTCACTGCCAGGGTGGCTGGGGAAGGATCCTGGGGATATGCCAGGAGTGTGGGGTGAGAGGCGAGAACCAGTAAAACATTAAAATGTATGTGTGTGTGTGCGGGGGGGGGGACCTTAAAGATTATTTAACAACAACAAAAAAAAGTCTCAAAGTCTGACTTATATGAAATTTAATTTAATTTATTTTTACACCAGCAGCTGTCAGTTCAAAGAACAAAAACAAAGTAGCCATCTGTGCTTAATTTCATAAATCTACTGTAGATTGTCACATGATAGTGGAACTTGGACAAAAATGTGTCATGTGATTGGGTCCGGTCCCTTTAAAGTCATGCTTTCATATATCGTCTGATTTAGCTGCTGCTATAGGCGTGAGGCCCGACTAAGCAGGCAGCAACCTGTCGTGAACTGAGCAGGGTCAGTCTGACAAAACTCCCAATTTCTGGGGCTTGTAACATCTTCCCCTCTTGTTGTGGCAAAAGTGTTTTGTTGGGGTTTTTAAAATTATATTTCCAGCATTCGAGCAAAACTATGAGCCTATTCGATAATACCAATGCCTGTAACATGAAATGTAACACGAAATAACTCCCTTTCCATGACAGCTGCAGTGACAAGGAAAATGCAGGGTGCCAGGGAGCTGCGGTGGACCAAGGGTGGTTGCAGAGCCGAGCAGTCTCACCTGTCATTGGAAGCCCTTCCCTGGCTCTTCAGCTGGGAGGAAGAGAGTTTTCTTTAAACCTCCACAGATCACAGGTGAATCAGAGAAATGTAAAGAAATGAATTTTTTTTTTTAGCTATTCGAGAGAAAGGGCTAATAGGGAAAGTCAGAGTGTACTTACTCTCCAAATTCATATTACTAAGAAAGTGCAAGGGAGAGAGATCAGAGGGGGTGTAATTAAAATACAGATCAAAAAGTCGCATTTTTCAATTTGCCATGTGAAAAAAAATAACAATCAGCTTGTCATATTCTCATTAAATACCAGATGGTTGAGCATGAGTAATAGATCTCTGGCTGACAGAAATCTGCAAACTCTTTTCTTTGGAGAGTTTTTAATTTAAGCAATCCGACCATATCGAATAGTCAATAATGCTCTCAAGGTGAATGTATTTGTTTAGTATTTGCGTGCATGTATTTGTCTGTGCGTGCCTGAGCGTACGTGCGTGTGGGGTGGAAACAAGAGCAGAGCCTCAGAGAAAGTAAAATTAATTCTTAGCAGGTAGTTTTAGCTGCCTAACACTTACACTCTTACTCTCACACTCACAGACACAAGAGTTTCCTGAGGTTTTAATGCCTTCCACCTTCTCGGGGGTGATTAAGTGATGACCACACCTATGCTGAAAGGAAAAGGCCACAGCTCCTTTATCTAATGCAGCTACATGACCATAAATCAGGTTGTCGCTCTCCTGTCGAGCCCCGCAGATCAATCGCTTTCTCGCAGCGCTGCAGTCCCCCTCCGGCGAGGCGAGCAGGCAGCTGCCAGCAGCCCTGCCCCGCTGCCTTCACCGGGGCCAGCTTCCTTACGGACTAAGTCCAGGAAAAGTTTTACCACGATTGCAGTATTTCTGTGGTTTGTTGTTATTAGTGCTGCATTACAGTAACACTGATAGGGTCTGGCCGTAGGCCACCACTGAGACGGTACAAACACAGAATTAACAAGATGCTTCTTTTCTTCCCTACATGATTTACTCTCTCAGTGTGCAACATGAGATAGCGCATGGACACGGTCAGGGAAGTTTAGCCCTAACTGTATCAGAGGGTGCTCGTGGAGATAGCACCGGAGGAATCAGCACTGCTGGTCTTCTGGAGCCAGGCCTTTACGCAGCCAGGCGCCTGTCTTGATCCCTAGTACAAAGATGCATCCGATTGCTACCTTACTGGACTTCAGCCATTTGCGAGGCTTGATATCAGCGCAGCCAAATGACTGGGAGCCCTGAAAGGCCGATGTAATAAAGCAAACATTTAAGCCTGCCAGCAACACATGGAATTTCAAAGAAATTCTGCGTGTGTGCAGGGGTAGCATCCATTTTCCTCTTGCCTGCTCCAGCCTGTCGCGGAAGTGAACGCACGCTGATCTCTCTTGGAGACCTTGCATTTTATTTTAATTCCCCTCACCTCCCCTCTTCTCGCTGCTGTTTTCCCTTAATCTAGAAGAAGGCATTTTGAATGAAAGTAGATGATCTGGTCCTTGTATATGGAAAAACAGCAATTACTGGCAAAGAAAAACAGTCTTTGTGGTAGGAGTGTGGTAGCTTTATTCTCCTACAAGTTTGGGCTGGACTGCTACTTAGAGTAATAGACATTAATGCCAGAAAAGAGCTTGTGAGGTTTCTTGGCCTACTCTTTTTGCCAGCAAGGGATTTTTCCCTACGGGATGTTGTAACCGAGCTTTAATTAAAAAAATTAGAAGGCATTAAAGCAGCACAAAGTAATAGCCTCCTTCGGTGTACCTCACATTACCAAGGAACCTGTTAGTCTCAGACCTTCCTCATTCAACCTACTGACACATCTGTGTTCTTGGCAGATCCGGAACTCACAACACTGTGTTGTTCAGGGATACCTAGAAGTGGTATAGCTGCATTAGTACAGTAAATTAGCATGGGTAGAGCACCATGCTAATAAGTCTGGATTGCTTCTCGTCCTCAAGCTAGTTCTTTTAGAGCTAACTCACTTAGCACTATAATGGGCAGTGCAGATGTATCCACGTGCTATATACTACTCTTTGGGAATGACACTGATATTATGGGGAGCTCAGAAAATCCATGGGCATTGGGAACAGTGGAAAAGCTGAAAAGCTCAGGCTCTCCCCACTCAAGACCTTCGGTTGGTCAAAATAGTGTTTTCTTTTCCTACGAGAAGGCTCCTGGGATGAAGTCTTGATGACACTGAGATCTGTAGAAGTTTTGCCACCAGCTACAGCAGTTCTGAAACTTTATCCCCTGCTTATTTTTCCAGTCAGAGTAAAAGTGTTTTTCTGGTCATAATAGGCTAACCTCTCAAAACTGTTGCTTTCTTCTTAAATTCCATAATGTTTGCCAGTTTCACAACATTTTCCTTATGGACTTTTCATGTTTTTAGCTAATACCAGCATATATTACTGCCTGAATCACCTTTTTTGGGGAATTGCAGTCTTATCACACCAGCCTCACTTTTCAGTTGTTACTTTTTCAGAAGTTCATCCCCCATCTCCTCTTTTACTCTTGGCTTGACAAGACTGTCAGAGGCACATGTAAGCACTTACTTTCTTGATCCTGGGCTTTAATGATTAGCTTAAGGAGTCTCATATGCTCCTGTCATGCCTATTGCTACCTCTGTCAACTTTCTTTTCAACACAGCAGACTTCGATTGCACCTAAAGAGAAGGTCGGCAGCACGTGCTCTCGAAGGAAATGGAAAGACACATCTTCTGCTCATGAAGATTGACTAAGTAATGGCTAACGAATTCACCTGGAGTTTTCGTATACCTCTTGAGTCTGTGCTTCTCTAATCTGGTAGGATTTACTAAGGGTAAGGTAACAGGATCTTCAGCTGCAGACGTTGGCAGTGATTTCTGGCAGCTTCCAGACTATGTGGCTTCCCTTTGAGATCCATGCACTTTCTATCTAGCAGACCATGTCCTTCCTACCTTCTGTCTACAGGTAAGGTGGTTTTGGAGAACTGCTGATGAGCCTCTTTCAGCAGTTTGCCTACACTGCCTTCATTAGGATGACATGTCCAGCCACTGATACTCCAACAGACATCTAATACGGCACAAACAGGGAGGAAGTTTCTATATGGATTTAGCCCATTAGACAGCTGTTTTGTCTCTCAGGACCTCACGACCAAGGTCAGAGGCTTGGGCAGAGTTGCTATTTGCAGTGCCTGTCATCAGAACAAAGGAAGTCTTTAAGCTGGTTTTACCACCTTATCAAACCTCTGTGGGCGAGGCAGGAGAGAACAAACTAGTTTTCAGGACCATAGAGGTATACAAATCTGAGGGTAAGCAGATATACATATAGGTGTCTGATGACTCGTCTGATATACCTGATTAGTGAGAAAGGACGCTTTTGAGGTTAAGACACTGGATAGGATTCAGGAAATCTGGATTTGGTTCCCAGCCCCACCATAGATTGCCTGTGGCATCTTGAGTAAGTCTGTTGGCTTGTACCTCAGCTCTCTGTGTGTAAAAAGGGGGCACAGGGCTCCCTAGCTCCTAGCTTTTCCTTCAGACAGACAGAACAAGTTCACCAGTGGCCCCTAATCCACATGGGCTCTCATCTCCCTGGGGATCTCTTGATACCATCAGTGTGTGAATCACAACGCTTAAGGGAAGAGAACAATGTATACTTAATAGATGTATGTACCAGCGATGAACGGTTCTAGAAGTACCAGTGAAGTATCAGAAGTTGGCCACTTTTGGGAACACTAATAGTCTCACTGGTATCTGCCTTTAGCAATCTCAACTGTTAACCAAAATTTGAATCAAACCAGGACTGAGTATTTTATTTCATGGTTTACTTTATGGGCAGCTAAGTATTTAAACACTTACTTACATTTTCCTTTGTTCGTGCCAATGCATATCCAGGTCCTGGCTGCAAGAATAACAGAATTGAAACAAAAACAGAGCAAGACAAAACTACCTGGAAAACATGGAGGTAGTGGGCAGCAACACTATTTCTCTTTGTTCATTGGTCATATCAATCATATTTATTACATGAGTCATGGTCATATCAGTCATATGAGTCACATAATATTCATCGTTAGATGGGCCTAAGGAGATGGCACTGAACACCGGAGAAGTTTGGTGTGATAATTTCTCCATCGTCCTGTTAGATTCAAATTGTCTCCTTGCTTGTTGAATTCCAGATAGAACCAGCCCCAGTCACTCAGGCCTCCACACTCTACGGTAACTGAAAATAAACAGTATGATTATTTGCAATAGCAATAACATTAATAAGTGAGAATCTCCAGAGATGCCCCGTTATGTGCTTTTTTTGATTGATTCAGTGGTCTTTCTATCCTTTTAATCCCTTCTAGGTTACTAGTCAGAGATCCTCCTTTGAGGTTCTAGCTTGCAATGTCTTGCTTGAAGGCTGTTGTAAGGCACTCTCTCTCGAGTCTCTTTTCTTGGCAAACTCTTGTAGCAGCAGGCTTTGTAGGCAGACTTCTTTCATTACGTAACCTTTTCCTCTTGATAGGGCATCTGTAGTACCGGAGGGAGGAGGATGCCTGATGCAGACAGGTTTCATCCTCCCACCCTATTTTCATGTCCATGCATTTTCTCCTCTTTAAGAGGACTCTAATACTTCCCCTTGCTACTGAAAGTAGGTGGAGGAACAGCCAGTCTTTCCTATCCTTGGCAAAATGTTTCTCCAGCGCTGTTACTTATTGTGGAGCAATGAGTGCAAAGCACCCTCACTGTTGCAGTGATCCAGGGGGAGGAGCAATGCTCCAGCTAGATTTCCTGGGCAGGTATGTGACCCATCAGACATCCACTGGGAGCATCAATAGGTAACAGTCACCTCTGAAAATGGGGTACCTTCGGCTGAGCCAGGATTTAGTTGTACAAAGGGTATTATGCCCGATGTTCAGGTCCCACTGAGATCGCCTTGCTCAAAGCTGCCCCAAGGGGAGCACTGGAGTGAATTGCTTGAGGAGGTCATGGAGAGTGTATCCCCAGAGATTTTAAGAACTAGTGACATGAGCACCTGTGAGGATGCTCCATGTATAGCTGATACTACAGTGGTGCAGGAGAGCACACGGGATCACCTCCTGGCACGGTCTGAACACGCTTAGTGGAGTGGGAAATGCCTTAAGGTCTTCTGGGAACCAGTGCTTTCAAAACTCATAGCTGTCTGAGTCCATCTCCTCGGGAGCAGCGGTTTAAACTTGAGTCTCACATCCTGGGGGAATATACTCATCCTTGGGCCTTACAGAGAAAGGTGGGAGAGTCAGGTTTGGTTTATAATTGAATGCAGGTATTTAATTAGCTACAGCAAAGTAGATCAGATTCAGCAGAGGGTATTAAGAAAGTCCTGTTCCCAAATACCTGAGAGGGTGGTGGTGAGGCCACTCTCCTCAATGGGAGACCAAGGTTCGAATCTCTGTTTTCTAATCAGGTGTGTGGGTGAGGAGAGAGGAGGAAGACTTGAAAGCAAATTTCCTACCTCTTATGTGGCTAAGAGAAAAATATGGGGGAGATGACTGTTAGTTGTTTTTTGGTATTTTTCTTATCTCCAGGAAAGGATTTACAGCCAGAACTCCCAAAGGACATAGGTGCCACCTTCTCTCCCAGCGGTAGCTATGCAACTGCCTCTGCTTAATTGCCTCACCGCTAAATACTTCATACCACAAGGCCTCTTGTAGACATTTCTTATCCATCAGCTTGGGCAGCTTCTTCTCCTCTCCAGCTTCTCTAATCCCATCCTGAGGTATCAGATTTACTCTCTCCCCTGGCACCCTGGGATGCCTGTGTCTCTAACCCAGGGCTGATGATTCCAGTATGCACTGGGGTAGGTGGAAGTTAGGTATTACAACAATGTGGTTTTCCTCTTTTGGTGTGAAATCTCCTTTTACCTCAACTGTGAGCATGTGGAACAGTGAGGAAAGCAGTACTTGTGGCTGAAGCATGCACACAATTAATCAAGCCTTGTGATCCTATGACACAGAGCTCTTTGTCTCAGATCTTCTGTAAGGAGTTCTCGTTGGCTAAAATGATATGCTTAAGGTCTCTGTGCTGTTAAACTCAGCCTACTTTATACCTTCTGCCATGTTTATGGGACTTGAAGGGAGCTGGTGAGATACAATGCTTGTACTCCTACTGGTAGATGACTCTGGTTTTATAGATCAAAAAGTTTATCAGTTACCAGCCAGGGAAAGATAAATGTGTTTCTTGAAGTTTTTTTCTTCTTAATGAACAAGTTGGGTTTGTATGGGATGTTTCTCAAATTCTTTGCTTTGCCATGGAAATTTATATTCTCTCTTCTTACACTTAAATTACATTTACTTCAGTGGAAAATACCCCCATTCCCACACATTTTAACCTCTACTATCTTTCCTATGAGAAAAAGTAGAAGTGAGGAGGAGTAAAGCAGTGAAAAATAACAGGGTTGGCTTGGTATTTAGACCTGCAACTCACTGACACCTGAGCCTACTTGACAAATAGAATTAGTCACATTTTGTAACATTTTATTTCACTGTTTTCACCACTCTGGTCACTCTTCCTCTAGCCCTGGCATTTCAGGAAGAAGAAAGAGGAGGAAGAAAATTTTAGTCTTTGTTTCAGGACAGACTCCCCGTTTTCCCTTAGGCAAGTCAAAGGTTATAGCAGCATGTTCCTGTCGCAGATTCTCCCATAAATACCCCAGGCCAGTCCCTTGCTGGCCCCACTGAGGTCTTAAAACTCTCACCCTCCAGAAGGAGGGAGGGTAATTTTCACTGACGATGTGACAGGTCTTCAGATTCAAAGTTCACAGTGGTGTTCCCCACATGCTGATGTCCCCAGTCCTGGCATACATAGCATCACATGTGTGTGTTTCCCATTTTCACTTGCATCACAAGATCAGGTTTTCTATCTCTGGCCAAAGGCGATCCACAAGTCTTGTCACCTTCCGACTGGCGTGGCACCATTTTCTGCGGTGCCGAGCTAAGGCTGTGTATCATCGACCAACTAATCTTTTAAGTGACATATTTCTGCACTCTTTCCTGAATCCAGTAGCTGGTGTTAGGAAGCTCACCAGAGCTTCACTTCTTGGGTTCCTGTTCTGCAGGTCTTCAGGTTAACCTTTCTAGCTTTAATCAAAAAAGATGTCAACAGGAATCGTATTGTAGACTTTCCCAGTGCCGATTGTAACCCTTATTGTTGGTTAATTGACAAAAATGCTAGAAGTCTGCTTCAGAATTTCTATTTCATAAAAATGTCTCCTTTGTTGAAGTATCAATTAGCAGTCTTGGTTCAAAGTTTATTTCTCTTGCACGTAGCCATTTATTCTGTAATAATTGTTAGATTCTGACATTAAATACTGTAATTTCTCCTGCTATGTTTAAAACCACTTCCAAAGGCTTCTAAGTTTTATTTGCTTCCCATTTTCTACAGAAATAGCTGGAGTTTGTTCATGCTTGGGGAGATTAATAAAACTATAGAGTAGATTGTGAAATTCACCCCAAACCAAAATACAATGAGCTCCATTCCAAGACCTCCTGCAGGCTCCATTTCTTTAATTAAATATATGCCAAAGTTCCTCTCCATGAAGTAAATATATAAAACTGCATATTTGAGGGCAATTATAAGCTAGTGTATTTTGACATTTCTTCACTGCAAATCTTTTAACCTCTATTAAGGGAATTCTGGTTGAACGGATTTCTACTTGAGATATATATAGCAAAAAAGCTTAATGCCTATATGAAATTATGGACAAACTAAAGAGAAATCCTGGGAAATATGAGTCAATGAAACCCTGATTTTGGTCCTACCAAAGGTTTTGGCCAGGAAAGGCTCATCATTAGCAAGAGCTACACGCTTGCATAGAAGCCAGGCAAAGGTGTTTGCACTGGGGAAACTTCACCTTTCTCCACTTAGTTTGGCTTTGCTGGTGCAGAGAACAACCTGTTTCCAACCCTTGCTGCAGAGGTGCTGTAAGAAAGGTAATGAGATAGGGCTGGTTGCAAATGGGGCAAATGCTGAGTGTGTGACCCTGGTTAGCCAAGACAAAAGCCCTCTGCTCCTGCACTCTGTTTTGTTTGGAATGGAAGCAAGACATTAGTTGGCTCTTTGTCTTTGGTTAATCTTCTGTATGTCTGTAGTTTCTTCTGAGAGTGGGTAGTTGAGAGTGCGAGATATGGGTGGGAGGGCAACCCTGGGACAGATGAGCAGGGTGGGATGGGCTGGAAATGGGAGCTCTGCATTGGGAAACAATGCCTGGAGGAAGGGACATCTGCAGGTGTGCTGGCACTGAAGGGGAGGACACTGGGGAAATTCCTGGGGTCCTTCTGCCCTTGGGGATGGGGGGCTGATGTGCTGCCAATAGCCACATTGTGAGTGGGATGGCTGAGGCAGAGGTGGGTGGTGGGTGCTGCAGGAGAGCCACCAAAGTCCTGGGGTGGGTCCAGGTTCCCACTGCTGGAGGAGGCCTGTCATGCTGACCTTTGCATCTTTATCTCAGACCATCAGGTCTGCTTGGTGTTTTTCCACAACTGCTCTGAATCTCAGGGAAAAGGGACACAAAAAACTTTTCTGGGGAGGCCGCAAGAGGGTTTAAAGCAGAGGGCATAGGTGGGGTTCTGATTCAGATGTGGCCTGGAGCAGTAGGAGCTCCTGCAGCCACTGCTGCAGACGCTGGCATGTAGGTACATTAATGTGGGAAACCCCTGTGATATGGGAAACATCCTGGCAAAGAAGCCACAGCTGCTGCTTGAGCCAGGAGACAGCAGTATGCCCATAGTTTGGCTATCATTTTGAGCCAACCCAGCAGTTTTTCAGAGCTGCTGGAGGCTAGTGGTTCTTTGCAAACTATCCACATGGTTCTGCCTTGGGTATAACCTTGAACTTTACTTAAACTGGGGTTCTGTCCTAGAAACACAGACCAACACATGCTGTACTTTATGTACTAATAAACTCAAGCCTGTTCAAACCTGCTTGCTTGACAGCAGGCTACTAGATGAAAGCAGGGTTGGTTCACTTATCATCCAGAAATAGAGAGCTCCAGAAGATTTTTCTTACACAGCATAGAAGTTTCCAACTTTAACTTTTTTTTTTTTTTAGTGGTAATCATCCTACCATGGGAATGAAAGACAGCAGGATAAAACTTGAACTTGCCATTCTTAGCTGGTCAAAACAGAAGTTATGTCTCCCTAACTCCAACTTTCCCTTCAAATACATGTGTTGAAACTTTGCCATGGATATTTTTCTGCCTTCTAAGAAAAAGCATTAGATGATCCATCTATAAGAGGATCTCTGACATCAGTTGGTAATGGATACTGCACACTAAAAAGATTCATTCTGAACAGCTCCTGCCCTGCACAAACCCTAAGCCAGTTTGGTCTGACCTTCTGTGGCTTTTCTTGCCTGCAGAATAACTTATGAAATTTTTAGCATTCCTGCAATCATAACATCTGGGCCTCATTGTTCTATACCTTGGAAAAAACAGGGGCAATGACAAACACACTTTGCATTCACATCCTCTTTCACCTGGTTTTCTACATGTTTTGAATCGAGATGCTCAAGCGTAAATTTCTGGATGCCCTCCTGAGGGGCAGCCCTCAGAGTGAAGGAGGGAGATAATGCAGCAGAGTGATTTTGTACACACAGCACTGGGGTGCTGCTTTGTGTTGGGCAGGTAAACAGAAGAGTCACTTATTCAAAATATGCTGTGTATTGGGTTTGCATGGCAAGGTTTTGGTAGCAGAGGGTCTACAGGGGTGGCTTCTGTGAGAAGGTGCTAGAAGCTTCCCCTATGTCCGACAGAGCCAAGGCCAGACGGCTCCAAGACGGACCCACCGCTGGCCAAGGCTGAGCCCGTCAGTGACAGTGGTAGCGCCTCTGGGATAACAGAGTTAAGAAGGGAAAAAAACCTTGTGCAACAGAAACGGCAGCCGGAGAGAGGAGTGAGAACATGTGAGAGAAACAGCCCTGCAGACCCCCAGGTCGGTGAAGAAGGAGGGGGAGGAGGTGCTCCAGGTGCTGGGGCAGAGATTCCCCTGCAGCCCGTGGGGAAGACCATGGTGAGGCAGGCTGTCCCCCTGCAGCCCAGGCAGGTCCACGGTGGAGCAGATCTCCACCTGCAGCCCCTGGAGGACCCCACGCTGGAGCAGAAGGAGGCTGTGACCCCATGGGAAGCCCATGCTGGAGCAGGCTCCTGGCAGGACCTGTGGCCCCATGGAGAGAGGAGCCCACACTGGAGCAGGTTTTCTGGCAGGACTTGTGACCCCGTGGGGGACCCACGCTGGAGCAGTCTGTGCCTGAAGGACTGCAGCCCATGGAAGGGACCCACGCTGGAGCAGTTTGTGAAGAACTGCAGCCTGTGGGAAGGACCCACATTGGAGAAGTTTGTGGAGGACTGTCTCCCGTGGGAGGGACCCCAGGCTGGAGCAGGGGAAGAGTGTGAGGAGTCCTGCCCCTGAGGAGGAAGGAGTGGCAGAGGCAACGTGCGATGGGCTGACCCCAACCCCCATTCCCTGTCCCCCTGCGCTGCTGGGAGGAGGAGGTAGACAAAATCTGGAGTGAAGCTGTGCCCGGGAAGAAGGGAGGGTGGGGGGAAGGTGTTTTAAGATTTGGTTTTATTTCTCATTATCCTACTCTGATCTGAGTGGTAGTAAATTAAACTAATTTCCCCAAGTCAAGTCTGTTTTGCCTGTGACAGTAATTGCTGAGTGATCCCCCTATCCTTATCTTGACCCACGAGCCTTTCATTTTATTTTCTGTCCACTGTCCAGCTGAGGAGGGGAGTGATAGAGCCGCTTTGGTGGGCACCAGGCATCCAGCCAGGGTCAACCCACCACATGCTGGAAGATTTTTGGCACTCTATTAAAAATACCAAATTAGTGCTGGTATCTGAGTTCTGTTTTCTCTAGTCCTTTTCACAGATCTACAAGAGTTTCTCTCTTACACATCACTAAAACTGTAAGCTATGCACATTAAGAGGCCTTGAGTGATTTGAAGAAATCATCTTCCTATGCTTGTTGGAAAGAGAAGATCCATAGTTAAAAAAATAATTAAAATTCTTAGTATTTTACTCTTCCCTAATCATTTGCTTTTGCATCAGCTGCTGACTTTACCATGTTACATAGCATGTAGGAAATGCCATCAATAACTTGTAAAGTTTCAAAGGTCAGGGGTCATGATATCAATTCTGATGGACAAAAGCAGAGGAGCAACACGTGTGTCTTGGGGCTGGAAAGGGTAAGATTGAAAGGTGCAGTCATAGACTCATTAACTTAAGGAGTACAATGCTGCTTTGTTGTTATAATTTGGTAGAGTGCTTGGAAACAAGCAAAAGATCAGTTTGTGTTTGGGAGGGAATAATTCAGCCTTGTGCGGATGCCTTTTATTTTTAGAGAAATGTGTCTCCCTTCGACCCTTGTAAAAATAAATTGTGTGGAGCAGAGGGACATTGCCTGCATGCAGAATCAACTATTTGCCAAATGTTTTCTTTGTTTAAAATATGCACTTGCTAGACTGAAGCCCAAACTGCAAAGTTCAAACCAACACTCAAATTCTAAACAGCGCAGACTTTAAAGTCACTGAAGTCCAACTGGGAATCACGGCACTACAAGCAGTCCTGGAGTTAAATTTCTACACCAGCCTTTGCTTACAAAATATCAGAAGAGGTGCAAGTGCTACCACCTGTTTCCTTCCTCACCACTCCCAGTTTTTGCAACAGCTCAGCGGTTAGCGTGCTCCGCCAGGATGGGGATGACCCAAGTTCAGTTTCCGGAGAGATGGAAAAGCATTTGAGCCCACAGACTCTCAGGGTATCCTCAGAAAGGACTCCTACAGTCAGTCCTGTGAAAAGCATTTACACTGGTTTTTAGAATAATCATCAGATGCTAGATTTAAAAAAAAAAAAAAAAGAAAAAGAAAAGAAAAAACAGAAAGAAATTTGAGCATTTTTTTTTTTTTTTATCCCAGGCAAGATTACCTAGAAAAAGGAGACATGGGTATCAAGCCTTGCCCCAGGAAAAACTTCCTTAGGGCAAAATACTTAAGCAGGGGTTGGAGCTAAGAGCTGGAACCAGTGGAGTTTTTCCCTAGGTGAACACCTACATCCTCGCTAAGTTAGTGTCAAGCACATGCATTTTGCCCCTGACTGGCTTTGTTCATGTATGGGATTACTGCTGGCAGGGCAGGGCAGGGCAGGGTAGTAACTGATAGCCTGGAGTTGGGAGGGGATGATGGGGTGGGGAAGCAGAAAAGGGATATATCTCCATCAGCACAGGAGGGGCTGATCTTTCACATCCTCGGCAAGGCACATTAAAGCCACCAGATAGAAGAAAGGGGCAATTAATGCCCTGATATTCTTTATCCACCCCAATTTGGTAGGCACATTTGAGGCCACTTACTAGATAACCTCGTTGATCAGGGGCCATAATCAATGACAGCCTTTGGGGGAATTTGGGATTGCCAGTTACACATAATTAGTTCATTTTGTTTAGCAACCTATGAAGATCTTTCCACACAAGGAGTTATCTGGTAAAGTGGAGGGTTTCTTTAAACCTAATTTTTATTGTGAATGAAGCATAACCCATGACAACAACTAGTGATAATAGCTCAAGTAGGTGAAAACAGGAGCTTTATCATTTAACATCTCATAGTGCATGGCTTGAACTTCCAGACTGGCACAAACTGCTGCTTCTTAGCAATTTTAAGATGATATCAGTAGGTGTTGGGCACCTGGATACTTCTAGATCCTTGGCCCAAAGTGACCGGGCTATCCTGTGAACCAGGTTCAGAGCTTTCAGTGGGGAAATGTCCAGTGAAAGACTCATGCTTCCTCTGTCATCCCTGGTAATCTTTCCCTAAGAGAAAAATCTGCATCACTGTGGCTTGATTTAAATATGCAAGCAGAGTTTGACTTCTTCCCTTACTTTGTAATTAATGTATGAAGTACCCATCTCTTGGCAATATCTCGGGCGTAGCGTGTAACACACTAGGACTCGGCCCACCTGGGCTCCGGGTTGGAGTTCATTCCTGCCACCAAAATGGACAGTACCAGGGGAAAAAAAAGCAAACTGAAGGAAGGCTGTCGTGCTCAACGACGAAGTGACCTGAAGAGAAAGGCCTGATGCGCCCAGCTGGGATGACAGCCACCGAGAGACCCCAGTGGACATCCTCGGGGAAGAAGCGCCATAGATGGAGTCCCCGCCGAGAAGGTTCAAACAGCAAACCCAAGTGCAGCAAAACTGTACAGTTAAAAAAAAAAGAAAGAAAAAAAGGTAGTTTTCATGTTCCATAAGGCTATGATTATGTGATATACATATTTTTATTCAAGATCAAAGAGTTGTTTTTAATAGTTAAATATTCACAGATGCAAATGAGCTTTGATTTGCATAAAGTGATAATTATGTTATTCATTAGGACTTGGTAAATGTTGTGTTCAAATTCCATGATCATTTTGCTTTAGGGTTACTGAGAAACAAGTTTATGAGTTTGAGGGGAAACCTATTGTGAAAGTAAATGGCGGAGTTTATTTCCACCGAGCTGGGATGATTTACCTACCTCCTACGTTCTCAGTACGGCATGTCCAGTCTAGCCCATTATACCAGCTAATGTCTGTGGGGAGGCCCAGGGCTGCTGTCCCTGCAAGGTCATCTGTCAATGCCAGACGGGGAGGGGGAGCTGTCAGTCTCCTGGCGTAATTGTGTCTTCCCAGCTGCACTGCCTGCGTGCCGCTGCCCGCGCTGCCTGGGCCCCGGCTCGCGGTGCTGTGGGAGAGACCCATCTTCCCTCCCCGTCTCACACGCACACCTTCCCCTGGGTCAAGAGGAACAATGGAGCAGGGAGGACAGGGCAAGCCTGCGCCGAGCTGCAGACACTTGATAAATGGGGTGGCAGGCAGCAAGTGACAATATGCAGACGAGCGATATCATTTGCAAATGGATTCGGCGAGGGAAGCAAGAGTATAGAAGGGGGGAAGACAAAGTCAGGGGCACGGAAAAGGTTTCTCGTTAACCCGTGCGGAAGGGTGGGAAATGCGATAGCTCCGCTCTCTGGGAAAAAAAGGTTGGGAATACTGCTTTTCAGTCCCTCACCTACAACCTCTGGGAGAGCGAAACACCCCACGAGGAAGTCACGTGACACTAATTGCCTCCTTAAAACCCACAGTTTTAATATCTGTACTGCAGGCCGTCTCTCCAGATGCATAGATATGGGCATCTTGGGATTTACCTGGGATTTACCTTACTTAACACCTTTGAGAGATTCCCATCCCCTTGTTCAGAAGCCGAGACTGGTGCCTCAGAATGAGACCCGGTGCTTGGGCTGCGCCGACCTCCCTCTTCCGACACGCCAGCGCTGGCATTGCCCCGTGCAGTGATGCAGCCCCATCGCCCGGCGAGTCAGCATCCCGGGAAGACACCCAGGTCCCACTGGCAGGCCAGCGGAGACAGGGAGGGATCAGGACTGCTGCAGGTGCAAAGGTCTCTTCAGGAGGGGCTTACTGAGCCAGACAAATAGGCGAACACGAGGGGTGCTACACACATTTTAAATATTTATGTATGTAAATACTTTGTAAAGGTCAGTCATGAGGTTAAACCACCTCCTTTCCCCCAAACCATTTCTAAACAATGGTATGAGAAACACTCATCATCCAGTAGGTTGAATCCAAAAAGGACTGAACAGCCTACTTAAGCTGTAGGACCAATTTGTTTTTTCATTACAGAACTATTTTGTGCCTCTCCTAGAGGCTGACCATGTCCATCTCTCTTCCCTGTATGCATTTTACTGGCTCCAGTCATACAAGAAGTCTGGCCGCATTT
Source organism: Haliaeetus leucocephalus (assembly GCF_000737465.1). Taxonomy (NCBI): domain Eukaryota; kingdom Metazoa; phylum Chordata; class Aves; order Accipitriformes; family Accipitridae; genus Haliaeetus; species Haliaeetus leucocephalus. The sequence goes on along the minus strand of NW_010973368.1, from coordinate 15,383,145 downwards.
TATACCAATGCCATTTGCTTCCAAAGAGCATAGGATGTGTTCACACACCATGAGATTTGCCTTCCTGTCTCACAAGCCCAGTTGCGCCAGGGGAGTTGATCCTGCCCCACTGAGCTCAGAATATCTTGGTGCCTGCGAAGGAGGTCGGGCCATCGCCTTGGAGAACATGGTCGGGGATGGCTGCGGGGACAGAGAACTTTGGGACTGTGGAGTTATTTGCAATCTGCTACTCGGGTAGTGACAGCATCATCTCTGCAAAGGAGCCCCACGCAGAATTTCAAAGACCATCAAGCATCAGGAGCGCTGTTAGCTTCTGTGTTTACAAAGACTATAGGCTGTGTCACCTACAGTCACAGACAGTCACAGAGGCAATGCTTTGACCAAGTTTTGGGTTTATATTTTGTTCTTTGTATTGAGGATGTATTTGAGAGCTGGTAAGAGCTGGACAGATCTGTAGGATGCTCCTTAGCTGTCAGGAATTGTTCTCCGCTTGTGATGCAACCACTGTGATGCAGGTTTGAGGGTGTTTCAGGCATAAAGTCCCCGACTCATGTAAACTACAGCAACCAGCAAGCCCTGCTTCCACGACAGAGAGCGTTGGCTTGCAGTGAACTCTGGTAAAATGGCCTAGATCAGGGCATGATTCTTCCCTGGTGACATTCGCAACCAGGGTTGTGCCAAGGTAGAGATTCCCAGAGTGCAGTATTTCATGTGATAGATCATCTCCTCCATGTTTCCTGTCACTCTTGAGCATAGTGTGAACTTTGAAGTAATGCTTCCAGCCCTTTTCCCTGCAAAGAAATGTCATCTTCCTCTTTCTCTCTCTCTTTACTTGCTGGATATTAGCTGTAGTTGCCATATTATAGTTATTCTATTTAAATGCACTAAAAATACAGATCAAATAGCTGGATCATGCATTAACTGCCTCATTATCTTATTGAATGAGGACCCATTCTGTCTTTTACTGTGGACACGGACAGGATATATTAGAGCTTGTCTGTCATTAATAACTTCACACACACAAATCTAAATGGCCAATTAATGTCCACATCTGCCTTAATGTTACTTATTAACTTGTATTAACTATAACAGCCACTAATGCTTTTGGAACTTATTTCACTTAATTCCTGCCTTTTCTTCTGGTTTTTGGCCCCACATTAATACTATATTTCTTTCAGAACCTCTCTCATTGTAAGGATGATGGACAAGATGACCTGATAGCCTTTCCTACCTCTAATTTCTATATGCACACTTCCCTCATTATGACACTTCTGCACAATAAAAGGCAGAGGATCAGGCTTAGCATCTGAAAAAATGTTCTCTTTTCCCCTAGCCATCTTCCTGTGCTGTTGGCCCTGATTTAGCCTTACCAGCTATGCATCTGTAGCTCTTCAGGGCACTGAGAGCCCAAAGATGGGAGGAGGTCATTAAGGGTCCTACAGACTTCATCATTAGAAACAAAATTGCACATCTCCCTTCTTATCTGTTGCGAGCCTTTTCCTTTTTTAGGAGACTTTTGCATTGGTCAGAGGCACTAAAGATACAGGTTTTACTCTACTTAGGTCAAGCACTGGCTTTCTGGCAATCAATAGTGGGGTCTTTCACTTAAGTCTTTTTGTGCCAGATCACTCAAATGCCCATGGAAATCCTCATTTCTTATGCACATGGCTTCAATGCTAAGGACATACATTTAGAGTTGCTTCTTCTACATGTCAATGACTGGCAATTGTCAGAAAATAAGAAGGAGGTTGGTCTCATGGTCAGGATTTTGGAATTGCATTTCAGACATTTGGATTTCCTTTGCTATTTTGTGTGGTCACCGGAAAAAAAAAAGTAGATCTCTTTGTGCCTCAGTTTCCTCATCTGACAAAGTAGGTTGCAAATTTTGTGGAATTAAATTTCTTCTTCTTTGCAAGATATGTGAAAATCACACTTGGTTCCTCCTTGTTTCATCTTATCTGCATTAGGGGATGAATTCAGGCTTATTCTGAACCATCCTGGAAATCCTCGTTAGAAGAGATTTGCTTGATCTTGAATGTGACTGGCCTTTCATTTCACATGAGGTGAGTGAAAAGGAGCTGAAGAGCAGCTGAACAAGCAAAAAAGTACGTGGTAAGAAATCTGTAGTCAGAGGAAGACTTAAAATGTGATATTTGGAAAAAAAAGTAACTCCCAGTAATTTCTTATCCTGGCTGTTGTTTTCTGCACTGGTCCTTTGGAGAAGCTCCTGGGCCAAGAGGAGCAATGGACACCTTCTTTGGGTGTCCTTGAGGGCCTGAACTACAAGTCACTAAGCAGTCCCGTGCAGCTCTACCTATGAGATAATTCTAGGTGTCGGTCCAGGACTCTGACTTTGAGGCTTGTCAAGTCCTTACATTGGGATGACTTCCAGTTACTCTAATGTCACTCTTAACATAAGGCAAATGTTAAGGCAAATGCAAAGAAGACTGTTTTTATTGCACTCCAAACTTAACAGCATAGTTACTCAATTTCAAGACAGGTGGATAGAAATAGAAAAACATAATTATAACTATCTATATGTTAGATCACCCAAGAGGTGTCTCTCTCTGTTTCATTCAGCTAGCAAGCTGTCAGAGGCTTATGCAATTTCTTGGCACAGCCCCTCCTTACATAGAGGTGTAGTCTCGGGCTGAGCTTTCAGATTTAGGAACAGGTTTATCTTTACAACCCCCAACCTTCCCTGAGGATCCATTCTGAACCTGATATCTATACAGGATAAATGCTCCCTTCTGCCTTGCAGAGCAGAGGATCATCCCTCAGCATATGACTTCTTCTTACACTGAGACCGACATTTCATGTAACCACCTATACTTTATTCAACCTTACTTCTACAAAGAGAGAAATGAGAATAGTGTGCATAGTGCTTTCCAATTTCTCATCAAGATCAGACATGATGATAAGTAACCGCTTTGGAGTGATAGTAGGTGTTAGCTGGGGTGAATGAACCTTGGGCTGGGCTCTGAGGCATTCTGGGGCAAGGAATTTCAGTGCTCTGGATATTACTTACTAATGATAAAGAGGCTTACATTCCTGAACTCATCCTTTTATTTTGTATCTGTTTAATTTTAATCTTAATTTATTATAAACAGGGGAAAAAAGCATATTCAAACCTCTACAAAGGCAGAAGGTTCTGGTTTTAATATTAAAATATGTCATTTGCAATAACCTTTATGGCTTTGTCATATACTCTCAATAAATGACTTCTAAGATTGATTAAAGACCTTAGCTTTGCTTCACATGCTAATCAATCTCACAAGCCAATTAGAGCTTTGGTGCTAGAGAGCAACAGAGATCATCTCTTGGCTATATATGGCAGCATTTATTGTGCAAGCCAAACCTTTATGACCTAATACTGGTAGAGGAACTCATGACAGTTTATGGGAAAAGAACATCAAAGAATTGTAAGATTATTCATGCTGATACTTAATGAATAGATATTTACAAGTTGTATTTCAGAAGGAGTAAAAGCTAAATGCAGAATTGGCTTTCCGGGGCTGAAGCAGAATTAGTGCTTTAGAGTAGCAGACTCTTACTTCTAAGGACTCCATGCTCTTCCTTCTTTTTATGGCTTGGAGTATATCAATTAAATTTGCTTCAATTTCACTACCTGTAAAAGGGGAATAAAACTACCTGGTTTTCCACCTGCATGAGCTGAGGATGAATTAGCTCATGCTGGAAGTAAATGAAAAGCAAGACATCCGTTCCAGTGATACTACAGTTTCCTACCTGAACAATTTAACTGGAAATGAATTTGGAGCAACAAGAGCAGAACTGCATCAAGCTTGCAGGTCACTGCTTCCCGGTCCTGACTGCAGTGAGCGTGGTAGACTATGGAAAATGAGCAGAGGGGGCTACAGTCCATTTTCTGCATGCCTCCACAGCTGACCTGCTTAGTAGCTTTTATAGCAGAGAGGCCACAAGCTAGACATGGAAAATCAACACTTGTTGTGTCAGTTCAGCTCAGTGCTGAGATACACTGATGTGCCTGAGTTATACATGAATAAACAGATGATTTCAGCCACCAGGGCTACAAGCCCCTGCATTTTTCAGAAGACTTTTAACTCACTCTAAACAAAAAGAGAAATCCTGCACTGTGTAGGATGTAGTGATTAAGTGCCCAAGCAAGAACAGCCTTTTTAAGTGTGTCTGTGTGTGTGTCCCCTGCTCCTTTCACAATAGGTTGCCATGTCCTGACTGGAGTCTCTGAGTATTAATGTAATTTGAATAAATAACAGTACTAATAAATCAAGAGGTAAAGTAAAAACAAAAATTGAAAATAACTTAAATGTCACAAAAGGTCTTTTGCATTTTCCATGGTGAATATTTATTCCAAAATGCTTTGGTATTGCGAAATACTTTATTTCACAGAATATACATTTGAAAGTGTTGAAAGATCAAATTCCTAGAATTCATCTATTCTTGAGGTGGATGCTAACAACATGTTAGTACTAGACTGAGGGCATTATCTGAGTTCCATGTATAGCCTGAATTCCAGACGAGACTGAAGCCAATTTTATTTATGTTTCCTCTTGGTATAATATCTTTCCTTCATTCAATTTTCTCGGTCTAAACACTGCAGGAAAGTTACTTTGAAATGAATGTCTGGGTGTCAGGGGCTAGCGAGCTAATAGTATAATTACTTTTGTAGTCTTTATTAGTTGAAATGTTTATTAGAAAGGTTACTTTTTATCCAATGAAAGATGACAATCTGGGTTTGATTGAGCACTGTTTGTTGTTTTAATATTGTTAGCTGTGTGAATGGGTTAACACACTTCTCATCTTCCAGAAGCTGAAGGCTATGAGAAATCCCAGGGGTAGCCACTCCTCAGCCCACATTTGCTGCCTTTGCCAAGAAAAGATCCCATAAGATTTCCCCCCCTCCATCACTTAAGGGTTGTGATGATTTTTAATGTCACTGCCTAGATGGCCTGGAGATTTTTATCTATTGCACTTACAGGTCACCTTAATATTATCTCACTCAGAGGGGGGAAAAAGTTTCTAGCGGGATAATATTAAGTTATACAGCATGACACAAGGTCAGACTGTGAGAGACAAGAATATATGAATAAAGCCAGTGGCCATGAGAGTCACCAGTGTGAAAAAAAAAAAAAAAAAAAAAGCAGAAGAGGAAGAGGAACAAAGAGTAAGAAGGAAAAGTACTAGTGGAGGAGAAAAGAAGCAAGGAAGGTGGAAAGAAGAAGGAAAGGTTAAAAGGGAAAAAGAAAGGGTCAGGGTCAGAGTGGGTAATGTAAAGTCATTCTTTTTATCCCAATCAGCTGCACACTGTGTGCTCTCGGTGGCCATATTCATACTGAATTAGCTCCAGACTGTTTCTTTTCTCTGGGACTCCATCTTTTTGAAAATACATCATCAGTACAACTCCATCCTGAAGGCATATTACGCTAATGCATCATTATTGCGATGGCTGACTGATGATGTGCTAGTGTCATACATCACTAGAGCTGTGCCTTGCTCTGATGAAATGTTGGTGTGATACATAATCAGGGAGAAGCACATGGGTCCCACTTCTAACGACTCCAGAGATGTAAACTACCCAGAATTAAAGCTAAAGCCTTGGAGAAGGGCAGCCAAGAAAAGTGAGCATCCCTAAGAGTGGGGCAGCATCCTAAACCTCCTGAGAAAACCTGCGGTAACTTTGAGTTACATTAGTGGAAGTGCCTGGAAGGCTGCCAAAATCCAGCTGCTAGGCTTGGACAAGAGTCATGAAAGCCTTAGCAACATGGCAATAATGAGAGGCAGCTACCACGAGCCGGAGAGGGCATACAGCAACATTCCCCTTCACTCCTGCCTGTGAAGGCAAAATCACAGCTTGACTGACAAGCAGCTCCGCAGCAAGGGAAGGGAAGGAATGGGGAAGGCGGGCTGGAGGGGATACCTCTCGTCAGGTGGCTGGCCATGGCTCCCTTCCAGATGAGCATCTCTCTTGCCCTCCCTAAAACACACTCACGCTGCCTCTATGGCCCCCTGTGGCAGCCGGTGGCTGCCTCGACGGATGGGCTTGCAGAATCTGGCCCCGGCGAGTGGGAAGATGCATCACCCTGTTGTTAATCTGACTGTTTTGGGAAGGGGGTGGAAGAAGAATGGAAACTTGGCTGAATGGCAGCCTGAAACTTGGCATGAAACAATCATTTCTTGATACCCACACACATACACTCTTCCTGTCCTGCAAAGAGTTTGCCCAACCATATGCAAAAGCCCAGCCAGTTGTTTTGTACACACCTACCTTTACCTCAGTGCTTCCTTCCAGTACAGTCAATGCACCTGCCTCACCCTCCAAAGCAGACTCTGGTCCTCCCTCTGCTTGTGGCTTCCCAGTGCCTTGGAGCAATTTCTGTCTCTGTGCCTCAGTTCCCCACCAGGCAGAGCGGGACCAGTGACACAAACCCTCATTAGATGCAGAGTTGTATGGCTCTGAGCAAGGTCTCTGTTTCAGATGGTTTCTTAGAAAACAAGTTTGAAATAACGCTCTTTTCTCTCAGAGGATGGGTCCTTCGCCTCACCAGTTGTAATTCCTCCGGGGATAAACACAAGCAATGCTCAAGCCATTGGTAATCATCATTTCATGAGCCGGATTCCTCTCTTAGTCTTTTTCCATCGTGTCACCTGTGTAACAGCGGGTCTAGAGTATGTTTGAAGTAGCTCTGTTGTTCAGAATGGAATTACTCCAGATCTACACCCACATTGCTGAGAGTTGAATTTGCTCCAGTGGTGCTAACCAAAGAGGATTTTTACCAGATAGCTCGGAAATGTAAACTGTCAAAAATTAGAAAAGGCCTCAACTCAGCATATCAAGGTATCATTTTTTCCCTCAGTCTTGCAAAATTGCTGTGCACCTGCCATACCGCACATATCTTCTAATGGACTTAATATCCTGCTTTTTCACAAGGGAAATAATCCCATCACAAGGCTGCAACTATATTAAGGAGCATTGGTTTGCAGCGTTCATCATATAAATACCAAATTGGGCTGCGTGCATGGAGTCTGACATTTAAGAATGAATGTGCTGCAGCAAGAAAATCTGAGGCTTTGCAAGAATGAATGAATTTTGGCACCATTAAACAATAGTTTTGCTTTTAAAGCATGATTCCTTGCACGTCATTGCTGGCTGTAAGATCTAACATATACCTTTGTAAATTCTCTTCTAATACAGAAGGCTCCAGAGCAGGTCTCTGAAAGATTAGTTTCAGATTTTTGAAAGAGTCATTGACAACTGGGGTTTATCATCTGTGGGAATGATGGGCAGAGAAAGCCTTCACTGCAAAATCGCAAGCGTGTCTGCAACCACATACTCAGAGAGCTGGCTCTTTGCAAAATAATCATTGTCTCTAGATTCCCAATGCCTATTATAGTTTCCGTATGGCCATAACCAGGAGCCAGAGTCACTGTCAGTAGGTCAATGGTAACAGGACTAACAAATAACTGCCACAGGATACCTTGAGGCAAACCAGCCCCTGACAGGTTCATCCCTTCTGTTGAAGGTGGCGGGAGACAGACTCGACCAACAGCTATGTCCTTGCCTTCCCTGCCTAGACCTGACAAAGTTCTGTTCAAAGCTAATGATAAGCCTGAAATAAAATAAAAAAAAAAAAAGACAGTTCAGTTCAGGTAAGCACTCTGAAATGCAGATGGCTATGTGGGCTGTCCAAGTAGCTTTGGCCTGCAACAACAGGAACTGCAAAATTAATCTGAAAATATCTACTTTTTCTGCTTTTTATCCTGTCAGAAGCCCTGTAAGAACAGTCATTTCTCAGGTGATTTTTCCAGCACCGAGACTCATTCGGTTTATAACTGGTCAGGATCAGGAGAGAGATTCAAAACACAGTAATTAAAAGACAGTCACAGAATGCCAGGCAAGGGGTGGTGATGCCCTCAGGGACACACAAAGCAGGTGGCAGAAGATGGGGCAGGCAGGAAAGTGCTAAAAGTTTCAGTACTGCACTGGCACATTTGCTTGGATTTAAGATGTGTTTTAGCTAGCGGTTCATGTTGTGATTTGCCAGAACACTTAGAGCTCCACAACTTTCTGATATTTACTTCATAGCTTATGTCTGTGTCCAGCAGTATAAGAAGATGACACAGGGAAGGTGCCTGAAGTTTTAGCCTCTGAAGAGGTCAGAAGGCTTGTACCGCCTTTGTATCAACCCGAAACATCCCTGGGGAAATCAATAATGCAACTTCTTTCCTTTGGATTTAATTAAAGAGACATTTCGGGCTGCAATTTGAAAGCAAACACAAACAACAACAACAAAAAATTGGCTTTCTCTTACAGCTACTGTCTCCCCAGTGCACTGGAAAGTGAGGGGGAGGAAACATTCTCACATAACATGCAGAGAACAATTTTTAAATGTCTTAATTATTTCCCGTGTGCATAAAGCATTTCAGTCCTATTGTTTCTTTTCACAATCTGTTTGGGGTCACTGGTAAGCCGATCGCTTTGCCCACCCAGAGGACTGTGAAACTCCAGGCAAAGCTAGAGAACTGCATGTATGTTTTCTGGGCCAAGGTTACCACTGCTGATGTTTACAGTCTCCCCCATGTCCTTTGACAAAACAATTTATAATATGCAGCTTGAGTTTAGTTAAAAGCCCAGTCAAGACAATGAAGGTCGTATGAAACACTACAGCAATGCACAGATTATCAAAAATACATCAAGTCCTCCATGATCTTTGGCTTTCTACTGGATAAACATGAAGGGAAATGTCAAGCCTTAGCTATTTTCTCAAATTACTGCTCCCCCAAAAGTCCAGACTATTGTTTCAACCTCCTAGATAAAGACTGGCTGGCAACTCTCAGCCTTGGGCTCCCTAGCTTTTGCTGTTGTAAGACTGGAACTGGACTGAGGGGCTGAGGCCTTGCTCAGCCGTGGAAGACAGAGCCGAGACCACCAAGAGCAAGATGGTCCTCTGCTGCCAGGGCACTCTGCACCTCTTTGCTGTCCTCTTACCAGCATTGCAAAGGAAGAGATCCTTGAGTTAAAAAGCAGTTCAGCAGACTCAATTTATTCTAGAACAAACTGCCCATGAGAGATGTTAGTCAGAACCTTAATGCACTTCTGCTTACTTCCATGGAAAGCAAGAGTGAGTAAAGCCTGAATTTCTCTGGATTTCAAAGATGAGAATTAAATTTGACTCAACACACTTCTAACGCCAACACTGTGGCATGTAGGTTAAAGCCAATTCTAGTCAAGTACTTTGTGCTTGGGAGTGTGGAATTCCTTTCCACCTTCCACAGCATTTAACATACTAATTGAGTTGTAGTCATCAAACCCAAATTATTACAATTAACATTCAGTCTGTCTCCGCTGGACAACCTTCTATATAAGTTATGTTTGAAGATATTCCAAAGATACGTTCATTCCAAATGGAGGTAAATAAGTGAGTGACACTATGGTGTAGGTGGGATCTGTGAAAAGCGACATCAACTGTGGAATATCTTCTGGAAAAAGAAACACATATTAATCTTTCAGGTGTTTATTTATAGTATATACACAGATAGATATATATATCACCCGGGATTATTCAATCATATGTAAGTTAACCTCCCTTTCAGTAAAAGACTTTCTCAAGGAACAGAATAAGCAATTGAACACTTAAAAAGATTTCCTGCTGCACTATGCAATGTCTCCTCATTTTCCAGTTCTGCTACTTCGACAATTCTAAATTAGCATTTATTCATAGCAATTCCTAAAGTGTCACCAGATGAATTCTTCACTGAAAGTCTATGCAAATGAAACTCTGTCCGTGTTAACTCCCACCCCTATTTGCAAACACACTTGGGCAAAGACCTTTCTCCTTATGTCAGTCCAGAGCTGGGACAGAGAGTTTGTGCAATGGAGCAGCTTTGTCACAGTTCTCACTCCTGCTCCTCAACGACAGGATCCTGAGCACCCAAAGCGCCCTGAGCACTGAAGTTCAGGACAAACAGTTTGCAGATAGATGTGACAGTGACTCGACTCTGTTTGGAAAGCAGCTGCCTTTGGGGTGGATTAAAGACCAACCGTTTTCCATTCTTAGTAGAGAAAGGAGAATTATTTTTTTTTCCCCCTGGGTGAACAGCAATAGGAGTTTGGTAGGAAGGCACAACAGATGAACTTGAGAGCTATTTAAATTCTGTTTTCTTCACTGGGGGAAGGAATTTGTCCTGGTATCAGAATTACTCTTGGAGATGAGAACAAGGAAAGCAAAGTTAGGACTTGTAATTAGACACGTCACTGCACTCTCCTAGGCAGCATTCGCTTCTGAACTGGCCCAGCTGAGACCTGTGTCCACCCTGGGCTCCTGGGTCTCTGCGCCACACCAGCTTCATATGACTACATTCATCAGACGTTGCACCAAGCTCAGTCACTGGTGGAGGCTGTAAGCGTGGAAGCTCTAGCACGTGAGGTTATAAGGCTATTCCTTAGTCTTACAGGCCAGAGTTTGCACATCTACAAATGAGGGCTGTAAATCTCCAGAAGGTCTTGCCAGATTTCTTGATGAAGGCTCAATACATTAATGCAATGGGCATAATTAAAAATATTTGCAGTAAACACTCATGAGGCTCGGAAAAAAACACCAACTTTTAACATACTTTGCTTCTGAAATCTTGGTTTCGTTTCTTTCATAGTCAATAAATGCAGGAGGTATCACAAAAGGTAAATTTCTTGGGCAAGTGAAGACAAATTGTCAAGGATGTCTTAGGGAATCTGAGCTTTCCTCATTAAGCAAGAAGGCACTTTCTGAAGCTGTGGAGATGACTGCAACTGTGCATGTTCCTGGGGAGAATGACAAAAAGTTGGATCTAAAGTTTAATGGCACAAGATTGGGGGCGGGGGGGGGGGGGCGGCAGGGAGAGCATATGGAAAAACTGTCACTTTCATCCCTTAGCAGTATCATCTAATAACACAAAGCTCTTCTCAAGGATTCTTGGGATTAGGATTTATAACACGTCAGAAACACCTTTCCTAACCAAAGATAATGTGGAAACCTGCTAAGGTATTTGGAAAGTCTTTCCAAATAGTGAAGCTGCACAGAAAAGCTGCAGGCATCCCTGGAATGGGAGGGTACAGGTGTTTCAGGCAGAACTGCCAGTAGTCTAAGACAGGAAGAAGAAGAAGATACTATATTCTTTTGGAACATACAGAAAGAATGTGAATTTATAAAATATATTTACCCACTCTGGAATTTAGCCAGGGCTAAGGAGAGAGTATTTTTGACAGCCACATGCGGTCAGTATTTCAGCCTTATACCTCCTAAAGGCCCAGGTCAACAGTCTCTCTGAACAGGCAAATGGTCTGGGGAGCTCTTCTCTCCCTTGTCATGTGTTTCCGAGATGAAATGCCTCCACATCATTTAACCACGTACCGAGCGCATACATCTAACATCCCAACAGCTCCTAGCACACCTGTGCAGCCCGAGGTGACTACATAAAAGAAGCTAATAAAGCAGCGCTTACATTTCATTCATTTTATTCACCGGCTCGAGATTTCAGGGATGGAACGGGGCACAGCTGGCCTTTGGATGTTAAATATGCTTCATAAGCCAACACCGGTTCAGCACACAGGCAGAAGCCTTCTCGTCTCGTGGCTCTCCACAGGCAATAGAAAGGAAGTATGTTGGCACTCTCACAGCTGGCAGTGGGGCTGGCACAGGAGAGCTGTAAATACTGTGTAGGCATGATGGTGCAAGCTGCCAGGGTGAGAGCGGGTCACCATGCCTTGGGGGCTCCTAGCCACCCGCAGGAAGGCATGATGAAGAGTGCTTTGCTCTTTTTTAACTGAAGAGAAGGGCAAAGGGTAGGGTGGGTAACTGAGATGTTGAATCAGGTTTGGCCTGACAGGGACAGATGCTGCCGGGAGTGGAGATGCATCTCAGGAGGCTTTGGGGCTTTGCTATGTCACTGGAGCAAGGAGCTGCCTGCGGTTGTGACCATGAAAAGCTCCACACTCAGAGGCACTGTCTGGCCTGGGGTTTCTCCCTGCCCTGACAGAAGTACCTGTGAGCACCTGCTGTCCTGTACCTGCTCTGGTGCCTGCTCTACATACCTATTCACATTGCAAAGGGAACCTTCCACTTCCACCTCATCTCACTTCGGAATATGCACCAGGGTGGGTATGAGAGTCCCACTGAAAGCCACATCATCTCTCTATGATTTGGACAGCTGCTAGAGAGGAAAGGAGCACATGGGAAAGAGCTCTGTTATGTCCTTTGACTCTTTCTTATTGGTTTGCAGATCAGAACTTACTTTGTCAACTTGTTCCTCTTCCACAGAGCCAAAAAAATTAAAGAGGGCAGAGGTATGTCTCTTAGGGAATTAAAGGAAGGCTCTCTGACCACGTAATGTTTGTATCTATGATTCTTGACATGTAATTTGCTCCTTATGACTATGTGCCATTGAATTTCTGGGTTTATTAAATTATCAAAAGCAGTTCCCTTTTGGACACATATTGAGCCCCAGGGGAACTTCCTTCAAACAGCTGTTTCCCAAAGCAGGATGACCGCTTGCAGGATGTTCTCACCTTGGCCGGGTGCCTCCACTGGCGGAGTGTGATAGCAGGGGCTGCTTGGTGGGGCTCAGCCGCATTAGGTACCAAAGTCAGTGTGCAGATATCCAGACCTATGGACTGAGTACAGAGACCTCTTCAAAATCATATGCAAACATTGGGAACAGCTGATGCTGAGCACAGCTGAGAGGTGGCAGCCAAAAATGTCCCACCATTGGACCTAAAGTTTCTTCCTCAAAACCTTTTTTCTCCCCAAGCATATTCTCACATCTCCTCCTGAACCCTGTGAATAGCCAGTCTTCGGACTCAGCGCAGAGACTTTCTTCAAGCAATTCTACCTGAGTAGGGTCCACACCAAAGGACAAGGCAATCCAAAACCAGTTAATATGCCAGGCAGGAGCCACAGTTCACTTAAATAGCCTATAGTGTCTTTAATTCTCACCAATAACTATTACATTTAACAGAGCCCCGAATTTCCTTGATGTTAGATGAGAGGCTGATAGATAAATGAGTAGGTTTCTATATCCAGCCTCTATGAGCAAACACTGCATAAAAAAAACAACAACAACAAAAAAGGCACTGATATTCAAAAGGGCTCAAACTGCAGAATTTGGCTCCTCATTTCAAATGCCCCCAAGGCTGTGGCTACTCAGAACTGAGATTTCAGCTTGGTCTCTGTGGTGGGTTGACCCTGGCTGGATGCCTGGTGCCCACCAAAGCGGCTCTATCACTCCCCTCCTCAGCTGGACAGTGGACAGAAAATAAAATGAAAGGCTCGTGGGTCAAGATAAGGATAGGGGGATCACTCAGCAATTACTGTCACAGGCAAAACAGACTTGACTTGGGGAAATTAGTTTAATTTACTACCACTCAGATCAGAGTAGGATAATGAGAAATAAAACCAAATCTTAAAACACCTTCCCCCCACCCTCCCTTCTTCCCGGGCACAGCTTCACTCCAGATTTTGTCTACCTCCTCCTCCCAGCAGCGCAGGGGGACAGGGAATGGGGGTTGGGGTCAGCCCATCGCACGTTGCCTCTGCCACTCCTTCCTCCTCAGGGGCAGGACTCCTCACACTCTTCCCCTGCTCCAGCCTGGGGTCCCTCCCACGGGAGACAGTCCTCCACAAACTTCTCCAATGTGGGTCCTTCCCACAGGCTGCAGTTCTTCACAAACTGCTCCAGCGTGGGTCCCTTCCATGGGCTGCAGTCCTTCAGGCACAGACTGCTCCAGCGTGGGTCCCCCACGGGGTCACAAGTCCTGCCAGAAAACCTGCTCCAGTGTGGGCTCCTCTCTCCATGGGGCCACAGGTCCTGCCAGGAGCCTGCTCCAGCACGGGCTTCCCATGGGGTCACAGCCTCCTTCTGCTCCAGCATGGGGTCCTCCAGGGGCTGCAGGTGGAGATCTGCCCCACCGTGGACCTCCCTGGGCTGCAGGGGGACAGCCTGCCTCACCATGGTCTTCCCCACGGGCTGCAGGGGAATCTCTGCCCCAGCACCTGGAGCACCTCCTCCCCCTCCTTCTTCACCGACCTGGGGGTCTGCAGGGCTGTTTCTCTCACATGTTCTCACTCCTCTCTCCGGCTGCCGTTTCTGTTGCACAAGGTTTTTTTCCCTTCTTAACTCTGTTATCCCAGAGGCGCTACCACTGTCACTGACGGGCTCAGCCTTGGCCAGCGGTGGGTCCGTCTTGGAGCCGTCTGGCCTTGGCTCTGTCGGACATAGGGGAAGCTTCTAGCACCTTCTCACAGAAGCCACCCCTGTAGCCCCTCTGCTACCAAAACCTTGCCACACAAACCCAATACAACCTCTTGTAAACCTGAAGAGTCACATGAAAAATTTGAAACTGAATTGCTTAAATTCAAGGCTTTTCTCAGCCAGACGTTTCATTTGCTCCTTTTTTTCAAAGATTAAGGTGTGAGCCTTCCCTTAGAGCTTGCATTGTCAAATGGCATCCTAATCTCAGTATCACCCCCAGCTCATTAAGTCATGTTTTCACCCCATTTACACATGGGTATCACCCAGTGGTTTAGTAGAGTTGTCCATATGGCTCTAGAGGAGGAAATTCGGGTCTAGCTTTCTGATAAGGAACATTTTTCAGGCACTGATGAAAATGTTCTCATCTGCTTCTATTCATGGCACCCCACCAATGTATCCATACCCCAATTTTAGTCTTTCTTTATGTACTTGTATAATAGACCCGAAGAACTTCATCATCTTTAAAAATGATTAAAAAAGCCGTTGGTGCCTCCAAGTTCTAACACTACAAGTATTTTCCCCAGGGCACTTGATTACAGTAGAAAATTGTCTTTTTAATTTGCAGAACTCAGAAAAGTCAGAAGATGGCAGCAGTTCATTCATGCATTAAACAATCCCTAAATCTCATGAACAGAACAGCTCTTCCTTAAAGTTATTTTTGTTATGCAACCACCTAAGAGTAAAGATTTATAATTTACTAAGCAAAATCATTTTGCTTAGCCAGGTTCTACAGTCATCAAAGCTATCATTTATCATATTCTTTTACTTGTTGTTGTTGTTGTTGTTGTCATGAGTGCAGTGGAGAAATTTGGGGGGGGGGGGGGCGGGGGGAAAGGAAATTGGCCTGGGAAGGGTTTTTTGAGGGGGGTTTTTAATTCCAGACATATGTTTTCAGCATCCCTAAACTTTCTTCCTCATTTTTGTTCTATTTTACAAATACCACATAAGGAAAAAAAGAAATAATGGTTTTGATATTTCCAAATAACATGAGCTGGTAAAAGATTTGTTGGTTTTTTTCCCTGCTTTTATGGTTGAATGTTTTTATCTTACTCTATGCTAATATACATACCTCATCATTTTCACACCATCAGCAATGGGATCTCTTCTCTCCAAAGATTTAATAGTGTTAATGTTGCATTAATGATGCATATTACTAAATTTTCTTTACCTATGATATGAGAAAATATATTATAGTACATTTAAAGTATGGCATAAAGGGTTAGCATAAATAATTAAACTAAATTACAGCCATCAAAAAACAAGGCAGGCCAGATCCAAGCTGCCTCAGAAGAAATCTACTGTAACTCCATTGCTGTCAGTGGAATTATTCCCAACTGACACTGGCTAAAGGGATGCAGAATCTGGCATCCCAGCTTTTGTAACGCAACCTCCTTGTCATTGTGTGTTCACTTATTCACTTAATTCATAAAATTCAATCAATCGCAATGGGCCACCCAGCCACTAGAGTGAAGAAAAGAAAATCTATTGTATATGATATTTCTTTGATCAACTACGTCTGAAAGTGCATTCCCCCCTCCCGCCCCCCAGCAAAAGAATGCATCAGAGACCAGGGCTGACATTGTGGTGCTGGGAGCTGATATTTCCCTCCAGCCTCATTTGTATTGCTTTATTGACATGTTAATGACAAAGTACTTCCCCAGGTCCTATGAAGTACAGAACAAGTCAGAGAAATTAGAATAATACCTAGTCCTAATTAGAAGCCAGGTATCTGCCTGACATGCTCTCTTCTTGTATTTAGCAGCTTCAGACACTTGTACGTTGATTGATTGCCTGCTTGCTTGATTGATTGATAGAGAGGCTCCACCGAGCTCATAGACACACACATGAAGGGAAGCTTTTGATGTCAATATGAACAAAGATAATGATAGACTTACAAACAATGCCAAATGCTGAGTCTACGAATTAAGCATAATGCAAACAGAAAATGTGCCCAGCACTGTTCTGAGAGCGATGAGACTAGAAGGAAGATGTGTTGTGTATGACTGAACCTCATAGCTACAGGCAAAATTGTACTGTCAGGAAGATTTGCAGGTGATGTTTCTGATTGTCTGAAGATCCCTGCACATAAGCAGGGCAACAGAAATTAATCCAAATCTTTCCTTTGCAGCAGCACAAACACTGTTTTGGAAATGGGCTTCTAGAGCTGGCCTGCTCTGGGAGACAAGGGTTTATCCAGAAAGGAATCAGATTGATTTGCAGTATGTGAAGATCACAAACGTACTTCTATATGGGAGCTAGGGCATTAATTGATGGGAAGGCTCAGTGTGCAAAGGACAGAAATGATCAGCAAAACATAGGACTAGAGGGCTGCAGATTCCTCTCCGCATCTCCACCCCCCATCCACCCCCAAATAAAAATATTTAACAACAAATAGAAAAACACAAAAACTTTAAGGGGCACCTTGATCCTCGGATGCTGCTGAGCCCATCTTTCTCTGCCGCCTTTGATCTGTACTCCCCTCCTCTGTTCTGCACAGTGACAAATGCACTGCACACAGGGCACAGAGTGCAGCACAGCAGGACAGATCCTTTTAGCTAGAGCTGTGCAAAATGTTCATAGCAGAGCCCCAAATCACAAGAAACTTGCTTGGCTTCAGGTTGCATTGCAAACTTGGAACTCAGGCCACGTTTGTCAAAAGGTTACTGAGATTTGCTAGCCCTTTGAGAAATTTCTCTCTTTCTTTCCCTTGCACGCTCCTTTTCTCTCTTCCTCTCTCTAATCTGCCTGAATTTCTAAAACTATTTCCACAGTGTTTAGGAGCTAGGAGGACTCACAGGTTTGGATTAAAAAACCTGCCAAAAGTAGTCTCTCATGGTGTCAATACAAAACCAGGTGAAAGTAGGTGATTCATTCCAAGGAAAAAAAAAATCAACAGCCAACTAACATTCTCTCAGTTCCTGCAAATTTGTGAGCCACAGACTCGGTTCATCAAGGGCTTGAACATCTTCTTTGAAAGTGTCTCAGTAATCCTACTGATTGTCATAGTGTTAGGGCGAAAGCTGGATTTTTTGAACCCCAAAAGTCAAAACAAAACATGGGTGTGTAATTCCTTTGCAGACCAGAGTGAGAGGAATCCCTGCGAAATGTAATCAGAGTTTCACACAGCTCTTTTTTTCAGTATTGTATTTAGAGACACCATGGATCAACAGAAGTTTGTATCATCTTGCTCTTATACCATTCCTCACTCAAAGATCTCACATCACTTTGCAAAGATTACCTGAGTAATTAATTGACACGTGGTCAAATAGAAAGTCAGTGCTAAGGTTTGAACCCAAGACTCCTTAGAGCTTTAAATTCAAGCTCATCTGCCTTGCTGGCAGAAGTGCTGTCTAGTTCTGTTTGTGCCAATGACATTTCATGATTCAGTTTGCATATTTAAAGAATAGGTGAGTGATCTCTCTCTGGACATACCTTATGTGCTCTGGTGCACATAATATCAAGTGGCATATGAATTCAGCACAGGGATATGCACTTTTTCGGAGCTTTTTGCACGGTATCTGAAGTATCTACCCTTTCAGTACCTAACAAAGAGGCTGGAACTTATGCACAGACTTAATGAACATCTTCAGTTCAAACCAGACTTTTAAGCAATGTGTGAAGTTATCACACAGCAGTAGGGGATGCTTTTGTTTTTGATTGACCAGACCCATGAATTTCAGAGAACCTAACGCTTTCACAGATGCTCCCTGAACAAGATCACTATTAAGCTAACACCTCTTGTGTCCTGATACAGATGTCAAGCTTGCTTTACAGGCTTGGAGAGACATTTAAAACAAAAGAAGAGAAAATAGTGCCTTAAGCTAGCGCAGGTTCAGTTGAGTCATTATGTTTTAATGCCCAACCCTTGTTTGTTTTTTATTTCTCTTTGGAGATCTTTTGCCATGGAAGGTTAAAGATTACTGAGATAACTAACAATAAATGTGTCTGGCATTGTGACTTTTGACCAATCATTATAACTTGGGTTGACTGAAATGAACCTGTATCCAGTTTTATTTTACACCCTATTGCAACAAAATTGACAAGGGTGTGAATTAAAACCTTAGCCCTGTTGATTAATATCAAAATGGGGATGGCCATTTCTCTGAGCTTTGACAACAGCCTGAGCCCTTGTCTTACCAGCGGTGTGGACTGCAGTGCTGCAGTAATTGCTTAACTGCTCCTTTGCCTGTTAGGACTCAAATGACTTGGCTTTGGAGTGGACTTCAGAAATGACTCAGAGTTTCAACAGACACACCCAGTTACTGGCTTTGTAGTACACTAAATGCTTTCCAATATAACATATTTTTTAAAGAAAGGCTGTGTATTGCTCTCTGTAGACCCGAGGGCATATATTCAGTCACAACATAGGTGCAGGTTGAACGATAACTGTGCAAACTGCTGTCTCACACCCTGCCAGCCTGCTTCAGCCCTATTCAGAAAGGGTTCCTGGTGTGGGGAGAAGAGCCCCGCTCTGTGTAAGCTCCAGCCTGACTGCTGCAGCTACTAGGATTAGCGACAGGGATGCTTACGCAGGAGGTAGTGCCCTCATGTCCTGTGTACATTAGAGGTTGCAGGTGCAGGTGGCCATCAGCACACTTCCTGGTGCAGAGACCAAGATTAGGTGAGATTTGCATAGGTGGTCAGTCATTAACAGTAGTCGTGGCTTTGCTGCTCTACACTGAAAAGAAGCACCTTACAGCCATACTGGTTTGTGGAGCTTTAACTAAGCCAGTCGTAGTGTTGGTCATGTCTGAGATGGCAATCAGTTTATTGAGAGCAGCCATCAGAGGTGGGCAGTTACAAACCAGGGCTGCATTGGAACAAGTAACTGAGGCAAAAAGCATCAGGAATTCTCATCACCAAAGCATCCTGTCGCCCAAGTCACATAATCTTCACTATCCAGCCCAGCACCCAACACTCTGGTCCACCCTGGTCAGAGGCATACTGGAGGCATACTGCAAAAATATACATAAATTCTTGAATATGTGCTTTCTCCATTCACAAATCTTCAAACTAAAGAGTTTGACAAAAATAAATGAGCTTGATTTCCAAAAGTTCTTAGAGTTCCCCTGTTGTCCTTTGTTTTTAATACAGATCAGGTGATTCTTCAACTAGAAAAGCTTTAGAAGCACTGTCTTCCACAATAAAACCTGTTTATTAAACAGATTATTATCTTTCCTGCTTTAAGTAGTTTCCAGCATTTTGGTGCCACAGAGGAAGAACAGCAGCAGGTTTAGTTATTAATAATATGTTGTCATGACAATTTTTTTTGTAGTGTTGGAAAAATACTCTCAGTAGCATTCTAGGTACAGCCAACTTTCAAGGTAGTCACAATGACTGATTTTGGGGGGGGAAGAGTGATAAGGGGTAGGACATGCCCTCCGTCAAAGTTTGAAAAATTTTCTAGGAGACAAACTGTGGTCTTCTTGCTTGCATTTGTAATTGTCCACTCGTGTAAGTGGTCCCATGAGACCTTCTAACGTTATTGAGTATGAAGTAGAACACAGCATTCATGATACAGTTGAGATTTCTGCTTATTTTCAAGTTCACAAATGCAGAGCAATTTCAGAAAGGTCTTTGAGAACTTCTTTTTTTTTTTTTTTTTTGCCAGTCTTGGTCTCAAGAATTCAATGGCAGAAATTCTCAGACAAAAAACCTGCAATTCGCCAGAAAGAGGTCTGTGTCGGAACGAAAAATGTGCTAGAAATTTTTCTGTTTTGAAGAGAGGTATCGTCTAAGCCAAGAGAAATAAGGAGGTAGTTGTGGCTTTAGGTTTTCATCATCCCTAAGCTCCATGCCAGTTTTAAAGAAAAAAGTTGGATATTAGCCAAATGTGACTTCAATCCCATCAGAGGAGTAAACTTTACATTAGAGGAAGTCCTTTCAGAGGAGCAGAGTTACATTTGAAACTATTTAGATGCCCACAGTATTTGGGCGCAAGAAGACTGCTAAGGCAAGTATCCCATTTTACCCCATGGCAACCACACCATTTAAAATGGGAAGTAGAGACCGCCTTTTAAACTCTTTGCCTGCTTGCTGCACGTCATCTCAGCATCATGCACTGCCCCCAGGTAATCAGGTACTCTGGTCTTCCAGTTAGTCTACTTTACAGGAAAAATAAATATCCATTGAACTGGAGGAGGAGAGCACTTGCGCGCGTGTGAGGGGGAGAGAGACTTTGCTGCCAGAGATTAGCGCACTAATGTGAAATAAGGAAGAGAGGTCTAAATCTCTGGGCAAATAAATATTTTATTATCTACAACAAGTGGAAGGGCTTCCGCAAGAGACGTCTTGCTGCTGAAAACAGTGTATGGTGGATTGGGCCTCTTCTCGGGGGAAACCTGGCCTTGAGCTCAGGCAGGATGGTAAGAGGAAAGCAAGCCTCCCCTTCTGTGTTGCATCTCTATCCAGGGGATATGAGAGGAGACTTTTTTCTTCTCTCTACATAGTTTTTATGAGAAAAGGCTGACCTGCTTTAGGCTTCTAAAGCAGCCCCCAATTTCAAACAGAGATGGATCTGTGGGGCAGGTTTTAGAACCATTTTCTCTTCCTAGCAGAAATACCTCTGTTTTCAGCAAAAATAACCCGCCACATCACAAGTCACTTCTGGCAGCCAAGAGCTGGGCACAGATGTGGCAACAAGCAGTGAGTGAACCCTCCCTAAGCAAAACTGACCCCAACAGGCATCTCATGTCCCCACTACCCAGGGCAGGAGATGCAGGAATAGGAGAGGATGAAGAGGCACTTCTGCGCTTGCTCAGTCACACTCCCATGACAAAACGTCTCAAACGCTTGTCCCAACCACCAGCCTGTCCAGCCCTGCTAGGGTTCTGACAGCAGCAAGGTGCCACAACAGGGCACCCTGGGCACATTGAGTTGTTTTTTGTTGTTGTCCAGATTGGTATTGCGTTTATTTTTAAGCCAGGCTGGCAGTTTTTATCTGATCTAAGTGAACGGTTGATATTAAACGTACATTTCGGTATAAAGTGGTGTGCCACCTCCTTACATTTGAGGACCTGGGGAGGTCACTTTGGTTTCTTAAATTCCCTGTTCGCATGGGTGAGTATCTCCAGGAAGCACAGCACTGAGCTGCAGCCTGATTTGAGCCTGGGGGAAACACAGAATCTCTACACAGAGGAGAGATACGGGGCAAACAGCAGCAAAGAGGTACTGATAACCTGCCCGGGGAGGTTTGGTGCTGGGCTTAACAGAGGCCTTCCACTGCGTGGGACCGACACATGGCTTTTGCAGAAAAGCCTCCTTAGCTCTCTGGTAATCTCACAGATGAAGGAAGGAAACTTCTTAGCATGGGACTTGGGAAAAATGTTTCTTTGGGAGAGACAAAAAACTTTTTCTATATCTTCAGGATGTTTGTGGGGAGAAGAGGACAGGCTCTGTGTGAGGGATGGTGTTTATATTTTATGGCAGAGCCTTGTATGTTTGTGCTTTCTGGGTACATGGGAAGGGGAGACAGAGATCTTGCTTATATCCTTCGTACCTAGAGGAGAACAATGCTCTACTGTCCTGGCAGAAGGGAGGACTGCTATTAGATATGTGAGGGTAGGGTTTATGAGTACTGATAAGGTAGCTCAGTTTAACCTGAGTAGCCCAACGTGTTGTATCTTAAGACTATTTCAGTTTTAGCTCCGAGTTGTATGTCTGCAGATGGCTATGCAGATTTCCTGCCAGCCCAGGAAACTGAGCTGCTTGTGGCAGTACTGCCCAGATATGCAGAGATGGATACGGGCTGGCTTACAAGCTCTTCAGACTAGCCCTGAAACATTTGTCTCACAGGAGTTCGGGGACCTCAGCACCCAGCTATAGCCACACAACCATGGCAGGAACAGTATTCACTGTCCCCCAACGCTGTGATGGCTGGTATTCTTTTGGGAAGAGAAGGTGATGGCCTTTTCCGACCAAAAACATCCTAAGTTGTGAAAAAACTGTAGATCATAGTTGTGATCCTGGCCCATGTCAGAAGGAAAAGATGGTGGAAACATCTCTGGCAAACATGGACTGAAATGGCTTCAGAAGGGCTAGGTCTCTCCATCTAGGGAAAACTTGACAAAGACATGCATCTCATGTCTTTGCCTCTCAAACCTTGGGAAGAGGAGCAGCAGCAAGGAGGACGCTTTCACATGTGGGTAGTGGAAGCCTGAGTAACGGATGGCTGAGAGCATGCATGGTGGATGGCGCCATACATACAACGGAATCAGGTGTCGTGTGAGGCACCTGATGTCTAAGGTGTGCTGAAGAATCCCAATCTGTGTAGCACAAAGAGCTGTGGGACAGATGTTACAACAAGGGCTACTCCAGCTGGGATGTGGCTGCAGGTTCCAGCAGCATCTGGAAACCTGAAAAGCCCATGGTGAATGCAGCCCAGGGAGTCTCTCATCTGATTTTTCCACCGCAATCGTTTCAGGATGGCGGAGGTCCTGGCCACAGTACCGACAGGCGTTTCTGTGGGGAGGATCAGGTTGCAGCGCTGCAGCAGCTGACGCACAGAGAAGATGGCTGAGATCAGCCTGTGTTCCCATAACATATGGTTGGGCCATGAAGGATTGCAAACACAAACTCTACTGCGCAGAGCAACTGCAGACATTTAAACCACTGTTGAGCTTTTATTGCAGTATGTTCTTACTGTTTTCCCAAGCCGTACTAGCACTGTGTATGTTTGGGGATTAAAGCGTACCTTGGGTACCTGAACACTACCTGTTGTCTTGTGCCTACGGTGTGGAGAAATGTCCAGGACGTATGGTCAACTTTATTCACGAATAACACTTAAGGTTCTAACACCTACCTGTGCTGTGGCTAACCACGCATCAGGTGACATGAGGTTTGTAAGGATGAGTCACATTTTTATTAGAAATGTGATAGACTTGGAAAGAAATGGACAACCTCCCAGGCACACAACTCCTTCCTCCAGGCAGAAGCAAGAGCAACAAACAATAAGCATATCCCTTAAATCACATCATTTCCTCTAATGGAAGATTTTAGCTCTCCCTGCACAGGTTTCCTTTCTTATATTTTTACCAGGGATGCAAACCTACAAAATCCAGTTTGGCACTGCCATGGTGTAATGGGACAGCCTTTGCAAGCACAGTGGGAATCCCAAACAGGAGGTGTCGATATGTCCCCGAACACACTGTTCCTGGCGTCCTCATGGGCAGAGCTGTCTCAGAAAGGCTGCCCATCGTTGAAAGAGTTAAGAACATCTTGTCAAGGATACGCAGTTATCTGGAACTTTTGTTTATACAGAGAGGCAATAAAACATTCAGCGCCTTAGACCAGTGTAAGAAGGGTCAATACAAGCTCCAGCAGTTGTATATAAATTAACCTTTTAAGTATGGCCTAATCCATAATGATTCATTGACAGGAATTATTCCAGGAGGCTGAGCTGCAACAAATTGTAGCAGTTGTAGCTAACTACAGTACCTCACAGCTGCTGAAAGCTCGGCTGCCTCTTAAGATGAGGTATCTAAGGGAACATTTTAAAAGGCTTTGACAATGTATTTCCACAATACTTGTTAGAACTAGGACGTCTCCAATGATCTTATGTTCCTAAAGTGGAATAAAAGTATGAGGAATCTGAATATATACATGAAGGATGTTTTGAAAGATTTTTGCTTTTACTGTAGCGCTGACAGAATATGAAAAGGATGCTTCACTCCTACACACTGGAGTGGTCACCCAAGAGAGCTCATTTCTTCTCCTCACTAGGATTTAGCCAGGATAGTGCAATGAGCGTTTGAGCTGAGAAGCCTGCAGCGTATTTGCAATTGTCAGAATTAAAAGTGAAGGAAGACAAAACAACCTCTCCACTCCCACCCTCTGTCAAACATGCCTAATGAATAGCTCTACATGCACTGTATCAGAAACCCCAAACGTTGACGGCGACGTGAGGCACTAATTTGTTAGTTATCATATCTGACAAATTGTCATCATGGTTCCACTCCTTCAGAGGGTGTTGTGCGTGTGACCTGGGGAAGGGCTCTCAGGCTTGAGCTAATGGGTGTATGACTTGGAACAGAAGATGATGTGCCAAGATGGGAACCACAGAGTGGGCTGCCAAAAAAGAACAGTATAATTATCTGTGCATAATTCACGGCCGGAGAATAAGCTTTCCTCCAAAGTTGTCTGCTGTGGAGCTGTACCAGATTCATGGCTTTTTCAGTGAGTATTCACAAAGTAGTGACAATCTGTGCAGAAATGTTCACTTCTCCAAACTTTTTTTTTTTCTATTGGACTAAAATAGACATTTCTATAGCACTCTTTGCTCTCAGGACTGGTCTGTTAAGACAAGTGATGACTCACAGATGTATATTCTTACTTTCTTGGATAGTTATCTCTCCCCTCACCCCACCTAATCCCTTCACCGATGGGATTTGAAAAAAAAAAACTCTGCAAGGAAAAGCACTAAAAATACAAACTATTGCAAGAGTATTGGCTCACTGAATCTTTATAGTTGCTGCTATACTGTGACAACAGTGGTCCTGGTTCTCCAATTCTCAGGAAAAACACTCAGACAACATGAGCCAAAGGAAAATTTCCTTTAATTCTTAGCACTTTTAGGCAACACAACTTGCCAGTTCAGGTTCTGTTCAGCAGATGGCAAGGTATGAATGCACCTGTGAGAGAGCATGCATATAGCCCACTGCTCTTTCAGTTATTATTGGACTGTATGAGGCTTATTTGGTTCTCTTACCCTCATCAGAGATACCACCTTTTCATCACTGTTATGGAAGATGGATATTTTGTCTTAGCAATGAGTGAAAACTCATTTTCCAAACTGTGTTTGTTTTCTTGAAGGAGATTCAGCTTCCAAATGGGAAAGCTCAGGAAATTCCTTAGCTAGTAAGTCCTTCTGGAGGAGATCAGGGTGAAGGACTGAATGTCCTATAAAGGCCATTCCAAACGGGAGGTAGAAGGCTCTTAGAGAAAGGCAAAGGAGATGGAAAATGTTCCCATAATTGCTGGCAAGGAAGATGCAGATTTTGCTTGGGCACATTTCTCTTTGAAAGCTGATCCTGTTTTGTAAGGGTAGACAAGGAAGAGTTGCCAAATTCATAGGACAACGAAGTTTGGAAAGCGCTGGCAAAATATGTGGAATTGGATTAAATTTGACAAAATGTCATATTGCTTTAAGGCTCCTCAGGGTGTCCTGAACCATTTTTGCTCCACGTAGTGCAGATTTCCTATAAAGCTTTGGCACTGTCGCCTCCATCCCGAGCTGCTCAAAAATGTTGCTGTGGCCGTGCCGAAGCTGTAGGGACCCCATCTCATGGGAATTTTGCCAAAGAATCGGTGCTGATCTCCCTCTGGTCTATGTGTAGGAACCCCCCCTCAGGGAAACTCCTGGTGTTGCAGGGAGCTTGTGGGCACGTGCACGGGGTCTGTGCTGTGCAGGGGTGCTTGGGCAAAGCTCACTGGGCAGAGGCTGGAGGGCACAGTGCTAAGTGGACACAAGAGTTTGGATCTGGAAGTGATGTAAAGCACAAATGTGCTTACCAGGCCTTGACTAGCTGCTTCGGGGGTTGGTTGTGTGGGATGACGCTTGTGCACGTGTGGTGTAAGCCTACCCTCTGTCACTGCCTTGTCTTCCGTTACTTTGATAATTTATAATTACAAAGTGAAAAATCAGGACTGGAGAAAGATGTCCTGGTTCTGGCAGAGTGCTTCAGTCAGTGGGTAGTTTATAATTTTAAGCACATGCTTAATTGCTTTGCTGGATCGGGGTGCAACTTTCTTGGTACATACTGCAAGACTTTCATTTTCTGGGAATGCTCTTGGAAGGAGGAAACAAAAACATTTCCTCTGTGTTTGTGGAAAATGAATAAAAATCTGCGAGTATGCAATGAAAATGAATTTCCACTTTATCGTGTTCACCAAACAATTCAACGTAGCAATAAGGACCTAAGCTTACATGAACAGTGAGGAATAAGCTCTGCTGCCTATCGACCTGAGTGAGGAAACTATGGGGTATGGACATGTCCTGCAGTTTGCACTCATGTAAGTGTCTTTATCAGACTGACCAATAGACCAGAGGGCATCAAACCGGAGCTACCTGGGAGGCGTCTCCTGGAAACACCCCAGGGACAGGCTGGTGCCACACCTGAGGCTGCTCTGCTGATAACCAGATGACTTCAGTTTCCAGAGATCTTAACCCAAGAGCTTTCATCAGCATTGCATTCACCGAGAGGAAACTACCACAAAAAAAAAAAAAAAACAAATCCTACAAGAAAAGTACTGGAAAATCAGGTGCATACATGTAACCAGGCCCAGCATTGATCTAACATAAATGGTAGCACTTATGAGGCAGATAATCCAGCTTCTCATTGATCTTGGCAGTACTAGTAGGGGGCAATATTTACATTTGGTTGAATTGCTCTTGGACAAATTTTCTCCACAGTATTAAATACAAAGAAGCCTTCCATTACCACCAGGAGAGCAGGGCTTTTCATTCATCTATTTTTTTCATCTATTTTTTAAAAAATACGTGGCCTGGTTGTCTATTCTGTGCTGGTCTTACACTGGGATAGCTGCACTGAGTAAAGGGAAGTAGCAACTACATCAAAGGCTGCAGCAGGGAAGAGTTGGACCCTGAATATTTGCAGCAAACAGCAGAAAGAGTTTTCACCTTTTTTAAGCACAAAAGAACAAGGAGTTATTATCCTCCTTCTCCCAGCAAAACAGAGCAAAATCAATATTCTTCCTATGGTCATTTCTCTAAGCTTCCTTCTTTCCCAAATACCCTCACCTTATGCTATCTCCATTCTGGAGATATTCTGCTCCTTTGATAGAGGGAAACAAGCATTTTTTTGGAAGTCATTCTTTGGATGCTTTTTAGGCTGAGATGAATTGCACTGTAAAGTGCCTGTTTCTCTCCAGGTATGACAGAGTTCAAGCCCTGCAAATGTGTGTGTGCACGACCCTACGAGTCCTGTCCATTGCATCTGGGCAGTCCTATCATGTCTGGCCAGTTTTATCCTGCCATCAGGTAAAGATCTTGACCCCTTATTGTGTTCAGGCAGAGGATGAAAGTGCAAAGGAGTCACTGTCCCTGCATGTCCAACCCCACCACTCTGGCAGCAACTCAGGGTCCTGTGACTGACGATGCTTTGCTGGACACTTCCAGCTGCCTCCTGGGAACAGGACAGGGAGACATGAGTTGCAGGGCAGAAGAGTTTATCAGCACCGGGTAGCCAGTGTCTGTGGCCGATCAGCACAAACAAAGAAATTGTCTTAATAGAGAGCCACACCTAGAAGTATTACAGTCCTCTTATGGGATCACACAGCATGTGGTACATGAACCCGGACAGTGAACCCCTAGCAAGCAAGGAAGAACAAGTTTATAGAGCAGCAGCTACAAAGAGAGCAAACAAGTAACATGAAGGGAGACAAAAAAACCCCAAACCATCGAGTAGCAGGGAAGCCAGAACCAAGTCTGTATGCAGAGCTGACCATAAGAGATAAAGATGAGAAAATGAAGGTAAAGATTTTTACTGTCTCACTGGGAATTAAAGGACAAGAAGCAAGTGAGATGCTGCTGCCAGGAATAATGCCTGAAACACTGGAGGAGCTGATAAAGGTGTTTGATTAGAATCATGACCCTGCAGACAGAATGAGACTCTGGAGAAATATTGTATCTTTTACCCCACCCCAAGAAGCAGGAGCTGAGACAGATAGACACCCGCCTTGCAGAGCTGCAAAATCTATAGCTCTGGAGATGTTAAACACTCCCTAAATAGAGCCAAGATCATCTGTAGGACACATGCGTCCCTCTTACAGAAAAGTATAAAAAGAGATCTAGCCCTAGAGAAACACCTCCAGATAGCAAGGGAACAGCTAGCTATCCCAGGAAAAGGTCAAACCAATACAGCAAAGGAAGGCAGCAAGCGGGAGGGAACAGCCTACCAATAATGCAGGCAGCAGAGGCCAGGGTGGGAGCTCTGTAGCAAAACAACAAGAAAGGCTGAAAGAAAAATGCCTGGCAAGGGCAAAGATGCAAGAGAGGTGGAGAAACAAAATGTTTGCCTCAATCCTGCAACTCCCTAGGGAGTTAAAAAGCAGAATGCCTTTCAGATACCTGCAGCGTAGCTTCAGCAGCAGGAGGGACCTTGGGTGGCCACCAGCCTTCAGGACCCACATCTGCTCTCACATTTCATTACAGAGCCAGCTGGGTCATGAAGCCACGATGTTGTTGCAAAAAGCGATAAGCAGCAATTCTAACCTGGAGAAATGTGACCACATCATGGTGATGTACAATAAAACCACCTTGAGGTCAATGGGCAATGCAGGCTGTTGGTAATAAATCCATGAAACGAGATGTTATTGCTCAGAGTTTATAACAGTTGACATTCAAGATCACCACCCAGGGCAGAGCACTGGGGCAGTGCACAGCCTTCCTCCGGTCACAGTACAAACCCTCAGTACCCTCCAATTGCATGAAGGGACAGACAGTCTCTGTGGGCCACATGCAGGATTTGAACAGGACTAAAGGGCATGGCTCTGTTCCCTGTGCCACGTCAGAAAAGATAACATCGCCCAGAGAATCTGGCCCAGACACTGTCTGCACTGTGATGAGAGACCACCTGACTGTACGTCCCTGTGCACCGTGTGTAAAGGGTAAAAGGGAATAAAATATTCTATCTTGACCTGGTAGCTTTGGGCACTCCTTTTTGGACATGTCTGAATGTCTACACAAGGGACCAGACAGAGGTGGATCAGGTCCAGAGCCTTATATGTTCCTGTTTCAGAAAGTGTGTTATATACTTTACAATAGATCTTACACTACAAATTTAGATAATTATCAAAAATTATTTCTTCAACTTGTATTTTTAAGAGATGGCTGAATTTGTGGTTTGCCTACTGTGCCAAGAGCCTGGCACGTGGCCACATGCTTTCACACATCTCCTTGCAGACTGCTGGGTCGAATTCTAAAACCAGTGGTGCCATCCTACAGCTGAAGCAACTCCATCTACACGAGCTCAAGTGCAATCACAATGGGACCAACTGCCCCTTTGTTTGGCATCAGGACGTATCAACATCTGACACTTCCTATGCAGGTATCTATATATTTCAAGTGACTGACCTGCTAGAATTATCAATAAGAGAAAGATAACTTACACAATAATCATCGCTTCCTGACAGCTGAAATTACAGAGGAATCAGCTCTGCCCTTCTTTTAATGACTATGAGTAACAAAACCTTACCTATGTGAAGTTTGTCTCTCACTATCAAAATAGCTCAGCTGACCTGTGTTAAAGACTGTGTAAGAATCGTTGAGAAATAACAGGAGGGGAATAGGCAGAGATTTTAAGCTGGACATTCTCTCCAATAGATATAAGACAGCACAGATGACCTAGCTTTAAAACACGGCCTTGCTGAACATCTGCTTTTTTAGTCCAATACATACTAGGTAAAGCACAAAACATATATTTAAACGCATATTTCTTTTGTAAATACAATTTTTGAAGCACAACTTGAGATAAGACATCTGTGCAACAACAGTAGATAAAAATACAGTATTTAATTCTCTTTGAAAAATTATGCTTCACAATATTCTTCACTGGGGAATTGCGGATTTTTTGTGCTGGCAAGGTACAAGCAAGGTCCAAGAAGACAATCCCTTGCAGAAAGTGCTTACACAGCACAGATCAGTTTCTTGCGTACTGAGGACAGCCGCTTCATTCTGCTCTAAGTAATATTTAAGCTAGAATCTAAGGAAAAAAAAAAAAAGAGAAGTTTGTTAAGCTGGCTGCTGATGCTGATAGTGGTTGTTACTAAGTGCACCTGCCTCTCATGAGTCTCAGCGTTATGCTCTGCCCAGCAGGATTTTGAAAGGTATATGTGTCCCTTAAAAATGTAATTAATACCTCAGTGGAGTCTTCAAATGGCAGAAGTTCCTGGTTGGTATCTATTTCAATAGAAAGAAACAGAAAAATACTGGGCATCCTCTGGTTTGAAGTGAAGTGGAGATAATAACCAAAGGAGAGGGAAGACAAGGGTAAATACAGTGAAACCACCAGTATGTGAGACAGCAGTGATAAGGATATGAGGGCTCTGCAGTGATGTGGCAATTCCCTTAGCCTGTGGCAGGAATATCTCTCACTGATTAGAGCTAATTAGGGAGGACGAGGGTTGAGCCTTTTTATCCTCCTCAGTAAATTTGCCTTTGATGCAGACTGGTTATAGCACAGCTCTGGTTCTAAAATGGGTTTTGAATGCCCTTCCTTCACTGGTCCATTTAAATAAATACAACAAGCTCTCTAGGTCTGTTATGCACAATAAATCTGTTTTGGTTCCTGATGACTGATTTCTTCAGCTCTGCAAACGAGGTGAGAACACCAGTTTTGTTTCTTTTTAGCACTGTAAAGGAAGTCTTGTGTAATCTTGTGAGTGCTGGAAAAAGTTTAGAAAAGAGGTAAGGAAGTGATTTGGATTCTGGATTCTGCACCTTTTATTGAGCGACCACAAATGATTTATTGGTGAGAAAGTTCAGAAATTTCATGACCAGAAATTGGGAATGACCAGTTCTCTGTCCTAGCACAAATCAGTGAGATCAGTCAGTTGGAAGCTGAAGCTGGACAAATTCGGGATGGCAATAAGGTGCATTGGCTTTTTAATAGGGGATGCAATACATTATTGAAACAATTCACTTAAGGTTGTTGTGGAGTTGTCCTTAAGTCAAGACTGGGTGGCTTTCTACAATTCAAGTGGGAGCTGTGTGTTTGGTTGCTTGAAAGCCTGGGTGAGGGTCTGCTGCCTGCATTATACAAGTGGCCTCTAGCCTTCAAACCAACTAATCCAAGTACTCAAGAGCAATGGGCAGATCTCCGAAAGCTGAAAGGTTTGAATTGCACATGCCCCAGCGACATGCAACTTGAATACCAAATGACCCAAATGGCCACAAAATAAGCCTCCTTGGGGAATCCAAACATTTCACCCTATTCCTCAGAAAAATTAAGACCTCAAGCATACGGGAGTGGTGGTGGTGACGTACAATTAAATCCAAGAGGTACACAGCAGCATACAAGCACATGTACGCTGCGTCGGGGAGCAGCAGACACTTCTGCACAGCACCGTGCAGTGCAAGCGGCTGGAGAAGCCAAAACCAGGTCAATGCCACGCTGTGCCAGCCCAGCCTTGGGCCCCAAATCTGCTTTCCTGCACCAAAGCTCACCCGCTGAACTCTGCTAGGTGAGAAGAGCACGGCTGAAGTTTGACCTCTCACATGACCCATCAGGCTTTTACTGCAGCTTCGTTACTGTGCTCTTAATTGCTGTGCCCCAGAAGATGGTTGCTGGTCAGCCAAAGCCCCCCAGCTCTGCAGGTTTCTGTCTTGATGGATGCTGGCCAGCTGGGGAATGGTTTCAGGGCTCATACTCTCGAAAGCACACGAAGCCCGAGCTGATATAGAAGAGCAAGATGGTAACCGCAGGCACTCAGGATTCATGAGGTAAGCCTGAGTGCTGTGCATGTGACTGAAGAAGCATTTGCTGGTTTAGTTTCTTTTATTGTGTTTAGTAAAGTGTCCTTTTTTTCCCTGGAATGCTGAGCCTTTTGGTTGGCACCGTTTGGGCTTTTGGCACTTTTTTTTTTTTTTTCCCCCTCTGCAGTTAGGAAAAGCTCTTTTTTTAACTGCGAACATTTTTTCACCAAAAAAAATGCCCAAATCTTAATAAAATCTGAAGGTGGCAGCAACAAAACAGTAGCCAGGCTATGGCTACAGCTTCTAGGGCAGGTTGGCATCATACAATGAAGAGATCCCCAACCCACTGCAAAGTTGAGTTTGTAAGGTCTCACGACTCGGCAGTCTGGGTCTGGAAGGGTCTGTGGCTGAGTTGGTAAGCCCTGCGTCTCCAGCAGCACAGTCCAGCCCTGCATTGGGAAGAGTGGTGCTTGTCCACCACGGCTGCCTACAGGCAGAAGCTGCCTGCGCAGAGCCCACAGGCACGCCTGGCCCTCCTCAGTGCATTTGAATGCCCTTCTGCAAACACAAGGAAGGGGTGTATACAGGGGTGAGAGTATTTACAGGTTTTGATGTACACAGAGGCTTTTAGGCAGGATGGTTTTACTGCATTCATATTTCATATCCTTTATAATAGCAGCAGAATGTATCACGCTGAAACTGTAAATTGATTTGCATGGGTTGGTCATCTCAGAACAACGTCCAGCCTGGAGCAAAGAGATATGCTGTACTTAGTTCAGAGATAAGGCGTCTCTTGGTTTGTCAGTAGTAAAAGTACTATCACCGGTGTTGCTGGCCCGCAGCTGCGGTCCAGAGCACCCCACCTCCCCCCTGCTAGTCCCACGGCTCCTCCTCTGACTTTCCCCGCAGCCAAAGGGAAGGAAGCGTGGAGAAGTTCGGCAAAGTTCACCCACCACCACCAGAACTGCCTGAGTGGCACGGCCGTGACAGAGTGATAAAGCAACAGCTATCACCATGAGTGACCCGTGGCACAGGGTCAACCACAGTGAAATCCCCCCGAAGAGTGACTCTGTGAGGCTTCATCCTGAAAAAGGGCACCGAACAGTCCAATATCCCAGCGAGCTGCCGCAGAGGACAGGGGATAGTAGGTCCAAGTGCCTCATGGAGGCTGTTTGAGATTTCCTTCCATATTGCCCGATAAATTGCAAGTGTGGCAGCCACTGCAGCTTTGGTGGGGTCTTTGGCGGGGCAGAATACCTGTCAGCTGCCTAACGCTTGTGTCCTCAACCACGGCGGGTCCAGAAGGTGCCCGAGCGTCCTGGCTGCGGTGCTGCCGCCTGACTTCCCCCAATTAGTTGCGTGATGGTCGGTGGGACAGGAGGCTGAGGGGGTGAGCGGGCCCTCCTGGACGGCACGGTGGGGGATGATTAGGCAGGGACTGGCAGTGTGCTCCTGCTGCTGCTACTGCTACCGCTACCGTACGGTGCTTCACGGAGGGGATGCAGAGGCGTAGCAGGCAAGCAGCAGGAGAGTAGGATGCCACATGGCGAGGAGGAGGAAAAGAAAGAGGTGGAGGAGTAGGCAGAAGGGAGATTCAGTTTAACATGGCATGCCAGGCCTCCACTGCTGCTTCCCTCCCTCAGGCCTGCTCATCATGAATTTAATTTGCGCATGGGGTGAGGGGGATTTTGTTGGCATTGTTTTATTCTTATTCGATGTGCTCCTTTGCATGGCAAGCGCTGGTAGTGTGCTCATCGCTGTGCATATAGGCAAACGTGGCCTTGGTGCGCTTTAGTCTAAGACCCTGATTCTGCAAACACATGAATAATCTAAAAAGCAAGAGCACTTAGTAATATACTTAAAATGACACCTGCTTTTGTCTTCTTCTCTCTCTCCTTCCCACTCCCACTATACTTTTGCTTCTGGATAGCTAATTTGAGCTCAGTATCTCAAAATTTGAATACAGAAAAGATAGTGATTTTTTTTTTTATATCTCAATTTAGAGGATGACCTCATCTACATATATTCAGTAAAACAAATAAAATCCACCTGTGCCCTGTCCCAGCTAAGATTCAATATAAGACTCCTTCTCTAGCAGGAAGGACTAGGAAGGGTCAGGCTTCGGATGGCAGTTGATATGCAAGGGTATTGCCGTTTGGAAAGATTTGTCTAAACCTGACTCAGAAGAAATTAGTTATGTACTTTGGTAGATGATTGTTTGCTTTGCTTACAGACATTAACTTGCTCTCTCAAAAAATTATATTTGGGAAAGCATCCACTGAATTTTGGGGCAATTTAGTGGAAGGCAGTAAAACTACCTGTAGTTCTGAAAGGGGGTCAGAAAATTGACAAAAGGTATAATAAGCATATATATACACACCCCCCCACACACACATACATATATATGTTTAAAAAAATAGATTTCAAAAAACATTCCTGGGCTTTGGTGTAGATGCTCGGAGCAGCAGACAGCTCCCTCTTTTCGGTAGCTGCAACATCGTTACACAAAGATACAGAGACACAGGAGCCGCTATTCAAATGTAGCCCCTCAACTTCATGACCACAAGTGGGTTCTATTTTGGTCCTTGCTTTTGAGGCTGCTTTTGATGAAGGGATCAGAGTTTTTCAGCTCCCTGCCATTACATGTTGCTGTTGACCTCTACCTGCTTCTAGCTTTCAGAACTTTGTTTCCGTTTCCATTTCTTTAGTGTGAAGGTTGGGGATGGGAATCTGTATTTTTAAAACCTTGGTGCCAACTGCTGTGTGCGGTTGTATTGTGGCTGACTTTTACCTCTCTTGCATTTCCTCTTGTGTTTCTAGATCTGAATTGTCCGAAGTGTCTGCTAGAGTATGGCCTCTGGACCCACATAATCCTGGTGACCTGGGACATAAACTGTTGTACGGCAATTCCTGACTCAATCAAATTGGCAACAGAGCCTCAGGAATTATTTAGGCACTTAACAACCACTGAGTTCGGTAGCCAGTAAGCTGCAAATTGAGAATCCATGCGTTATTTTTATTGTGGCTTGATGTGTCCCCTTCAAAATCAGAGTCTTTTCTAGACTGCCTTTTTCTTTCCTTCCCTCTGAGCAGACGGTGGTTTTGGTTATCCCTGCGCTGCTGTTGCATGATCTCCGGACAACACTTCCAGTGGGCTGCCTGTCATAAATCTTCAGTCCTCCTGCATTTCATGTTATCTTCAGGCAGCCTGGGTTACTGCACGGGCCATGGAGAAGGGAGCAAGGGAGTGAGACCCTGCAGTCACTGGGCATCTGCAAATTCAAGGGTGTGCAGGGACAGGCGCAAACCTTGAGTACCATCCTCATATGATGTTGGGGGAACTTACTCAAACTGACCCTCTTCTTGTACAGCTCAGTAGCCTAATACTGAGGAACAACATGACATTTTAATATTGCTATTGTTGAAGAAGAGAGGTAGAGATGCTATTCAGAGAGGGATTTTTATCAGTCAGGAGAACTGGCTTTTAGCCTTTGCAATCTTGCATTTTTGCTTCTGTCCCACAGCTTGCCTGAGTAACCTTTCAAGGTTATGGGAACACTTTTTATGCCTCCTTTTGCTCATTACTAGGAGACATATCCCAACCGTTACCCACCTTTATGAATCACCTGGAGATGGAAGTGAGACATAAATGCAAAAATAATATTATTGGTATTGTATTATTATTTTTCCCAAGGAAATCGCTGTTTTCCACAAAGCAGAGCACATGATTTCTTGTTTATTGTGTAGTAATAGCCTTGTTGTGATGGTAAGTAGGACACAGATACAGCTTTTCAGTGATGTACAGTACTCTTTCTTATCTTTAATTAAATGCTATTCCCTTGTATTGGAACATACTCTGTGATTACACGTTTACAGTCTCTAAGTAACTTACCATCAAATACACTAATGAAAATCAGTGCCCCAGAGCGACTTGTGCCTTTTGTCCTGTACTATCCCACACCTCTCTCATTTTTTATTTTTTTATTATTACGTCCAGTTTCCATTTTAAAAATTAAAGGGTTGAATTAAACACTTTCGTATGAGTTTCTTCCAACCATCTCTGCTTTTGATCTAGGGACATGTACCTATCTAGCTCTCTGCCCTTCCCCAGAACAGTAACCCCCGGGGACACCATAGAGCATAGAGATGATACAATTTAATAAAGTCACAATAAAACATCCAAGGCCTTTCATACTTTTTCACTTTCTTTAACTCAATTTATTTTTCATTTCATGGACAGAGATTTAGTCCTGGTATTAGTTTATGATTTTGCTGAAAGAATTACCGAACACATACAAAAAGGAAATATTATTTTTATTATTTATTTTGTGCCATGTATACCATAGGAAAAAAAAAAAGAGTTGAAATCACTTCAGTACCGCTGTGTTTTTCATTACAAAGTTATTACATATAGAAATTACTCCAAATTATCTGAAATGAATGGAAATTATGAGGCTTAAATTCCCCAGGTTACTGCAAGCACAGCACTGGAAATTTATTTTGTCATCTTGCTGAACATAATTGCTACAACAAAATTTCTTCCATTTTACAACCGCAGCATAACTTATTTATACCAGTGTTGTTGTAATTTTACATCAATAAGTTGCATGGGAAGGAGTACACAGGTGGTAATTGAAAACAATAATTTGTAGTGGGGTCCAGGTGGAACAGTTGGCTCAGAAAAGACTTCATTTGCTGCTCCGTAAATGCTTCGCATCTCGGTGGCCTCTGACTAGGGTGCTATCAAACCTCTGGTCCACCCAGCGCTGAGGTGGCCTGATCATCCTAAATTACATTTCAAAGTGTCAGCGGAGGTGAGAGGAACAACCGATCTATCACCGTGGCACTGACCTGCAGCTCAGGCGCAGAAGCAAAAGCAAGGTGCCTGGGGAGAAGGCGAAAACAAACCGGGAAAGCGGCAAGCACGATCCTGGAGTCAGGAGCGGCATCCTTGAAGGAACCGTGGTGCAAGGAAACACAATCCAGGCCTGGGGCGTGCGTGTGTGTGCACACACGCGTGTGCTCGCAGGGGGTTACGGCCAATACCAGCTGTTGCCCCTGGCTTTTCAGCTCAACTCCCTTCAATGAGCCTGGTGATACATTGTCATTTGTTTGTCGAAGGGAATGCTGTTATTTGATCATTTTCAATTAAGATGTGAGTAGTTGCCTGAGACACGAGCAATGACGTTCACATTCATACTTTGCTCCACTCTTTATGAACAGGAATGTGTAATTTGGGTGCAATACACAAGCACTCCCAGGCCAGGCATCCGCACTTCTCCGATCCGTAATTGTCGACAGGAATAATGAAACTGCAGAGGCTGGTACTGAACCTAGAAACTGATGAATTTCCCTGTTTGAGTTCCGTTGCCCAAGTTAAAATAATAATAATAATAATAATAATAATAATAATAATAATAATAATATGTTACTATGGATATACCCTATTTAAATAAAATAAAGTAGGAAGAACATAGAGAGATAAAGAACAAGAATGAATGAGGTGCCGTTCTCTTCTGATGTTCAGATTCGGATTTTCATGATTCACAAGAGACAGGCTGGAACGTTTCTGTCATGAGTTCAAGCTGAAGATTTCATTGCCACGTTCAGAGCTTAGAGGCCTTTGTTATTTTAAACAATTGAAAGATTTCAAATCCTCTTAAAATCATCTGAGAAGGGAAAGGGAAGAAATTGGTTGAAACTTGCACTTGAAAGCAGTGGAGAGCTGTATGGATCCCAAATTTCAGGTTGTACAAGTTCTGAGGAGTACCTGTGAAGGAGGGGTTCTTTGTCCCCTCCACATGCAAACGCAGTTGCATGTGAATCTCTAGAGAGAGACAATGTTATGCATTTCCATAATGGAGGAAGTTTTAAAAGCACCTCTTTAGATGAAGATTTCCCTCAATTTCTAGGAGTTTTTCAGGGATTTTTTTTTTTTTTTTTTTTTTTTACAGCAAAACTAGTGCTGGTTCACAAAACTCAGCTTATTCCACCAAGCAATGATGGCATTCGTTTTCCAAAGACACAAACAATCCTTGGACTGAATTTGTTAAGGAATATGTGCCAGCTGTTTTAAAAAAAGCCTCCCCAGCAACAGCGGATTTTGCCCATCTTCCTTCAAATTTTTTTTTTTTTGTAAATAACAGTCCTAACCCAGGTGTTATGTGGATGCCCGAATGGTATTTGTAGTGGGATGGAGCATATATAGCAGATGTGATGCTTGACTCTAATTTACTTTGGATGCTTGTAAAGCAGGTTCCCCTCTACCTTTGCCTGTTGGCATGTGTACGCAGATGCAGGTAGTCCTTTGTAGGATGAGAGACAGTGCTGGAGCGAACTGTTACCTGACTTTTAGAGAGGCCCTCAAGTTACAAATGTAGGGGCACGTCTTGCTCTCACCACAGTCCCTGAGGGTCCTGCAAGTGATTTCAGTGGGACCGCAATGGAATCTCTACTGTCCAAAAGTCTGAAGCTTAAACAGACCAAATTCTGCCTTTAGGAATGCACCTTTTAAACTGAAGAAGGAGAACAGGGCCCAATCCTGCATTTTATCTGATTTAAAAAAAAAAAAAAAAAAAATCAGTGTTTTTCTTCTGCTCTGGCTTGCTGGTTCCATGATTATTTTTTGGGGGGGTGGGGGAAGATGTATTGTTTTGAATTTGTTTATTTTAATTGAAAAAAGGCGTGGGAGAAAACTGGGCCCCAGCATTTGGACTGTTACCTAGTATGTTTAACACTTGGAAAGAGTTGGAAAAATGAGGGACTCTGCAGGAAAAAAAAAACCCACAAAAAAACCCCCAAACCCCACAGATCATTGACTGAGCAGGGGACTCCAGGGAAGGTTTAGAATGTAAATGTTGAGAAAATCTCATTTTCTAAATTCACTCCTCGAAACATCAGCAAGTGACAGCCACCAAGAATAAGGGGACACCAAATGTCTCGAAAACACAGCAAAATCTGCATCGCTTTTGCCTCTCTCCAAAAAGTCTTGGGAATGGGGCAGGGGGATAACACACTATCTGCTTAAGCCTTCATTTCACTGCACCCTCAAATATACCAGTGTCATGGAAAAGAAAATCAAGTGAATAAATGTTGCAATTTATATATATTTGAATAGATAACAAGAACAATTTTACTGTTTGCCATAAATGAAAAACCCCACCAAATCATTCCTCTGATTGAGGTTCTGAAGCTCTGTTTATGGCTGCAAAGTGATTTGATACAAAAAAATTACACATTTTGAGTTATTATATCACCCAGAAATTTGATGCCACTTAACTATGTAATTTTCAGAAATGATATAAAACCACTGCAGAAAAATATTCAGGGAAGCCCAAAAGACCTCTTTTTATCTTTTTTTATGGGTCTAAAATGAGAACTCGCAGAGATCCTTGCACTGTATGTGAAGGCTGAACTGCCACCTCGGGAGCTTTATTAATATGTATGTAAATATGATCTGGTTAGATCCTGTGCTTCTGTGTCTTTTCACAAGGTGGAGCGGCTAACTAAGCCGATCAGATCAACACCCTGTGTTTATTTTTTTTGTATTTATTTATTTTTTCTTCCCAAGCAGCAACATTTAAAGATTCAAAGAGAATGAGGACAGCAGCCTCATTTATGTCAAGATTGTCTCAAACCTCCTTCCTTCCTTCCTTCCCCCCCCCTCTTCCCCCCCCCCCCCAACTCCCAGATCTGTATCAAAAACAATTTACTTCTAACTTAGCATGAGCTTTCTCAGTAGAGACTGGGAAGAAACTAAAATCACATCACACAGAATCTGCAGCTCCAATTTTTCTTCGACTGAAAAGTTATTTGAGCAAATGGGGAGAAAGTGGAAATGCATTCGAAATGTGTCCAAGTGACACATCAAGCTTATCCTCCGTGAGGATATTGGGACTTCCTCTTTACACTGAAGCCACTGTTATTTATGTATCTATATCCGTGCCAAATTTTAGCTAAAGACATTGCACAATTTAAAAAAAAAAGAAAGAAAGAAAGAAAAGAAAGAGAAACCCAGAAGCTGAACATGTGTGTGCAGAGAGTTCTTGACTCAGCATGCCTTGCTGTATATAGGATAAAATGGAATATTTAACATCGTATTAGCTTGTTTTCCCGTATGATAAGGACAGTGTTCCTAGATGAGAACTCTTCGAATCCCCAGTATATATGAAGACAGAAAAGATTTTACCTTAATACAAGTTATTTTGTGCAAGAGAGTGCTTCCCCCCCCCCCCTAATTTAAAACAAGGGACCGTAGCACCTTTAACGCTAGCGAAAAGCTCGTCCTCTTCTTGCAGGTCATGCTCCCCGTTGGCCTGTTTTCGTCTTTCTCCTGGGCATTTGGTTTTTGTTGTCGGTGTCGGTTATTTTTCGTTGTTGTTGTTGTTGTTTTGGGGGACTGCGGCCCCAGGTTCGCAGGAGGGTGGCGGGCGGCCGGCGCTGTGCCGTAGCCCCCAGGCCGGAGGAGCGGGGGAGCCGGGGGGCACAGCCCCCCCTTGCCCGGCTGCGGGCGCTCAGCACGGCCGCGCACCCCGGGACAAAGCGGGGCGATGTCGGGGGCCGCCGCCGCTGCCCGGGGCAGCCCCCCCCGGGGTACCCGGCCCTTCTTGCGGGGCTGCTGCCACCGGCTGCGGCTGTGGGGGGGGGCGGGGGGACACGGACACAAGCGCGGGACCAGCTGCAGATGGAGGCGGGTCGAGGGATAGGTCAAGGTTAGAAAGAGCTTGCTATTGATCTGGCTTTGAACGCGAGACAGGGAGAGCAGAGAGACTAAAGGGGGAGCTGTGAGACAAGACATTAACAGCTTTCAGTGCTAATGATCACAAGTGCCAGACAGGGGAGGAAAGAGGAGACTGAGAAATCACTTTGGAATTTTTTTTTTTCTCCCCCTATTGGGATGTATTTTCGGAGGAGGAGGAGGAGGCAGGCTGGGGGCTCACCCCCCCGCAGCCCAGCCCGCAGCCGGCGAG
Source organism: Haliaeetus leucocephalus (assembly GCF_000737465.1). Lineage (NCBI taxonomy): Eukaryota > Metazoa > Chordata > Aves > Accipitriformes > Accipitridae > Haliaeetus > Haliaeetus leucocephalus. The sequence goes on along the minus strand of NW_010973368.1, from coordinate 15,342,465 downwards.
GCGGTGCGGGCGAGAGGGGGCTCCGGCGGCCCCGCCGCCCCGGGCAGCCGGGGCGCCCGCCTGGTGAATCATTGCCGGCCCTTATCTCCCGCTCTCAGTGCCCACTGGAAGACACTGGTTAATCAACAGATGATGCCCAGTAACTTCCCGATAAGCTGCGCTCCGAAGGGGTGCAGCTTCCTGCAGCTCGCTGAGAAACGGCCGCAGCCGCTGCGAGCCGGACTTTGCACCCCCGAGGGTGGAAAGTGACACCCCCCCACACCCCCCCGTGACCGCGGCCGCAGCCCCGCGGAGCGGCCCCGGGGCCG
>NW_010973368.1:15341188-15342069 GCF_000737465.1 Haliaeetus leucocephalus | reverse complement strand
AAAAGACGAGTCCGCAAGTTGCTGTGCTGCGGGGGGCGGCGGCGCGCACGGAGCCAGCCCGGGGCTGAGCCTGAGCCGCGGCGGATCCGAATATTTATGTTGAGATTTTAAAGAATTTAAATAAATAAATAAATAAAATATTCCCCCGGCTTCTCTCCCCTCCCCTGAAAGCCAAGAATAGGAGCCATCTGCCAGGAGCATTTGGTGCTTGCGAGCTCCTCTCTTTCTTTGTTACCGGTGATAAATTTCTGTTTGTAAGATTTCCTTGGGAATCGAGATATATATGTGTATATAATTTTTCCACCTCCTGTGAGATTTTTTTCTTTTCGTAGCGGAGGGTTGTGGGGGGACGGTTTGGGTCCCGAAATTTCATTTTCTTCTGCTTTTTTTTTTTTTTTTTTTTTTTTTTTTTTTTGGTGTGCATTTTATTTTTATCCTCCCCCCCCCCCCCCCCCCCCAGCCCATCAGCTGGTGGAACACAAATGAGGATGCATCTGGTATTCAGCTCTTTCTGGGGGGTTTGTTTTTAATTCATTGTTATTTGGAGTCAGATTTGCATCACCATAAAAGGTGGATTCCCCCCCTCCTCAACTCGTTAATTGCATTTTTGTTTTTAACCATCCGGTTTGGAAAATGCGTCTCCCTTTTTTGTTGGTGGCTTCTCTTTTTTTTTCCTTTTTTCTTTTTTTTTTTTAAGAAAAAGCATCAACCACCTAACCCCTCTAAATCGCCCTGTGCAATTTCTCCCAGTTTTCTGTCTCAGTTGCGAGATGTGGGGTGTTGAAAGGGGTTGTGCGGAAAATCTGGTTTGTTGCGCACGTCTGAATTTGTTTAAAGGGGTGAAACATTTCTTTTCTCGCTGCTGTTGCTGCTGGGGGGGG
>NW_010973368.1:15340595-15341178 GCF_000737465.1 Haliaeetus leucocephalus | reverse complement strand
GGGGGGGGTGGGGGGAGGGAGAGAGAGAGAGAAACATAATCGCAGGAGATGGGCTCGGAGAGCGGAGGTAGAGGGGAAAAAGTTGGTTTCCAAGATTCTCCCAAGTTAGAAGCGCACGCAGTTGTGGGCATTTACCTGCGTGTGAAAAAGGAGGACAAGTGCACCGAGATGCGGTCCCTGGGAACTCGGCGTGTCTCGATTCGTGGCTGAGACTTAATTCCTCCAAGGAAAAATCCTCTCTGCCAGGATTTTAAGGGAAGGGGGGTAGGGGGGTGGGAGAAGAAGGTCGGAGCGCGTGTGCGGATCGGGTGTGCGCGCGTGTCCCGCTACCATCACACTTCGGGTAGGGAGAGAGGAGGGAGGGAGGAAAAAAAAAAAAAAATCCTCTCCCCAACCCACACAGATATTTGTGTTGTTGTAAAACTGTTCGAAAGAAATGCAGGGGGGACGTGCTCGCCGCCGAGAAGCTGCGGCGGCGCCTGGAGGGAAGAGCAGCCCCAGACCCCTCGGCAGCTGCCGCTCCCGGGCACGGACGGCGGGGAGCACGACCCGGCGCCGGGCCCGGACGGCGGAGACCGGCCGC
>NW_010973368.1:15339280-15340585 GCF_000737465.1 Haliaeetus leucocephalus | reverse complement strand
CGGTGCCGGCACTCCGCGGAGCCGAGCGGGCGGCGCGGCACAAAGCCCGGAGCGGCTCCCGAGCCCTGCACGGGCTTGAGTTTGTGTGCGCGCGTGGGTGTGTGCGCGGGTGTGCGTGCGGGTGTGTGTGTGTGTGCGCGGGTGTGTGCGGTGTGTGCGAGTGGCGTTTCTTGTTCTCTTGCAGGGTACAATGTTAAAAAGCCACCGCTAGTCGCCCCCAGTGCTCCTACTCTCTGGGTCTTTTTGTCTCTAGTGCAGATTAAACGTCACGTCCGCACTTGAACTTGAATTTTATCCCATTGTACAGAGGCAGCCCCAGCCATAGAGAGACAGAGCGCTCCCAGAGAACCAGGACTCCGCCATCTTCACATTGCAATATATAATAGTAATAGCCAGCACCAGCCCAGCTGCACTGGGGGCTTCCTTCCTTCCAGTCCCAGTGCCAGGCGAGGGGGGAAGAGTGCAAAGTGGTGCAGGAGCACTGGCAATCCAAAAGCACCAGGGCAAAGCAGTGCCACTTGAACTGGGAGAGAGGAGACACAGTTTTGGCTACCCCTTTTCAAAAAAATTCTCTCTATATATCTACCCAGCAAGGGTCAATCTCTGAAAAACATTTTTTTTTTTGGCAATTTTTTTGCGTGTGGGGGCAATCCCAATTCTAGTACTTTTTTTTTGATATTCCTGCGGTTTTTTGCTTTTTCGATTTTTTTTTTCCTTTTTTTTACCCTCCTGGTGGAAAAGCACACTTGCCAATTTGCCAAGCACTCTGGAAAGAGGGAAAGAGAAAAGTGTCACTGGCGGTGCATATCCTCCCAAGTTCAAGAAGAGATCTGGAAGTCCAAGTGGCAGAAGCTGTGGAGAAAAGACAGAGTGTGTGAAAGAGAGAGAAAAAAAAAGAGCGAGAAAGAGCTTTTCCTGATGATGATGATGATGATGATTTTTAATTGAGAGGGGATCCCATCCAGTGCACCACAGCAGCAACAAAAAGGAGGCTTTTTTTTTCTTTTTAATTTTTTTTTTGAAAGAAGAACTCGATAAAGAAGAAGAAGAAGAAAGAGGAAAAAAAAAAAGAGGAGGAGGATCGCCCCCCCAACACATCCCCCTAAACCAGTGCAGCTCTCCAGGCGATGCCAGTGTAAATGCCAGGGCAATGTCCCGTCGCAAGCAGGGAAACCCGCAGCACTTGTCACAAAGAGAGATTATCACACGTAAGTTTGAACTTGGAACCAGACCGAGCCGAAATCGAGGAGCAAAATTAGGGAAGGGGAGGAAGCGGTTGGGGGGGGGGAGACTCCAGGAACAACC
>NW_010973368.1:15337585-15337872 GCF_000737465.1 Haliaeetus leucocephalus | reverse complement strand
GAGTCAGATTTGCATCACCATAAAAGGTGGATTCCCCCCCTCCTCAACTCGTTAATTGCATTTTTGTTTTTAACCATCCGGTTTGGAAAATGCGTCTCCCTTTTTTGTTGGTGGCTTCTCTTTTTTTTTCCTTTTTTCTTTTTTTTTTTTAAGAAAAAGCATCAACCACCTAACCCCTCTAAATCGCCCTGTGCAATTTCTCCCAGTTTTCTGTCTCAGTTGCGAGATGTGGGGTGTTGAAAGGGGTTGTGCGGAAAATCTGGTTTGTTGCGCACGTCTGAATTTGT
>NW_010973368.1:15331968-15337397 GCF_000737465.1 Haliaeetus leucocephalus | reverse complement strand
TGGGGCTGGGGTTGGGGCTGGGGGGAGCAGAAGCGCAGGCAGTTCAGCGCACAGGCGCTGAGCCTCAGCTGCAGGCTTGCAGGAGGGGGTTTCGCAATCCCCGCACTCCTCGGGAAGGTGTCATTCGTGGGGGAAAAGCAGCCAGGGAGACCGTCCTCTGTAAGGGGGAGTTTGGAAAGTAGCGGGCAACGGAATGGGAAACCAAAGCACTTCCAACAAAATAAAGCCAACCCCAAGCCAAGCCCCCCAAGCCGGATGAATTGATACTGTTTTCAGAAATCTTGCATTTATGTCATGTTTAGCTTGGGCTTCCCCCCCCCCCCCTTTTTGGCATCTGTCAGGAGAGTTGCATTTCAGGATGGATTAGAGGTCTGTGCCAGGGAAGGAAAGAGAGATTGGGAGAGAGATGGGGGGAGAGAGAGAGAAGGGTTTTCTGACACTGCTCAGCTGGAGTTTATTGGGTTTCATGCTCCTGGTGTTCAGAGAAACGTTTAGATCCTGAGTGTAAGACAAACAAACAAACAAACAAACATAAAAAGCAGAGAAGCTGCAATGTAGTTGTGCTCCAGAGTTGCAGGGTCTCATTACCACAGTGGTCTTTAAGACTGAAAACCGGAGTGGCCTGTTTGTCCTTGCCAGGCTCACCCAGGCAGCCTTGTAATGGATGCATGTGCAGGACAAAAAGAGGGGAAAATACATGGGCAGAAAGGAGCAGCTCTGGACCTTTCTTCAGTGGTGGTGGACAGAACAAACTTGGTAGCTGAGCTCACTTAAATGGGTGGACAAAGTAAAAGAGACGATTATGTAGCGAAGAGGAGGCTGAGCTGTTGAGCTACTCTGTGCAAAGAAATGTTATTTTGGTTTGATTCAAATTACTGATTTTCCAGCTTAAGATCTTCTTTTTTTAACTTGAGAAATCTGTTTTCAAACTAGCCCTGCATTTTGCATCTGAAGGAAATGTGAAAGGCGAGAGCATGTGAAAAGCTCGCTGGTAGCAGTTCTGCAGAAGGCGGCAAAGCAAGAACATTTCTGTAGAGCAGCAGCAAAGATTGGGAGGGAAAGGCACAGTAAAATCATACAATTCCAGGTAGAGAACCAGGTTTCCCAAGGAGGCTCTTCAGTACCTGGTCAACAGGTTCCCTAGGAAAAGTAATAATTTCCTTTATCACTTTGTATTTGTACGTAGTCATTAAAAATAATAATAAAAAAACCCTACGATTTTTTGCATGTCAAAGTTTTGCAAATGGCTTCAAGGAGCTTCTCTTAAAATGCATTTAGATTTAGTGCAATTAATGCACTCTTCCTGCAGAAAAAAAACCCCACCAAGGCAATCAACTCTAGTACAAAGAGGATGGTAAGCTGTGACTGAAGAATTAGAGAGGAAATTATTATTATTTTGGAGATGGCTGACTTTTTCGTAATACCCGCATAGTTGTGCACAGAAAAGCTTAATGTGCTTTTAAAAGACGTTACATGTGTTGGCTTTAAATAGGACAGGACAAAAAAAAGGTTGTGTGCTGTCAACTTCCAGGTTGCCTCTCATTTGAATATATTTGTATTGGACTTCCAAGGTAAAAAAAAATATATATATACTGGCACATTTTCATAGTTTCTGGTCTTTTAAAATATTTTTTAAAAACTGGTGCGGAGTAACTATATTGTGGATCTAGATTGTTCCGTCCTTTTCAGTTGATGTGCTCAGTGGCTTAAATAGATGTACAGCGGGCGAGAAATCATTGTGCATTTTTTTGCTGGTCGGCAGATGCAGAGCATATTTTGTCAGGCTTATTTAAATATCGAGAAAGAAAAGTCTTCAAGATTTTACAACCTGGCTGCCTTCAATAGGAACGGTTGGAGCCCTTGTCTTGCGCAAAATGTATGTTTCTCTGCAGAACAAAGGGTTGTCTTGTGGCATATTTGACAATAATTATGACTTAGTGGAGTGTGCGCTCGCAGAAGTAGTACAAATTACTAATGCCAGTTACCGACTTCGGTCGACACCTCTTTGGCGGCTCTTCCCTGGGCTGCGCTTGCTGCCGGCGCACCTCTTCGCTTCAGAAAAGCCTCTCGCAAGATGTTCCCTTCCCTTCCACGTTGCCTACCTGCACGGCTTTGCGCTCTGGGTCGTCCGCTGGTGGAAAATACTTTCCAAAATAAACTTTGCTGGCTTTTTTGAGTTGCTCGCACGCCTGCCTTGTGCCCCCGGCTGCCAGTGGCGGGTGTTGACGACTAGGGGGAGCTCATAGCCTGTATGATGGCAGGGCTGGCTCCGGCCCTGCGGCGCGGGATGCTCTGCCCCGGGAACCCGGAGCCGCCGCGCAGCCCACTCGCGGGGCCGCAGAACGTTTTCAGGGCAAAGTTGTCGCATCGATCGGCGTGCGAAGAGCTGCAGAGCGCTAGCGAGAGGGGCTGCGAGCGAGGCGAGTCTGTTTTCGGCTGGATCGCCGCTGATTAATTGGCTCGGGCGGACAGGAGTTTCTAATTAAAATTAGTTTCTAACAGTGCCTTTTTATTGTCAACGTGCAGTGTTTAAATTCTCAACTTCTTGTCGGCAGATAGCGATCGGGGTAATGGTACCTGTACAAGAACGAGTCTCGGGGGGCGCGGGGGGGAATTCCACGGAGATCCGATTGTTTGTTCCAGTGGACGTAAAAACACTGAGCGAGGAAGCTGGAGTTCTAGGAGAAGGTGGGCACAGCGACAAGGCAGACATACATGTACATAATTTGGCGTTGATTACATGTCAGAAAGCCACATGTACCCCTGCCGAGAGGATTTGTTATTAGATAGTTTACCGTGCTTTGATCCTCAGGTCCTTAGAGCAAAAAATCCGCGTGTCCTGCAAATGAAAACAAGCATTTTTTTTTCTAGAGAAATAAACACAAAATCACATCTGTCATGTAGAAGTTGCTGCTGAGCAGCTCACAGGCTGCTTCACCGGGCTTGTGCTGTTCTCTGCCGCAGTCAGCTTGCGCGTCGTGGACGGACTTTAGCAGGACACTTTCTTGCCCAAACAGATAATTCGTGGCATACACTCGGGAAGCTTTGATCAGTGGACATTTAATTCACCCAACCCTATAAATTCAGCAAGTTATGGTATTGTTAACATAGCACAAGTGTCTTCTCATTTTTAGGGTGCAATATGTGGATGGAGGTTATCCCGTGACAGGAAAGCGTGCTTTATTCTAACCTGAAAGAGAAGTAAATTAGGTCAGACAAAAGATCAGGGCTGTCATCAGCTGTACAAAAACCCTTCACTCTTGGGTAGAGAGGGCCAGCAATTTATCTGATGATTTCTCTACTTCATTTAATGTTTGAATTGAGCTGCTTGGAAGCATATAGACAGCAGCCAGCTCGTTTGACAGACTGGTAAGCTGAAGAGCACAGTGCCCAGGCCGCTGCTGATGCTAGTGTTTCCCAGCCATGGGGAAAACCTTCCCTTCTCCCCTCCCGAAACCTCAGACTTCGCCGACTGTGGCTTTCCTTCCATTCCACGACTGTTAACTTTTACCAAGAGAAACAACGATCCCCCTCTCCTCCTTCCCCTTGCCTCTGCCCACCCAGCGCACGCACACCCACGCTCCCCTTCCTCCAGCTCCGTCCTCTGCCTCCCACCCGTCTCACTCCCCCAGGTCGAAGCCCAGCGGAAAAGTCTCCCCGTGGAGACCTGCTACCCCAAAATGGCTCTCTGCCTCCTTGCTGGAACACTTCCTTCTTTTGGGTTGCAGTTCGGTTTCTCCAGGGTTGCGTTGCAGTTGTCGGTTGAATTTGGTCTCCCCTTGGTAGCCTCCAGAGAAAGCACGCAGAAAAATAAACGGGGGCTGGGGGTTACCGCCTGGTTTAAAGTTAGCAATACCATAAAAGTGCTTGGTGAAGCATCAGCATTGGCTGTAGATGGATTTATATATATGTATCTTTTTAACGAGGGAGGGAAAAGGCATCAATAACTGTGTGCATTGATAAATGTATGATTCATTCAGCTGCTCTTACTACAGCACCTTCCTCTTTCGTGTTTATTTTCTTTCTTAAAATGTATCTGGGCAGACTGCACACCGTTCCTTGGCACCCACGGTTACAGCCTCAGAGGCAGTTGTGTGTTCAGCTCCTGAACATCAATTAAATTTGCTCACTGTCTGCCCTCCCTCCCGAAAAGCTGTTGCTTGCTCGGTACTGTAGACCCTTGCTGGAGCTTTAAGTAGTAGCTTCTTTTTTTTTCCCTTTTTTTTTTTTTTCCAAAGGATATATAAAAAATGCCTAAAGCAGGCTATTCGAAAACAAATTAAAGCAGAGGGACACACTTCATGCGTTGCAGGCACGCGCCAGTAGAAGGGGGTTAGAAGAATATCATCATTTTACTGGCAAAAGTGACACCAGATCGGGGATTTGATTAATGGTGCAGCATTCACAGGGACTTAGTTCTGTATTTTTGACATATGCAAGTCTTTTGTATAGTTGCCTCAGTGCAAGAAATTCCGTGGGTTTTTTTTTCCTGGAGCAGCTGATAATTTGTGTGTGTGCTGGATATGCCCAAGGTACTTTCCAAAGACTAAGCACTAGACAGCACAGTATAAAAAAGGAATCCAAAGTTAAGGGAGAGGAAAAAAACACACTGGTTTACTTAACTTTTTTATGACCCCTTTTACTAAGCCACTGGAAGAAGCCATAAATTCGCTGAATGTTATAATGAATATGCTTCAATGGAAGTAGAAAAAAAAAAAGGCTTAAGAAAATTGTATATGAGCAACAGTGCGCCATACACAATTGAGAAACAGTCTCTTTTGAGCCTGATATTTAAGAAAAGAACAAAGTTGTTGTGTGTTTAATACATGCTCAAAACTAATTACTTAATTTTGATCCTGCCTTTTAAATCCTGGGGTAAGACTCTGTGCTTCCAGTATCCTTTTCCACGCCAGTTAAAAGCCTGTACCCAAATACTGCTCCTTCTCCTTTTGTGGCACCGAGCGCTCCTTTCTCTCCTTGGTTGTCGTTTAGTTTTAAATAAAACAAATGTATTCACTGGGGAACAAAGAATGCTTTTATATCACATCATCACATCCCATTTTATCTGCGGAGATTTACAGCTTCTGCAGTCTATAGAAGAGCCTATGCATTTTCCGCTCTCAAAAGCAGTAAATATTTTTTTATGAACGTATAGTTTACTTAAGCGGAGACACGCCACTCCCTTCCTTAACACTGGGCATAGTTTCTGATGAAATAACATCTGACAAGTGTTGGAGATTCGCGCGGCTCCTTGGCTATTCTTGGCTTTTGTTCCGTTTTGGGTCCGGCGTGGTTATTGTGTCGTTTTCCTCCTCCTTTTCCCCAAAGCCCGCTGCGTTGCCCGGCTCTTTGTGGCGTTGCTTGGGCTCGCTCCGTCTCAGGTGTGTACGGAGGGTTAAACTGCTCTTCCCGGAGATTCGGGACACTTA
>NW_010973368.1:15321008-15331958 GCF_000737465.1 Haliaeetus leucocephalus | reverse complement strand
CGCGGCGGAGGTTCGCCGCCGCTCCGGCCGCCTTTGTGTGTGGGAGCCGTCGCTCGGAAAGTGCGGCAGAGCTGCGGGGCCCCCCGTGTTTCTGGGGCTTCCCCATCCAGTCGCCTCTTTTGGCCGAGTCAGCCTCAGACTTCTGTTGAGAAAAAATGTAACGCACTCTGAACGATTGTTTGTCAGCCCTCAGAAAAATTAAAAATTGATGGCAGATAAGCGGTGCCTAGTACCGCTGAGCCTGATGCTGATGCAATACATAGGCAGAAGCTCGACTCTTGCACCTTGCAGCTGCGGGGAGGCTCTGAAAACAGGTTATTGATAAACTTCGACGGTGAGGAGCCGCATCGCCCGCTTTGCGCAGCGTTAGTCTTTGTGCAGCGAGGATCCTGACACCGATCGCGGCGATAACCCAGCTAGAGAGCATGTGATCGGCGCTATTTCCGTTAAGCACGTTGATGTTACAGTAAATGTGACATGTGGGTGTTGATTGAGGGGACATCATTTTCAGGCCTGCTTTGGGCCAACACCCTGAAGAGCGAGTCACTTCTTTGTGCTCGCTCCCCGGCTGGGCTGAGCTCTTTCTGGATGCGCCTTCAAGACAGCAGCGACTGCGTGCGGGGAACGGCGTGCTCGGCGCGCTGCGGCACGCCTGGGCACCGGGAGCCGTACCCCCGAGGCGGACCCTGGGCAGCCCCAGCTGGTCCCAGAGATGGGTGGCCCTGGGGCAGCCCCTGCTTCGCCCCCCCAGGTGGGCACGAGGCGGGCGGTGTCCGTAGCGGGGTGCCGGGGCAGGCAGGGCACCCAGCAGCACCTCTGTGGCGAAGGCGCTGGCAGCGCTCGCCTTAACCGTCCCGTTATCGATTTGTGCAGAAACCAGCCACGGAGGGGAGGTTTCACACGCAATGCTTTGGCCCGGCACCAAAACGTTCCCTATTCCCCCTTTCTCTGCCTCCTCCTGATACTGCAGATCGGGAAGAATAAGGAAGAGAATAAGTTGGCCACTTTTAGATCCCTTCTTACCTTGGTTCTGCAGTGCAATAAAAAGGCCAAAAAAAAATTACTGCTGCCTCGACCCAGCCTCACCCAAATGCTGTGAACAAGCATCCACGGTTCCGTCCTTTGAGGCCTTGGAAATGATTTTTAGTAACACAGTCTTTTTCACTGTTAATGGGTACGAATTTGAGACATCTGACAGGCAGAAAGTAGTTAGCATGTGCATTCGCTTTAATACTGGGCATGAGAGTATTGTTTGCATGGGGCGCATATGCTCTAATGATGTCACCATGCTGAAGCAGGAGCGCTGGTGGTTTTGTGACAGTGCCTTTATGGAGTTGAGGGGTTTGTCCACTGTATTTTGCCATGGGAGGCAGCCAGAGAGCTTGGAGATGCTGCTTAGAGTCCAGCCAGCAAGTGTAATGCTTTTCAGAGTAGAGCAAATGGTTTAGATTCTCCGGCTGCATTAATTTCATGAAGCCACTGGATAACAAGTGTCACTCACGTCCCCATAGATTGCCCGTCCCAACTCGCTGTGCTCCTTAGGCAGGCAACGCCAAGGCAGTCCTCTTCGGAAGAATCTCTGGGTGCAAGAAAAATGCCGGGCACACCTTAACACACCTGGAAGAACCAGGGCATGAGTCCTGGATGGAAATAGCTCGTTTGCATTTTTTTTTCCTTTTCCCACGTAAGGGAGATGAGATGTTTTTCATTCTCCTTTTTTGTGTGCCTTGATTTCTCCTTCTTAAAAAAAATATAAATTAATTTTAAGTAAATACTCGTGAGGAAACACCCTCCTCCCCCCAAACCCAGCTACCAACAAACAGCAATAAAACCACAAAGTTAAATTCAAATAATGTGAAGCAACTCATTTGAAACCCACAGACACAAGGGGAGTCAGAACTTTAGATTGAGACTGGCCCAGATTGCCCCATTAGTATTAAAGGACTCCTTAAACAGCCTAAGATCTTGGCTGTTGTATTAACCAGGCATGACCCGATGCGTTATGGGCTGGACTTGCAGGCTTTTTTCTCTTTTCCTTTGTGGGTTTTAAATCTCTGCTGTAATGTTACTTGAATGTAGGTTTTTAATGGCTTAATTGAGTTGTCAATAGGAAGCCTTTTCTTTTTTTTTTTTCATTCCGAGTTTAAAAAAAAAATAAAAATCCAAATTGCCATGGATAAAACGTGTCTGAAGATCTATTCAGTATTTTGTTTTTCATTCTTTTGTATCTGTTTTCCATGTCCCGAATAAGGGGATGTAATATAGCTTCTGCGTTATTGGGTGTACGGATGGTCTCATGCTTGGTGATTTATTAAGCTCAAATCAGAAATAGAGTCGAGTAAAAAAATCTTTTGATAGTTTGAAACCCAATTACTACTGATCACGAGGGCTCGGTGTACCAAGAAAACGAAAAGCTGATTTTTGGTAATGTGATGACTGCCAAAATATGAAGGAATACCAGATGTTATTTTTAAAAAAATGCCATTGCAGAGTCCTTGGAAAGAGAGAGTGAGCGAGTGTAAGCGAATAGGCATATGTGGATTTAACTAATATTCAAATGAAGTGTAGAACTGAAAAGAAAGAATTTGCAACAGTTTAGCTGTTCAAACCTCCTTCATGTTTCCACAGATGCCTGGTCAGGACCCTTATCAAATGCAGCAGTTTTGCTACATTTTCTGAAGAGCACAATGTAAATCACAGGCAAAAAAAAAAATCCTCACATCAAAAAGATAATCAAGTTGAGATCTGTGCTTTTCTTTTTATTTGTTACATATATATAAATGCAAAAATTCAGTGTTTGTAATTTAAGAGACAGACTTTAATCTGAAGGCTTTACAGGAATGTTTGGTGAAGCTAGTAAGAAGCATTTTCCCCCTCTGCCACCTTTTTTCCTTATGACCCTTGGTTCAGTTCCTGTTTTCGTGTTGTCTTTTCCAGCTCTTTGTCCCATCTCCCGCGTGTGTATCTGCGTGCCAGTGTGTGCCTCTCTCTATGGGTTTTTTTTTTTAATATTTTGACACACTGCTCCCCCTTAATAGGAATTCTTCCTAGAAATAGTGCGCACATTTCTAAAGGACCCTTTTCACAGTCCTTTTCTTTTGGCTTTAAAATGATGTATATGTAATTGGTAATTAAAGGTGCAAGCTCCCTTCAATATAAACAATATTGCTCAATGTTAGATCATTAAAGGGAACCGCAGCACTAAATAATTACCTTTTGCATCGTGACACACTGTTTGCAGGCATCCGCTCCCTTCCCAGCAGTCCCTGTTCAGCACAAGGTTATGGTTACATTTTCACTAAGGCAAGGAGGCATCTTTTCATGATATAAATTGGTGAATTAATTATGTAGTATTGTCTTCAAACTCCTTTTAAACTTAGATTAAGGGGGAAAAGTTAATTAAGGGTTTTCAGAACGAGTACTGTGCTGTGTATTTGGTAAGCTTGGTGTGAGTTAGGAAACCGAAGCCTTCCTGTGCCCATCGTTTGCTCCAGCAGGATGGTCCCTGCTTGGGCACTTCTCTGGGGTCCCCGTCTTTTTCCTGCTGGTGCTGCTGCTGCTCTCCGCTCTGCTGTTAGTGAGCTCTGATGTAATACAGCTGGTAGATACACCGATCAAGTATTTATTCTGGAAGGCAAAAATGGGGGCGATTCTTTTTCTAAACTGCCTTTTTCAAGGCTCAACCACTTTTGTTGCCAGGTAATACATTTCACCTTCTACCTCTTGTCCCTTTCCTATGTGGTTTTTTTGCAATTTGCTGAAGAGTGGGACAAAATGCCTTTTGTTTTCGGCTAGGAGGAGAATCCAGATCTGGATTATAACATCTGTTTATCTCAGTCTTACTTCTTTGAGATATTTGGGTGACTTGCTTTCCCCAGGAAATCCATAAGCAAACTGCTTGGGCTAATAGAGAACATTTTTCCTCCTATTCCTTTAATCCTGATTCGATTAGAGGTCTCACTCGCTGATTTACATACTGTTAGTTCCTCTGTTTTGTTCAGCCCAAATCCTATAGTCCTTGCAGAGGCAAAACAGCCTTAGGCAAAAGTCAGTGGAAATTTTGCCTGAGTAAAGACCAAGGTTTGTATGATTTGGCAGTTACACAGCAGAACAAGAGAAAACAAACTAAAACCCACGTTTTGCCCCAGAAATGGATGGTGATCCATAATTATTTTATAATGTAAGAATTATCTTCTAAATACCCATTAAAAATGCACTGTGTTTTATTAATTGTGAAATGAGAAGTTACTTATTTCTTAAAAACTGATGCAGGTCACTCAGAAATGCTTTCCCAGTCTTTGGGGGTAATGGTATGAAATCCACCAGGTCCACGGGCAAGACTTAAACAAAAAACTTTTATTAACCTATATAGCAACTGCAGGGTTATTTGACATCAGGAAAATAGAGTGGAAGATTTCAGGCTCAGCCAATATTCCAGTATGTTAAATAAGTGCCTCATTCTCTTTCCCACTGTACACGATTTTAAAACCCCTTAACTTCTCGTGAGACTGTATCCTGCGTACCATACCCTTGCAAATAGTTTGCTGTAATTCTTGCTAATGGCTGGTCACTTAACCTTGCCGGTATCTTTGTAATGGGACAAGGTGGTGCTAATTTTGTATGCCACAGGGAGCCTGATCCTGCTTGTTTGGAGCACACAAGCTTTCCCCCTCTCTCTGAAATAGGAGGAGAGGTTTGAGTGCATAAGCTTTGCTGGATGGGGCCTTGGCCAGATGGCTGGGAGACGCGGTGGGAATGAGAAGGTGGGATAAAAAGAGAGGAACTATTTCAGAAAGTGACTCGGGGCTCGAACGTTCGCAAAATGGCTCTTTGCTGATATCCTTGCAGTGCTGGCAGCAGTGGGAAGGAGCTGTCAGGAAAGCTATGCCAGGTCAGCCTTTCCATTTTGTTTCAGGCAGGCTTGGTTGCAAAGTATATTGAAATCATTCTGGGAGAGCGGAAAAGCTGAAAAATAAAAGAAAGATCTCATCAGGCTTGGCTTCTTTGGGGGGGTGGGGGGAGGCTGGGCCTCTCGTGATGCATCCTTCAGAGTCTGTGAACATTCAAAGCAATCTCTTTCTCTTCTCCCCTCATCCCTTTCCTCCCTCTTTCTCCTTGTCCATGTAAAGCAGAGGCTGACCATGTGGAACCGGCACTCGCCGACGAGGATGAGAGCCTGGCAATAGCAGAGCCAGGCGGCATCAGCATCACCGCAGGCGGGACAGACCCCGACTTGTTAACCTGTGGACAGTGTCAGATGAACTTCCCGCTGGGAGACATCTTGGTTTTTATAGAGCACAAGAGAAAACAGTGCAATGGCACTGGTGGTGCCTGCTATGAAAAGAGCATGGATAAGAGCAGCCCTCCCCCCTCCTCACGCGCCGAGCTCAGGAAAGTGTCAGAGCCAGTGGAAATCGGGATCCAAGTCACACCCGATGAAGAAGACCGTCTTCTCACGCCTACAAAAGGAATTTGCCCCAAGCAGGAGAACATTGCAGGTACAGCATGTTTTACACTCAATCAACTGCCTAGGTAATCTTTTAACGAGAGCCCTCTAGAAAGAGCCATGAAACAGAGGCTTCAGTAACAGGTCTTTATAGGAGCCATCGGTCTGGAGGATCCTCACGGCTCAGCAGGGCTCAGCAGGACTCTCCACCCCATGTTTAATTCAGTGTAGCTATCTGCGCAGGGCCAGCTCCCAGAGAGAGAGGCTTCTCAGTCCCCTGGGAGAGCCAAGGGACAGCCTGTACATGTAGGAAAAAGCAGAAGGCTGGGGTCAGAAACCACTTCAGGAGCATCCTTAAGCAGGTAGCAGTGGCGGAGGGGTAGGGGACTTCGGTGAGATGCTCAATTCAGTCCAGTTCAGATACCCTTTGTCACATGCAGACCCGCTGCGAAGGAGCGAATCCCAAGCCCACTGAATTCAGTGGAAAAATCCTCTTCCCACTGACTGCAGCGGGAAGAAGATTTGGTTTTAAGGACTAAAGCAGGGGTTCATTAGGTCCTTGCTTGGTCCTTCCGCTGGGGTAGATGTCAGCTGCCTGTGCCGCCTGTCCTGGGTCTCTGCGCGTGGCTGGAGCTGGGTGGGCGACACTTCCATTCACGTGCACTCCCCAAATGGCGCTTTGGAATGCGGAGACGAGAGCACAGGCTGGCCTGGGTGAGCAAATTGCAGGCATTCCTCTTCCTTAAACTCTCCTACGTGGTGCAGTTGACGTTTACTCAGCGGGCCTCCCCGGCTCAGAGGTGGGCAGGCGGTGATGGTATCCACCTGGGCGAGCTGCTGTGCAGCGGTTCCTGCAGAGCGCCCGGCGTGGGGCCGCTTCCGTCGTGCAGGGCGTTCCTCCCCTCTGCAGCGGTGAAAGGAAGGCTCTGTTCCCTGCTAGTGAGTGGGGGTTTTATCTTACACAGCAGGATCTCCCCTCAAATGGGCCTTTTTTGTTCAAACCGACTGTATCCCATGCAGAAGACCAGTGGTAATTTGTCTTTGCTGCCACTATCCCAGTTTCTCTAGGAGTTACCCTATGGGATCAGATCTGACAGTCCAGGATCCTGCCTGTAGTGGAGATGTTCCCTCAAGGGGATCCCCAGAAGACTTGTGAGAGGCTCCTATCTTTACAATTGAAGCTTAAGAGATGCCTGCTTTTAGCATTGGAGGTCTCCAAGTCAGTCCCCAGCATCTCTGATGGGCTTGGCCATCACAAAAATGAGGATGTGGGCTTTGAACTGCTGCAGTCTTCAGATCTCCAGATGATCTGCCCCTTAGGAGAGGGCATAAGCCATCCATTGATGACCCTGTTGACTTCCAGGAATCTTTTTTGGGTGCAGTCACCATCTTGGCACGGGGCAGCTGGTAGCTCTGGGGACATCAGCAGTGGCAGCCTGTGCTGTAGCATTGTAAGCAACCCTACTGTAAGACCTGACCCTGTCCTTTCCTCATGCTTTTTCAGCTTTCCCCATCCTTTTGCAGTTGTGAATGCATTTCTTGGCTGAGATGACTACCTCATGGTATAGCAGCTTTGAGGGCTAGATTTCCTTCCCATTGGGTGGGAGCAGAAGAGAAGTGTTCAGGACCTTTTCTTCCACTCTGCTGAAGGCCTCCCGGATGGTGCTGAGCACTCTCAATAGCTGTTGATCTCTGTGTGAGCTGATGACACTCAGCCCCTTGCAGAGGGCGCCTAGTACTTAGTAAGGTTGGTCCAGGAGACCTGTGCTGTAGTTGCAGTCCAGACCTCACCTCTTACTAATCTATGCCCAAGTTCAGTCCATGGCGAAATACCTCAATGGCTATGCCCAGTGGAGAGAGTGCTGTCCCATCCCAGCTTCTGAGGGTCAGCATCAATATAAGTCACGCTTTTGCTGTGCAGAAAGTCTGCTGGGGGAGGGGATGAAGGGGATGTTCACATGTGGAAAAGGCATAAAAAAAATTTTTAAAAGCCAATCTGGAGCACCTAATCTCTTTCAGACTAAACTGAATATCAAATGAAAATATGTAGGAAAGATTTTGAATTGAGAAAAATAAAAGGGTTTATCATTTGATTGGCATTTTCTCAGCAGTGCATGGAGATAGGGACATCCACTAAATAGTGCAGTAATAATGCTTTCTCAATTAGGAGCCCAGCTCCGAGATAAAAAGGTGCAGTGTCCTTCCATATTTTTTTTTAATAGCAGCGGATAGTTTTCAATAGTAGGATAAAAGCCTCACATTACAGCCATGGAGGGTAGCCATGAAAAACCCACAGAAGTCATTCACTGGAAAGGCTTTAGTGGGATATACCAAACCCCTTATTTATATTTCAATAGAAAGGCTTTCTGCATTAGCCAAGAAAATCAGAATCTGCATTTAACATTAAAGGTATTTCCCAGTGAGCGGCTGTAGAGCATTGTTGTTAGATTTGTTAAAAAAAGAGACTAAATACGATTTCATAAAAGGGAAACTTAATCTCTAAGGCAGCTTTCTCCCACCCCGCCACCCCCTCCCTTTATTTTTTTATTTTTTTGGTAATAATGCAACAGCCTACAGTATTTTTACTTTATATGTGACGAAAGATATTCTTAGCCTTTCTGTACTGCGACAGGAAGAATGAATTTCTTTATTCCACCAAGAAATATGTAAAATAATCCCTTAGAAGTATGGGGAGATATGTTTGTTCAAAGCATTTAAAATGTTATTTTAATCAAAGGCACAAAACACTCTACATGCTGTGTCAGCTAAAGGAGACCATTACATTTTAACAGCAAATCATGCTCTTTTTCCCCCTCCAAGCCAGCCCCCCCCCACTTTGAAACTAACTTTTTTTTTATTAAATAAAAAGGCAAAAAAAGATTAAAGAATAAAAAAACTTCAGTGGCTCAAATGTATAAAGTAATTTAATATGGTGGAAGCATTAATTATTTTAGCTTAATTGAATTCTGAGGACTGCAGTAGTTGCATTTTTGTAGACAAGCTCTGTTTATTATTTCTTTGTGTAGATTAACAGTAAAGGAAACATAGATAACTTTCAGTTATTTATTGTAAAATAAATGTGTCAATTCATGTGTAAAGCAAGCTGTTCAAAGATAATTGAGTCTTTATATTTGAAGAGGGAAACCAGAAATCACCCACTCGCCACTCTGGCTCCCTGAAATATGCTGCCACCGCTGCTGCCCTCAAATAGGTTTCAGCTCCTCTCCTTGATCTTGTGTTATTTCTGTAGACCTTTTTATTTGGTCAAAATGATTTGTGTGGCCTTCTGCAGTGTGACTAAGCCCCCAAACCTTACAGCTTCCCATGGCTGAGTGCAGCGAGGGTACATCAAGCGCTGAGCTTGGCTCTGCCATTGCACCTCTCCTCCCTCTGGGCACGAGGATGTTGGGATGCAGCACCCACCGAGCGTTCACCCTGGCGCAGGGTGCTCCGGAGTCCTGAGGTCTTTCCTCCCCTCTTTCTTTTTTGCCTTTCTTTCCTGGTAACTCTGCTTGCTTTGGTCACTGAATGCCTCTTGACCACAAAACAGACCTTGTGCTGCTTCAAGGGAGGCAGGTAGAGCTCAGGAGTCTGCAAGAATTTACATGCATGCAACGCAAATCTCCAACTGACATTTCTAGATAACTGTAGAGACAAAGGCAACTTTATCTCCACAATCAGCTTTTAAAGACCTTCTGAAAATGAAGTCTGTCATCTTTTCCTGACTTGTAACTTGCAAATCCAAGCTTTTCAAGGCACTTTCATTTAGTTACCACTGTCCGTAAGGTGTGTGGTAGCATGTTAGCTGGCACTGGGAGGACGTGACTTGCTTAGGAGCAGTCTATCCTGTAAAGTTGTTTGTTTTTTTTTGAATCGGCTGACCTGTTTGAAAATCAGTTCTGCTCTTGTACAGACGGTGTGATAGGATCGAACAGATGTACCAGATTGTTGCACAGCAAAACACAGCCAGGCCAATGAGTTGGCTAGGAGTTATCAGTCACTGCTTCTTTCACTTCACTGCTGGCAGGTATTTTGGAAAAAATTAGTCCACCATTGTATTTTATACCTCTTTTTATCTTTCATATTTATTAGAGCTTGGGCATAACCAGGTGACCTGTCCTGGCTGAAGAAGGCCCCGGGGAAGTGGCTCCTGCTGTCCTTTGACTGATGGTATCTCCTGTCCTCCTCATGGCCCTGCTGGGCTCACAGGCCACCAGGCTGTTTGTTAGCAGGGCTCTCTGAAGCCATCCAGATTAAAGAAAAAGTACTGGCCCGCTTGTTTTTAATGCTGGATGGTTGCAGAGAACCCCAGCAGAGAGGAGGGAGCCTCCCTGGGGCAGGCACCACTTGGACCAGACCTTCTCCAGCTTCACTGGCTGGTTCACACGTTTGGGACAGTGTACCCTCGCGGACCGATAACACACCAGCAGCAGAGGTTCATTAAGACAGCATAGTTAATTTCTGCAAAGATGGTGCTAGGAAAGGGGAGGGGGTTGATTGGAATTCCTCGTTCGTCCAGTCCCGGCCACCAGTGCTAGGCTCTATACATTATGTACTTGAACTAGATGTGCATCGTGAAAAAAGGCTCCCTGTCAGAGGCAGGATTTAACTGCAACCCCTGCTCCATGAATGTTCATTTCAGGCTTTTGAATGGTAAAACTGCCAGTGAGAGAAACTAAATAACTCGCATGTGCTGGAAGCCAGAGATAAACACCGCCGCAGGTTCCCATGAAATAGGCTATTTGATATATTTAGAATTGTTATTTTTCTCCAAATTAAGATTAGTTAAATCCATGTGTGTTGTGTGAGTGATTGTTAACTCAATGGCATGGATTATCCTTTTTTCAAATCATGACAGCTAATTATTATTGCTGTCTACCCTGAGACATTCACTTACAATGTACCATTATGGACCCGCGCACCCATATTAACTGTAGGACTCAGACAGCCATCATGATGCCTTCACACGTGAGCAGAGGAAAACGCGAGCTGAAGCAACCTGAGGCTGGTGGCGGCGATGTCGGTCAGGTTGGGAAGAGGTGTCCTAAGCAGCGCCGAGCCGCCATGGGGCTTGGGGGCCATCGCCTTCCCGAGGCTGCCGCGGCACCGGGTCCTGCTGCCAGCACCTCCCCAGGGCGGTGGGTCTTGCAGGAGTGACTTGTCACAGCCAGGCCAGGAAAAACACTAGGTGAAGAAGAGGCTTCCAGAAGTGTGTGGCAACAGAGCCTGAGAAACTTGGGTTGTAGCTGCAATCCTTTTTGGGAGGCTTTTCCAGGCTTGTTTCTTCCCTCACGTTTGCCAGGCTTTCCCTGAGCACAGAGGAGTTACCTGGCCTCCTCCTCCTCCTCCTCCTCCTCTGCAGCTTCACCAGGTATTTAGCAAGGTGTTTTGCTAATTGGTGTTGCTAAGCAGTAGGGGGGGGGGAAGCGATGCACGGAAGGTGTCAACCGCGGCTCCCCCCCCCCCCCCCCCCCCGGGGCGGGGTGACAGGACCACCCCCCCCC
>NW_010973368.1:15267701-15320998 GCF_000737465.1 Haliaeetus leucocephalus | reverse complement strand
CCCCGAGAGCGGTGTTAACGAGCAAGCCTCCTGCCCCCGGGGACCTCCGCTGAGGTCTTGACTTGGGTTGCGGGGAGAAAAACAAGCCGGGTGATCTCACCCAGAGCCCTGCTTGCACCCGGGGCAGGGTGGGGGGCACGTTGGGGGAGCCTGGCTCTCCTCCGGGGACAGGGCACCCCCAGCCCGTGGCAGGGGGGCGGGGGGCCGTGGTGGCAGCTGCCCTTCCCTGGCTCGTCGCAGCTTCAAGCATGACGAGAGGCAGCTGAAACGCTGATGGCTTCAAGTTTTAAGGCTGCTGGTGAGGCCAGGTGGAGGCTCTCCAGCTGCTGCGATCCCCCTTTGGAGGGTCCTTAGGGGGGCTGGTGTGGAGGGCGGCCTGTGGCGGCCTGACAGACCCCATCCTCAGCATGCCCACCTAGCTGGCAGTGAGGAACGGCAGGGCCGCGGCTGCTTGGCGCTGCACGGCGTCTCCCGCCAAGGTGGGGGTAAGCACCCTGCGAATCCCGGCAAGAGTTAAAGGTGAGAAACCTGCCGATTATGAAACTCTTCCCCTTGCTTGAACTCCACCGCACCCATGTGGTGTGGCTCCGGCACCCTCTGATCAGCCCCGGCCTGGGGGCCACCGGCCGCCCTCTCCCTGCCGCCATCTCGGCTCGCCCCAGCCGTGTCCTTCCCCGGGGGTCTGGCCCCACCGGGCACCAAGGCTTTCCCTGCACCCCCAGGAGTCAAGTGTGAAATTAATTGCATCGAGTTTTGAAAGCAGACTGAAAAAAACCACTGAGGAGTATTATGCCCTCAATTCTCCCTGCCGGTTTTTAGCTTTTTGTTTTGTTCCTCTCACCATCCTGTTTTTCAAAGTTATTTTCTGCGCCCCGTGTGCGGTTAGCTGGACTCCCACGAGGCTGGGACAGCAGGTGCCGGTGCTGGAGGACTGGCGGGGGGTCCGGTTTGCCCCACTCCACCCCGGTTTCACCTGGGGTAACTCCCCTGAAACCGGCGGTACCATGCCAGATTGATCGGGTGGTGCAAGCGGGGACCTGCCCCGGAACGCACGGGGTGCCGAACTGCGACACGGGAGCTTGCTGCTGTTATTTTCTCTCTCTCCAGTCTCTCTTAGTTATAGTCATCTTTGGTTTTACGTGTGACAATGCTAGGTAAAACCTTTTCGACAGAAATGCCATTTTGCAGGCTGATGAGAGGGGATTTAAGAAGGTCATTCAGTACACGTGGCCAGAGTCTTCTCGCTCTGGGGTGGATGCATATCAGGAGCATATTAAGAGCAAAACTTGCTTTTTTGCACCATCTTGGCACTGCCGTTACCCTCCTTTAATTCAGTGGAAGGACTCTGGACTTACTCAGAGGTAGAGCCCAGTCAAAATGTCACCCAACAAAGTGTTTTTTTGCCTTTATTTGGGCCCTCTTGTGAAATTACTTGAGCCATGTGTGGGAGACCAGAAACTGTGTATATGTCTGATTATTATTAGCATGGAAGATTAGATTGGTAGATTTTTTAGACAACACTAATGGTAAATGATGAAAAGGCACTGGTCAGCCAGTCGTTACTCATTTTTCTTGACAACTTTGTGAGCAACTGTTAAGAGCAAAGTAAAAGTAGTGCCCAACCATCCCATAGACTGCTTTGGCATTTGTGTGGATGTGACTAATAGCAATAGGTTTGTGCTCAGTGGAGTATTGACTGCAAGAAAGCAGTTTGTGTGCGTTCACAGGGGAGTTTTGCACTGCAGTGTAGCCGAAGGAAAGCCAGTTCCGTGGAAGTACTATAAAACAGAAAAACTCCCATACAGATAGCAAAAGTTGCTGTTCCTCTCCGACAGCGAATAAATACATAAAGGCACAGAAATGGTTCCTTTGCTTCAGCAGGACAGAAGTGCTGCTATAGCGTTAGGCTGCCTCCCTTCATGTCTTTTCCATAGATTGTTTTTCTTTCTCAGCCCGTGTTTGAACTGCGCTGCCTATACACACAGTGACCAAATCGGCTGTGACATAAAGGTTGAACCTTTCTGGGGTTTTTTGGAGATTGGAACATTTTTCTATCTAACTGGAGAAAAAAAAAAACCTGTGAAGTAATCATACTTTTTTGTACAAGAAAGGCTTGGATTTCTATGTCATGTCACATAACTTCAAAGGGCATAGATTTGGGGCTGAGTTTCAGCGCTGGCTTCGGTGGCCGAGTGGGAAGATGGGAGCCTGGAGGGTGAGAAATAGAGGAGAGAGGCCAGGTATAGAAATAAAACTGTGTGTCTCAGTGGACAACTCTGGAAGCCCAGAGAAACTGGGTAGCTCTCGGCTTGGGAGATGCGTGCGCTCACTCCGACGAGAGCATCCTTTTCAGCACGGTTCCTTCTCCCCGTTCCCTCCTACCCTCCAAATGGTAATTGGTGGGCCGTTCAGTAGAAATGTTATTAAAAAAAAAAAAAAGTGGGTGGGTGGGGTATCTAGGGATTTGGTGTCTAAGCTCAGGAGTTAAGCCGGAAATCCCAGAGATGTAATGAAAACAAAACGGACTTTTCACTCGCGCTGTGGCATTCTGGCAGTGAGAACGCTTTCGTGAGCCAATGTTTTCATTGTAGGTTTTCTCGAGAGAAGTAGTGGAAACGAATCGTTAACCCCTTAACAGGAATGAATGTGGTTGCTGCAGCGGGGAAAGGAGAGCCGTCTTGGCTCCTAGTTGCCATATTGCAGAGCTTGGGGGTGTGTGTATGTTTGTGTGTAGTGGGGAAGCTGGGGTAGATACTGCTTGTAAGGAGTTTAATAATCTTAATGGCAGATGTGAAGTGGTTACTTAGCGGTTGTTTTTTCCTCTTTGCATGTATGCCTTTGCAGAAAGATTCGAGCCGCGATCAGCACAAACTACCGTTAAGCCCAACAGCTCTTAAACTCGCTTTCTTCTGGCATTTGGTAGCGTATTTCTTGAGTGAGAAAAGGGGGACACTGCTCGCCGGTCCCTCGGCAGGGTCATAAAAGCTGCAGATGGAAAAGACCTACCAAGTGGCAGATCCCAGTTTTCTTGGAAAGTGGAAGTACAGGATGTGTGTCTGTTGCAGGCGTGTTACGTATATAGCTTTAAATGTCCAGCAGCCTTGGACGGTGTTCAGCCTTACAGGAGTAAGCCCCTTCATTAAAAACAAGGGAGTTTGGGGAGGAAGGGAAATGGGAGTGATTAATCTAATTTACCTTAACAGCCACTTTTGGTGAAGAGACTGTCTGTGCCTGTCCTCCATGCTCTGATTAGGCTGCATTTTATTTTGATATTTTATTTCACCTTTTGATCACAGCTGGCTCTTACCGTCTTTCTCTCTCCACTCTCCCATTAGGGTATTTTATCTGCACATATTCTTGCAAGTGGTACAGAGCGTCAGCCCCCCACTCTAGCTAAAGAGCATCTCATCTACCCTTCAGCACCTCGGAAGAGCAATTAAAACCATTATACACCTTCTTCCAGCTGCCCTAGATCCTCCGGTGCAGCCCTTGCGTGCAGGCTGTGGGACTCCCGGTGCTGGGCAGACTTCGGCCGTAATTGCATAGCTGCTGCAAGGGGCTGTGTCTCTGCGGCTGACCTTGCTCCG
Organism: Haliaeetus leucocephalus; assembly: GCF_000737465.1. NCBI lineage: Eukaryota > Metazoa > Chordata > Aves > Accipitriformes > Accipitridae > Haliaeetus > Haliaeetus leucocephalus. The sequence goes on along the minus strand of NW_010973368.1, from coordinate 15,317,411 downwards.
CGCGTCTGGCCTCTGAATAGCTGTTTGCCTTCTTTCTTCCCACTTTGACAGCTCCCCCCCTCCGCACTCCAGCCCCTCGCTCTGCCCCAGCCCGCTCCTTGTCTGCTCACGCCGGGAGAGCACCGCGGCGGCCGGGTGTTTGTGGCTGAAATTGCCTTGGCAATGAGCAGAGCCCGAGGAGAGCGTCGGCTCTCCCGCACACCCCGTTCGAAGAGGGGAAAAACAAGAAAGGAAAGACATACTGCTGAATAAATGATGGTTCTACATGTTTTTTATACCACGCTGCTTTCGTAATGGTCATTTAAACAAGGTGGAGTGGTGGGGGAGGAGAGAACATGACGAGACTGCAGACAGGGATTAAACAGCCCTCTTCTTTTAAGACATTTATTATTTTCAGCGTCAAACCTGTAGCCAGCTAATGTAACTGTAAAAGTCTCCTTTGAATTATTGGCGAGGTGCTCTGAAGTCTTCTATTATAGCTGATGTACTTGGGCGCAGGCAAAATCCAGATTTGAATTTAGCACCTACTTGTTTTATTTTCTTTATTAAACCAACTCCCGGCTCATTTTTTCCTTTCAATACCGGCTTTTCGTTTCCCGTTTTCTGGAGTGCCCTATTACTAGCTCATAAAAAGAGTTAGAAACTGAAGGGAAGTTTCCTGAGCAAGAAGGAATTTTTTTTTTTTTTGCCTTCTTTTTTTTTTTTCCCCCTATGGCTTGGCCTGGAGCCAACCTGTCTTTCAACAAGTAGAGAGCCATTCCAAGTTGAAATTTATAGAGCAGAGTCCAGGTTCAAGGGCTGAAGCCCGCCAACAGCTCCAGCCTCTTTGTTACTGATTAATTCTGCAAGCGGTTCAGCTGGTTTGCTCACTTCTGCCTGCTCTTCACAGCACTGCAGCGCTTCCGAGCCGGCTGCCGCTGCTTCCCCCTCCCCTGCTTTTCAGCAGCGCTTTCCCCCTTCACTGTAGAGCAAGCCCCCCCCAATTCATTTTAACCCCATGCAGTCCAAGCTGCACCACGTCAGCTTGACGGTAAAATTACAAAAAAGCCTTTCCCTCTGCTTCCCCCCCCCCCTTTTTTTTCTTTTCCCTACAGCTAATTTTAAACGTCTGGAGCTTCCATTTCACTTCAGCTCATGCTAACGATTGCTTCTTGGCATCGTTTGGAACCCAAGTTCCCAGGTTTTAATTAGTTTACTCAAACGCACGCAGCGGGGCAAAAGAGTTTCTTTCAGCTTTACCTGCAAAGGATGTTTCCCGTCTCAGCGAGGGGGTTTCCCTTGCGGAGGGATTTGAAAGGCAGAAGTTTTCAAGTGGTCTCAATATGGGGCCCCACAACAGCGAGTGTGGGAGGTGAGGGGGAGAAACAGCAGGAAGAAAAAAGGAAGAAAAAAACCAACAAAAAAGACTTTGGGAAAGTACCTTGAAATGAGGATGGTCCCAATCCTGCAACAAACTGGATGTCAAAGCATAACCTTATTGACGTCAGTGGGGGTTTTGCCATTGGCTTTAGCGAAGGCAGGATTTCATCCTTAGCTTGCACCGAGCTGTAGGTACGCCAACGGTCCTCTTGCAGTCAGCGGGATTACTGATGTGCAGAAAGTTAAGCGCGCCTGTAAGCGTTGGCAGGATTAAGATCTGTGGTGGTATTTTCAGACCGAGTGAAATGCATGTGGGAGGTTTTTAAAGAAGAAAGTGCATGGGAGTTTTAAAAAAAGGATAGTATAGCCGAGCCTGCCATTTTTAAGTGCCTTGGGGAAAAACCTGGGTTGCTATTAAAAATATCAGAGGACTAATGTGTTACTAATTGTGACACAATTAACTTCTTAAAAGTATTCGATTGTGAGTCCCAAGAAAATAAAAAGATGGGGATGAACAGCTAGAAATTTGGGCCTGTGTTTCAGGTTAAACATTTCTTTTTTATTAACTAGAAATAAAAGCAAGCCTAGAGGTTCATTTTACTGTGCATCTTGGTTACTCTGCTCCTAGAAGTCTACCTTTGAGTAGCTTATTTAAAGAATTAAAAAAGGACAACACCAACAAAAAAAGAAGCTCAAACCCAGTAGCTGTCTGAGACCCCTATATGTGGCTTTACCACAAAGCTCTTAAACTCTTGTTTAAACATTTCTCCAGAGCTGTTACTCGGGAAATAAAAATGTATGCTGTTTGTCTATAGCAGATTAAAAGTTTACCGTTAATGTGACGGCTTCTCAAATCTAGTGTCGGAAACATGCCTCTATTTTATCGTATTATGAAACAGGTCTGGAGCAAAAACAATACACTTAAGAGAGAATGAGATAGAATTTGTGGGTTTCTTTCCTTAATGGTTTATAACCAGAGACCTTTTCTGTGTCTGTCTGTGAAACTTTTGTACATACAAGTGGCCAGCACATGTAAGCCACACTTTGAAATTTAACAGTTAACCTTAAAAAATCTTAAGTTCAGCAAAATGGAACTTTTTTTTTTAGTCTACCGACAGCTCTTTGTAATGATCTGGCACAGGAATCTAAAGTTGTTTTTTTTCTCCAAAACATTCATAATTTCAGCAGTAGAAAACTGAAGTATACCCAAGCTCTGAGAAGGCTCTTTCACATCTGCCTCCGCCTGTGTGCCGATTCCCTGGGGTCCCATTTATAACAATCTAACAAGATAGAATCTGCCTTTGAGTATCAGTAAATATGGCTAAAGATCACAAAACTGTACTCATAATTGTTCAAGACTAAAAGGCAGAATATAGTGTTTGATTAACGTTTATGGTACAGGGCCTTTTTGCAGAAAGACATTAAAACAGTAACCCCCCAAACCCCCTAAAACTCCCCCCTGAGCCCCAACTCCAACCCCCACTGAAGGATGCTGTCCTCATTGTGCAAAGTTCATCATTTAAGATGATGCACTTTATTTTTGTTGAAGCTGATTGAGGATACCCGATCGGAGCTGTTTCTTGAAGGGGATGCACAAGGTAGTTTTCTGTTAGCAGCACTAGTACGCAGGAGCAAAGGACACCTTTGCTGGCCCCCAGAAGCACCCATCCCTCAGGTCAGGGGGCTTTTGACAGTGCATTCTTTTGGACTGGCCTCATCCTTACCATGACTGCTCTGTGGGTGAGGAGAAACACCCTCAATCCTCAGTGCTCCCTCTCTGACAATTAACGTTCATTAGAAATATTTAAGCAGGAGGAGGTTATGGATGTAGCGGTGTCTGTCAGAGACCCCTAACAAAGGCACCTGCTTGTTTGGGAAGGACTGACGAGCCGGACTGATGAGGTCTCTGTGGGCACTGGAGCCCTGGAGCTGCTCAGGCTAGGGTTTGTGCTGGGCGACCGGCAGATTGCAGCAGGCGTTACCTAGGTGGGGTGATGCACTGGTTGTCCTCACTCCCTCAGTGGGAAGCTTGGGAACTCCTATTGTCTTTGCTGTTGGGAGACTTCCCTGCTGTCTGGAAAGGTTTATTTTTTTGAGCGATAGAGGGTGGAGAATACAATACAGATGGATCTGTTTCTCTTTCATTAGCTCTTTTAAGACGCTTGTTTAAATGTGTTCGCTTTGCTTTTCAAATGGTAAATGTCAGTGTTTCAAGTATCACTGTTAAGAAAAAAAAAATATTCAAAAAAAGCCCAGGCCGGGACTTTGTTAAAATGCTGGTCAAGAAATGGCAAAGGTGACTCCGGACGTGCACAAAGAGGGGCAGATGTGCAGAAGAGTCGGTGCTAGTTTACAATCAGGGCAGAGCCCAGAGCAGGTCCTGGGGGGGGAGCCAGCGGCAGGGGGAGAGCTGGGGCCAGCAAGTGGGGCTGGGTGCTGGCGACGGTGCCCGGGGGATGTGCTGGGCGGGTGGCTGTGACTTTTGCAGTGAAAAACCCATGTTTTGGGGAACAGGGTAAGGGTACAGAAAGAAGACCTGGAAGGGCAGATGTGCGTATGCTCCAGCGGAGTTTGTTTCTTGCTGAGGAAACTGTGGCCTTCAGGGCGAGGCACTAACTGGGGTGTGCAGAGCACCGTGCTAGCAGAAATACCACCCCAGTGTGCCATTACGGGAGAACCCTGGCACATCTAAGATCACGCTTGAATACTTCTGTTTCCCACCCTCCTGCCCCTACACTTCTCCCAGCCCTGGCTGGGTGATGGCAGTGCTGAGCAGAGCCTAAACCCTGTGCCCCATAACCCTTCTCTAGGGCAGGTCTGCATGGTTTGATGGGTAAAGCGCAGGAGACCATCAGCCCTTTCTCCAACCCTGCAATCCCACCTTTGTTCCCAGCAGTGGAGCAAGTCCAGGAATTTTTAGTGCTCGTTGTTGTCGATTTTAAACCTCCCATCTCTTTGCCAGCGCCAGCTTTAAACCGCCCACAGGAGATATGCAGATAGGCGCTCTCATTTCTCAGATGAGGCAGAAAAGATGTGAATGGCTTGATTTTCCAAAGTGCCCGGCTGCGTCCGGCAGGGTCTCGGGGCGGTCTGCCACACTCAGCACCCCTCTGGATAAGGCTGCAAGCGCTACCGTCCAAAATGACAGCAGGGAGCGGGTGACAGCAGCGGGGCTATGGCCTGGAGAGCCTGCCCTCTGGTTCACCGCTCACAGCCCTACCTTTTGGTACGTGCGCTGATATTTTTGAACAAGCCCAAATCCCTCTGGGTCTCCGTGCTGTTAGCAAGTTCTCCCCCTTCCCAAAGTCCTTGGCAAAACGGTTGGATTAAACAAATGTGAAATCGCAGACAGGGCACCGGGGAGGGCGGCGATCTCGCCCGTCCCCTCTCGCAGCCCGTGCGCTGCTGGTGAGGATGGATGTGGAGGATGGGAGGCTTCGTGCCACTTCCCGGAGCCTCGGCGGCATTGCCACCGCGGGCACGGCGCCAGGAGATGGCTTCTGCCGTGTAATTGAATAAGGATCTAAGGAAATTTCACTTGCGAGCATGCGATAGGGCCATTCCCCGCGTGGGGAGATGGGAGCCCCGGAGCTGGGTGCCTTGGGTGAGATCCTGTCCGAGTTTGGCTGGATCGGGACAAGGATGGGTGTCGTTGCCACTGCTGTGGGTGTTGGTCCCAAGAGGAGCTGGGACTCCTCTGCGCTGCATCGGTGCAACTGGGTGCTGAAGAAGAGGAGGAGGCAGGGGGGAAAGGGGTGGGGGAGGAAAAGATCTGTGACAAAATCGTGCGACACCCACGTAAATATTGTTTGTATGAATTGGGTCCTTCATCTTTTGTTAGCAGCAGCTTGTTAATTAACAGCAGATTAGTGCTGCTTTCTTCTGACACATGAATATATTTTGGGCTAGAAAATACTTGTACTCAATAAAACTGTGTGACTGAACAATTCAGAAAGTACCAGCGGAGCGCCGTAATGGATTCCCTTTTCATCCCTTCCCCCCCGCGTCCTCCTCCTCCTGCTCTAAATGCAAGCAGATTTCTGCAGTCTAGTGCAGAAGAGACATGTTAAACACAGCTAAATAAATCATGTTTACTCTTGGCGTTCTTGGTAGTGAAAAATCTGTTGGCTGTTTTTACTTCCTTATTTCTCAGCATTTGCTTCCTACCTGTTTTTGAGCCCGTGCCCAGAAATAGTAGTTTTGTCAAACGAGTGGATTATGCCAACCAGCAGTTGCCTCTGCCAAGGAAGCTGCTGGATCGCAAAACCCGGTGACTTCTTTCTTACAGTGACACTGAGATTTCCCCCCCCCCATATTGGGATATAAAATGAAAGTATTAAAATGTGGAGAAGGAGAAAATGTAACCAGATCCTGGCAGTTTAAGAGTCCAGATTAAGGAAAGTTGAACTTCTGTTCCAGAAGCTGTTTGTGCAGGTAAGGTGCTGCAGGTAGCAATAATAGGAACCAGACATTTTCCCTTTCTCGTTATCATTCCTTGTCCCATTCTCCCCACAAATGGGTGTGGGTTCTGTTTCAGCATTGTTTTGGGTTTTTTTCCCCTCCGCAGAGCGCTTTACAGCTGGGAGTGAGAGGTAACTAAGCCTTTATTTTAACCAAGTCAGCTCGTGAGCTCTGCTGTTTGCAGGCAGCGGGTGAGCTCTGGTTTTGGGGCTGAATTCTGCTCCTGACTGCGTGCTCCTGGGCAGCTCCATAAACCTCTTGCTTGAGTGAGGGCTGCTGAAGGGGCTGAGCTCCCTTTGTAATGTGGGGTAAATGCAGACATGACAAAGCTGTGCACAGCTATAAGTGCATGTGTGTGTGTATATATGTATATGTGTCACATCTGCTGTCATCAGCAGAACTGTGTTGAGTGGAGGGGAGTGTAGCCCAAAAGGTAAATACCTCTGTTTTGATGCAGTCCTGGTTATTAAGCCCTCCTCTTTGACCTCAGGTGGCAACTTTTTAGCCTGGACTCCTTGCCACTGTTATCCCAGATGTCAGTGATCCCAGATGTGACTGTAACATGGATTACGAGCCTGGTGGACTTTCCCTGTTTGGTTTTAAAATTAGAAAAAAGATCCTTTTTCCCATCAGAGCTTTGCATGTATTTACTCTTTGATCACATTGGAAGGGCCTTATCCTGTCTCCAGAGGAGCTTTAGTTCTGCTTTCAGTGGTAACACGGATCTGGCCCGTGCTGAATATTAGCATTTTAATGGCTTGCTTAAAACCCCATTGCTGGTACACTCACAGGGCTCCCGGCACAAGAAGAGTCCAGCTCTGGGGTTTTGCAAAGCGATGTCGCAGGCTGCAATGCCTGCTGAAACAGAGGAGCGGGGTTGGCCCATTTGTCATAGATTATTAGTATTGTCAATAATAACATGTCTACAGAAGCCAAATTAATTCCTTCTTCTACTAAGTCCAAGAAGTGCCAGATCAGTTTCAGAACAGGGGAAAAAATAAACAGAATCAAAGTTTGTATGTTATGATTCCTCTGAATTTCTGGTGGGAATACTCTGCGATAGAAATGATATTTCCATAGAGGCATTGGCTGCCAGTTTGCTTAATTACATTAAATAGTGGTATAAACCTCGGCAGAACATAAACCTCTGTTACAGCCAGTCATTAGAATATTGAATCATAAGGAATAATGATACCAGTGCTAACGTGTTACAACAGTCTTTATTATATTAGTGATTGAAGTGTTATTTAAAAAATAAGGTTTGTTGTAGTGGTTTAGGTGTGCATGCATATTTTCTCTGATCACCTATTAAGAGAATGAGGACTGGATTTGAATTTATTACAGGGAAATAAAAGGCTTGCTTAGAGGAAGAACTACTAGATCGCTGCTTATGATTTTACAGTTTGATTCCGCTTGTCCTTAAGGAAGGTTCATAACGCTTACTGTAGAAATGCCATCTACATCTAGAAAATTAGGGTTAAAAGGACTACTTTGTTGAAACTAATTACAGGCTAGTTCAGTTTTTTAGTTGGTGACATTTTAGAGATTTTGCTTGTAATGCAAGAGGTTATAGAAAGATTTGGTTAGACTGTGATATACAGCAATAAGCTGCCATTTGAGTATATTGACATTTTCATCAGAAACAAAACAAAAACCCACTAGCTTTTATTTTACTGGGGTGATAGGTATGAATTTAACATTGTTTCCTCATCCTGACCATGGATGTTTGAAGGAATTCTTTTGCTTCACCTTGGTTTGTATAGTATCTCTGTTTTGTTATTTTATTTTTTTTAAATACACTTTCCTGGGTAATCAACTTCAGCTTCCATTTCAAGCGGACCTGATAATAAGAAGCCTTTTTGTGGCTTATACTTTTATCTTATTAAGAAAGATGCTATTGTGTACAAATAAATTGGTGAATTGGGAGTTATGGGGAAATCTGGTCCAGAAAAAATATACCTCAGAAAAAATGTCCCATATGCAGAATGGTTCTTGGATTCTTGTAGTTGGCTTTGCTGTTAGTTTTGTGTCATACTCTCGTACTTGTGTTTTACCTCTCCTGGTGCAGGGTTCAGTTATCCTGTCTAATTAGCGTTGTGACTGGCCAAATTCTGCTTGGATCCAGGTCTTCAGGTGAAACTTTAATTGTGCTATGTAGCAGCAGGATTGGGCGCAGGTTTGCAACATGCTTCCTTGTGCAAATGAAATGTCGGTTTATTATTTCCCTTTTTTAACTTACATTGTAGTCTGAACTAGATTCCTGGTTGCTGGTTTATTTGTCTGCTTTCTTTCGTTATTTAAAAGCTAGTTAATTTTCTGGCCTCTTTTCTATTCAGAGAGCATTATTTACTCAGTTGTGCCGGTGTCCAGTAAATTGAGGACTGAAGCTTTAGATCCTCCGAGTTCCCCATGTTTGGTGGATTGTTTTACCATCTCCAGCTGATTGCTCCGCTCATTTAATTTGACACATTCAGGTATCGGACTTGGGCCCACTTGTACACACGCAGCTGGATTGGTTTTCCCCCCCGAGAGATCCAAAACTCAAAGGGAATCCTCATTTTAAAAATCTCTGTTGCTTTTTACCCCGTTACGATCGCTTGCTCTGCTTTGCTTAAGTTTTCTTGATCTTAGTGAAATGCTCTGCTGAGTGTGAACATGCTCTGTGCACAAGGGAAAACTTGCAAATTATAAACGTGCACGTTAACGGGACCCCCCCCCCCCAAACACTGTTATATTGCTTGAAGTCTAATGTATGCGTTCACACTAGGTAGGTAGACTATTTTTCACATTGAAATTCAGCACTTATAAAGTGCCTACACTTACACTGCTTTTGGCAAGGGGTGAGCCAAAAAACAAGGAGCTGTGATTCTCTCCCAAAGCTAATTGTGTCTGTATATTAAGTTTGTCCATCTGTGCTTTGCAGGGACATCAGCATCACCTGATGGTCCTCCTTCGAATTTCCAGCAGTGAAGCAGTTAACAGTGCTGCTGCTTAATATATTGCTGTTACAGAGTCGTCTTAGTTTCCAGGACATTTAACTAAATCAGGTGGATGTCATTAGCTGATTTTCACAGATGGGGAGACTGAGGCACAGAGGGGCAGAGTGACTTCATCTGCCTCTCTTTCCTCAAGTTCCCTCCCCTTCCAGGAATTGTTTTTGCTACCAAACAGCTGCTAAAGCCTCATCCTGCCTCATTTCACCACTCTTTTTTTTTTTTTTTTTTCCCAATTTTAGTGTGGGACAGGGAAAAAATTAAAAAATACTAGTAGAAGGCAAACTTCAGAGCAAGGAAGAGATACCTACCCGAGCAGCAAATCCTGCTGTTCTCTTTTCCAGAGGCCATATTCTGCCCGAGGATACATGTTTGCAGGGTTCAGTCCTGAATGGCCAAGGCAGAGGAGAAATCCACCAGTGTTACTGATTCCTGCCTATCTGAGGCTCTTCCCTGGCCACTTCATTTTAGCCTCTTGACCACGTTCTTGTGGTCAAGCCCTCTGGTTATTTGTAGTGGTATTTCTCTCTGTAGCTGCCTGTATGTATTATTTTGCCCTTTGGAAACAGCTCTTTCCATCCAGTGAGTTCCTTTATTAATTCCAGGGCCTGTTAAATTGCTGCAATCGTCTATTAGGGTGGTTATATGTTTCAATTACATCAGGAATATTTGTTGGTATGTAGAAATATTCACGGTATAATCAGGACTAAAAATTTTAATCCCCATAAGGATTTTTACAACCATTGAAACTCCCCAGGACTTAATTACAAGAGTTGGGGAACAAACTTGGGAAAATTGATGAACTGTTTATTGTCAACCCTTTATGCCTTTTGGAAAGCAAAATCCACAAATCAGGGTGATTATTGTTATTTGTTAGTTTATTGTGGTAGCTTCTGGACATTGAAGCTCAGATCAGGGCACCATTGTGTTAGGCACTCTGCACCCCCGGAGCAAGAGCCAGGCTCTGCTTGGAAGCGTTTTGGGGCTGAACAGACCAGACAGGCGAAGGGTGGGAAGGGGAAAGCCAAGCTCCGGGAGGAGACGTGCAGTAGCCTGGGTGGCTCGTGCCCTGGGGTGTGCCTTGGCCCCCCTGCCAGCCCAGAGCCCTGTCTGCAAGACCACCCTCCTGAGATGAGAAAACGCCCTGGTTTCCTATGTTATATTTATATCGCGGCTTTTGATATGCTGTATTTACTTCTGCCTTACGATGTTTTAGGCCCAATCCTGCCCTTGTTTCCCCTGCTCTCGCTCCTGGTTCCTCTCATAGCGGAGGGATACGGTCCTCTGGGGGCAAAGCCTTGCATCGGTGGGGTGGGCAGAGGGCACAGCAGGAGGAAGCGATGAATGCAGCCTCGGGGTGGGCGAGAGTAATTTTTCTTGTGTGTTTAATCGGGGTGAGCCACGATATTTCACTTTTTCACTTAGCTTCGTGTTCAAAGCACAAAGGCAAAGGATCTGGGAGCAGGTTTGGATGAGCATCAGGTGGGAGGGGGGGCAGGTGGTCCTGCAGGAGCCCCCACGGGGACCCGGCTCATAGGGATGCTGCCGATGCTGCTGTGTGGCACCTGGATGCCCCCGCGGGCCTCCCACCCAGGCCCCCGAGCAGGTCCAGTGACAACCCACCCCCCCATTTCCTAAAAGACAGGTTTTGGCACTGCATAAGCAATCTTGCAGGCATAGTGTGGGCTACTTCTGGGAATCCACACGGTCTCTTAGGTAAGTAGAAATCTCTACAGCCTGCCCTTGATGTCTGAGCCTCCAAAATGCCATGCGCAAATATGTGGACAACCTAAAATGTGGATTTTTATGCAGTGAGAAGAGTTACATGCGCAAAACAGGGTATTTATTAGGATATTTATTAACCACACGGGGTGTTCCAAGCTCAGTTTATTTATCTTTGTAAAGTGCTTCCAGATCTTTGCGTGGAAGGCACTAGAGAAATGAAAGGCGTATTATTATTATTATTATTGTTATTATTGTTGTTGTTGTTGTTATTATTATTATTACAGCATCTAACTACTGACAGGCAACCACAGCTGCACGCTCAATTCAAGCCACTTAAATTTAGGGGCTGATTTTTACAATATTGACTCTTAATACTTTTTCCCATTGACTCCATATGCCGAAATGTGTGTTCACCTGCCCTGCTGAAGTATCATTATTCTCCAGAAATATGTAAATGGGGTGCTTTTAAAGAAAGGAAGAAAATGTGGCATAAATATTAAGTATTCACATTTATATGGTAGAACTCAACTGCCATTTAAGAAGGGCTTCAAAGCAACCAACTGTATGAGCTGGTAGTTGCTTCTCTGTCATTAAAAAAGAAAATGCATTGATTAAAATAAAGCCAAGGAATCTCATAGACAAAGGGTAACATTTATGGTGTTCAAGGGTCTGACACGAGCTACTAACAGCCCAGGAAATGGAGAGCTGAGTTTCACAGTCGAGCATTTTAATCAGTACGGTTGTGCACAGCCGCTGCCGCGTGTGTGTTATGTAATATCACACTTCACCCACCCACACACACCTAGAGACAACAGGCATCTTCGAAAGGTCTTGGCATTATTCAGAGGAAAGACTCCCAGCAATACCCCTGCCTGGTGTTTAACCTTATCTTTACTTATGTTTAAGCATTTCTTTTTTTTTTTTTTTCCCCCCTCCTTCCCTTCCCTTCCTTTTTTCTTTCCCATGGTACATCAATAGTGGGTATTTTTGTATCTCCAAAAATGGAGCAGATATAGGGGAAAAAATCCCATTAGCTCCATGATGTGTTTTCACGGCAGCTCTGAAGGTTCCGGTCATGGCCGTTTTGTACATTTTGTTGCATTGTCGTCATGCTGTTATTATTTTTTTTCTTTTCTAAGTAGACTTGAAATGTTGCATTCTGAAGACACCAGCTAATTATTAAATGGTACCTAGCCTATGCTTTCTTTAGATTTTAAAATAGGAAATAATTAGCCAGAGGTTTTAAATATGTGCAGAAAAGCCAAATAGGCCCAGGATTTAATAACAAAGAAGGTGAGTCGGTTTTCCAGTGCCCTAAGAGTTTGAAGACATCCTTACTCTGGCTTCTGAGTAACAGAAAGCGTTCAACCACATTTCATTGTGGTATAAGGTAGCCCTGAAGTTAACTGTTTTTCCAAAAAAGACGGGGGAAAAAAAAAAAAAGGCTGTTGCTGGCTGCTAATTAGATGTATTTTAACTGCAAAGTCATTTTAGCAGCTAATATTGTTATTATGTGCTTCAGTGTGAATCCTTAGTGAAGCTATTAAACTGTGAGAGCCTGAACTTATCAGACATTTTGTAATGTGGCTGGATTTTTTTATCCTTCTTCAGAAACCTGTGGGGAGTGGAGGACCTTTCTGCCTCAGACATGGAAAACACATTTCTTACCAACTGATTACTAGAGTGGGCAGCTGAGACCTCCTTGCACCCTCCTTTTGCACTTTCTTTTCCCTGGCAATAATATTTCTTCTTTCTGTTGCACTCCCTCCCTCCTCTCCCAGACAGTGGTCAAACCCTGCGACGCACCCTCTAGCCAAGGAAAGGGATTTAACGGCAGGGACCGGTCTCGGTTATTTTGGGATACTTTTGACTCCTGCCTGTATACAACAAGTTGGCGGTTCTCAGTAGCCGGTAGGCTCTCAGCATCAGGCAAGCTCCTGCTTTTGAAAAGCAATAGCCCACAGCAGACAGTGGACTTAGCCATCATTTTCCTATTGGTTTCTCACCCAGGATTCTTACTTTGTAATTGCTGGGTTGGGTTTCTCAGGGTTTGGATTTTTCCCCGTCTTATTGCATTGGTTGCTTTTATTCTCCTTCGCACTCTAAAACAAAGTGACTGATACAATATCCAAACTGATTAAAAAGAAGGGGATTTTTTTCCCCCTTTATTTGCTCAGATTTGAATTGGGTTATCTGCCTATCTTGTTTATGAAATTTTGTGCTGTCTTTTCTGCACAGACTGTGACTCCCAAATCTTCCACAGCTCCATTTCCATATTCCTGCGTGCTTGTTCTTTGTTAATCACTTGGCAAGCGCTTATTTGAATATTAAAAATTTCTTTAATCATCAAAGGCAGGAGCACAGCTTCATGAATATTCATATTTTTTTCCTCCTCAGACTGGATTCTAGTTCATTACCCTGCAGTAAAGCCAAACAGTCATCAATCGCGCTCATTACAGCCGCTGGCGTTTTGATTGGCTGCCTGCTGCTGGTAGCCTGCGTCCCCCATCCTCCCGCTCTCTTCCATGAGCTGTCGTGTACCTGCCAACAACAACAACAAAAAAAATATCAACAATGCAAGAATAAATTTCTCCAGTTGAAAAACAACTTTGCAAACTTGTCAAACAGTCCTCGTCACTTTTTTTTTTTTTTGGTTTTACACCAAAAAATAATAAAAAAAAATTAGAAGGGAGAAACTTGAGCTTTAGAGATGAATATTTGTCAAGAGAGTTGACGTAAGTTTCATTTGCATAATGACTTTGTACTTCTGCATTAATAAAATTTGCATATGAAGCCATGTTAATTACTCCTGATCATGCTTTTTGCATTCATGCATAGTAATTTTCTCCGACTTGTGAGAATTAATGTCTTGGCATGGGGGGAGGAAGGGGGGGATTGGGGTACTGTCAAATTTCTGTGCCAGTGCCCCTCACTTACACTCTTTCTCCTTCTTGCTCACCACGTCGCTGTTCTTGATCTATGACTCATTTATGCATTATCATTTGAAATTCTTGGGAGAAAGAAATGTATCAATTCAAAGGGAATCCTTGTCTGCCAAAAAAAAAAAAATCCCTGAGCAAAATATAACAAGAAATCCCTGCCCTGCCCTCCTTCTTCTTTCCCCAGTGCCGCCTTTCCATTTCCAGCTTGAGCGAAGTTTTAGTCTCAGCATCGTAAGTCGGTGCAGGGGAACTGCTCCAAAACCGCTATGCGTGTGCTGGGGGAAGAGGTAAAGGCTGGTGTGCAGGTGTGTCTGGCTGAGTGCTGGACTCTGTGCCTGAGTGTGTATAATAGCGTGTCTGCCTGTACCACTGAGTCTTTCAGCCTTTCCTGGGGGATGCTGTGGGTGTCCACCACTTGCAGGGTATCCATGCATTGCTCTGCTAGCTGCTGTTGGAACTGGTTGTGCCTCCGTGTCTCTGTACACTCTGTGTCTGTACACGTGTGTGCTTGTGCAAGTTTGCTTCATCAACCCTGTTGGTGTCTGTGTAAAGAGACATGGTGGAAAGATAATAGTGTCAGTTGGGAACAGTCCGTATGAGAGGGTGTAATACAGATGAGACAACTTGTTTTAGGAAAAGCTTGGAAAAAATCTGTTGGAAAGATTAGTGAATAGATCTGTCTTTCACTTTTGGATGTGTCTGTTCAAGGCTGCTGCAATGGTTCATGTAAAACCCATCTCAAAACATCTGCAGTACTCTCCCTGAACATGACGGGCACAGGGCAGGGTTGAGGCTGCAGCCTGCACTCTGAATTTGTAGCCATACACTGTTTGAACAGATGTTTTTCTTTTTATTGAAAGAGAGTTTTTTAATAATGGAACTGAGCTTTAGTCTCTAACCAGCTATTGATTGATTTTCCATCACCAGACAGGCACAGAGACACACAGAGAAAAACTTGGTGCGTGCCCTGTTAAGTGGTTTACACGTCTGCCTGTGCAGCTGCCTGTCTGCCTGTGCACAGACACCCACCCAGGCACCCACCCAGGCAAGCACGCAACACCCCCAGGGACACACCAGCTACATGCGGCTGCATTTACACGCAACACGAACTGTAAAGCAAGGTCTCTTAAACTGAGATCGCGTCCCCTGCTCTGAACCACACTCTGCACCACTCTGAATGTCCTCGGAACCTGAGGTGGGACATTGTGAACACTGCTTGTGGCTCCGTCTTTGTGCTTTGCTCGGGGACTTTTCTGCAGATGTGCCAGAGGAGTGTCGTGTTCTACGTATACCATATCATATGGCCAGTCATGCCTAGGTTCAGGGAGAGGGACAACAAAAGGAGGCAATTTATGCCTTGATTGTGGCTTTTGTCATGTTCATCTAGGCTTTTATGCTCATTTCCATCTTCTGGGGTCATGTCCAATTTACCTTATTTTCTTCTTTGCAAGTTTAAAAATAGCAGAGAGCAAAAAATTTACTCTTAGCCGTGCCTGGGAGTCAACATAACCAGTGAGCTACTGCCATGCACTGAGTATATGCCGAGCCTGTTTAAAGCATGAGGACAAAATTCTCCTTTACCATCAGCAGTGCAGATCTTTTATTTACATAGTGACAGTCCCTGTGCATGTTTCACACTCATGCTACGTGCAAAACTCCCCTTCGCATCCATGCAGAATGAATGCAGAATATGTAATTGAGATCTGCAGTGCAGGTGAGTGATTTCCCAGTGCTGACCCAAGAAGAAAACCGAGCCTCACACATTGTGTCAGCAATGTCCGAGCGACACAGAGCTGCGTGTGTGTGCCCGCTCACCCCAGTCGGATCGGATGTTTTCCTCTAAGACTGCAGCACAGTTCTTGCAGCCTGCTTTCCCTTAGTGCCAGTTGTGGCTGTGTCCTTTATGGCAGCCAAGGGCTCGCAGGAGTGTTTTCTTTTTGAAACCTGTGTGCAACATGATGTGGTCAATTGGCTGTAGAATTCCAGAGACTGGCTGCCCTCCCTTGCCTGGTGCTGCGTGGGTTAAGCAGAAAACTCCCAGCACCGCCTTAGGATACTGTCTGTCTATCTACCTATATCTGTTTATCTTTTTATCTGTTTGTTTGTTTTCTGTTTGTCCATCACCTGTAGCAGTTAAGTTGAAGAATGGTAGAGTCCCCGTCTTAATTTTCAGTTTTAAATAGAGCCTTTATGGGGAAAAAAATCCCACAGGAGAGGAGCTGGAGAGGTGAAACATGGGCATGTTCCTAGCAAACATAAGCTTTGTGTTTCTGAGCACTGCTCTTATTCTTTCTAGAGCTATGAAGAGGTATCATGTACCTAATGGTGGAGGTCTCCTTTTCTCCATGCCTTTCCTTGAGGCCAGCGGATATGATTTCCCTCTTCATGATTTGCCACTTGAGCTGGTTCTATAAGACTGTCCTGATTTGTGACAAAGAAGCAAACCCTGAAGTGATAGCAAAGAGGAGGAGGGACCACCTGACTTGACTTCCCTTGTAGGGGCAGACTCAGCCTCCAGGTCTGGCAGGCCCACCATCTTTGTCTTTTAGTGCTGGACTCGGGAGTGGTGGTGGGGCTCCCTGAGCATCTGCCAGAGTCTCTCTTTGTCTATTCTTCTTCTCCATTACCAACCCTTTCCTTTCTGACACTAAGTTAGCGCCTTTTACATTTCCTTATATATACATCAAAGGACAGAGAAGACCTTCAGAGTGACACGTTCTGTTCCGTCCATTCACTGGCAACTGGTTCATATAGTCCTTCCCGTAAATTTGTTAGGTACCTTGTTAAAGCGGATTGCTGGCTTGTCCCCAGTACCTCTGTTGGAAGTCTCTCAGAAGATACCTTTGCTGCGATGGTTAGAAACCTCCTATTTGAAACCTTATTTCCTTTTTCACGCTAGAGGAGATGTATTGGACAAGAGCAGGGAGGCCCTCCCTGTACCCACTTGGTGAGCTCTTAGCATCTTCTCGGATGCCTCAGGGCTGTGCAGATTGTATCAAACTCATTGCCAATGGACAGGTGGGACCCACCATCACTAGAGGAGAAGCTGTTGCTCTCAGGGTAGTGTTGCATGCTAGGACCCATGCACCTCCACATTAAACCCCCATGCCGTTGTGGTTGATGGTGCACCTGGCGCGCTTCGTTTAGCTCTTCTGTGTGATGAGCTCCTTCAAAACACGTACTATGGCACCACAATGTGCAGAGGGCCAAGTGACTGCAGGACCTGTGCCCTTAGTCATGGTGGGGCCACAGACGTGTCTAGGTGTAACCTGAGACGTAGCTGCCCTGTTGTCCTACTCCAGATCCTGATTTCAAGCTCACAACTTTCCTAGCAAGGACGAGTGCCCAGGCAGCTCAACGTAGCCTATGCTAGCCTAGTTATTTTTATAATGTTAGGAATATAAGATACAATTGTTACATCATTGGAGGGAATCTTTGTTACTTTCTGCTTGTTCCATGAAAAAACCAAACTTGTTACTCTTTTATGTTACAGTGGCAGAAGAGTAGTTCATACACACACAGAAGTCCATGTCTGACTCCAGCAGTTTACACGTGTCTAGTGCACAGTCCTGCCCAAAATGCAACGTAGGTACGATCTGGATAGTAGTTACCATTACCTGCTTGTGCAGTACTTCCAGGGAGATCAAACAGTTACAAAAGCAACTGAGCCCCCAAAATAAAAAAATCCTTCCTCGTCCCACAAGCCACAGAGATGGCTTCTATTTAAAACCAGTCCTCACAAAAGAGCACAAATTTTATCCTTGATGCTCGAAGCTCAAGTATTTACACAGGGAATTTAGACTCTTCACTTGTGGTTTTGGCAAAAGCTTCACACAAATGTTTTGCACTGGTGGTCTCTTAGCCATTTAAGATAAACGACAAAATCAAATGCAGTCCTTGCAGACTGGAGCGCTGGATGCTGTGCCAGGGATGAAGTATCCCCGTTTGCCTCACATGTGTAGCTGTCAGATCAACATGCAGGCCTAGTTTCCGAATCAGGACTCTCGAGGTGGAGAGGCTCCCTTTGAAAGTATTGCTTTTTTAGGGTTGGAGGGAGCATGGATAAATATTTCTCCTTGCTGCCACGGTGTAGGCTCCTTCTGAAAATGTTTTTTCTAGGGTTGGAGGGAGCACAGATAAATATTTCTCCTTGCTGCTACAGTGTTTGTATATATCTGCAAGGGGCACACGTATGCACAGCCAGAATTGCCACCATTAAAAAAAGGAGAGCATTTGCCAGAAGATACCCCACAATTAACACACATATTTCCTGATCTAAATACAGGGGGAAACTGTGGTTTCTGATCTACCACTGTGCGGTAACTGTTGGCAAATGCCAGCTTTTTAATGGCGACCACTCCACCACATATCTTCATTTAGAAACTGCCCTTGATTAGTAGCTACCCTTTATTTAATAATTAAGTGGCAGGCATAGTTTTAAATGAAGGGGGTGGGATTCTCAGTGGATAGTGCTGTTCGCTCAACTTCCCTTTAAGCTCTGCTAATTCGTGCCAGCCAAAAATGCGACTCCTACCTGATTCTGCATGTGTGTATGCTCGTGCGTATTTGTGCAGGTGTATATCGGTATTTAAGACTTGTGTCTTAGTTTTTCAAAGCCGTGGAGCTCAGTTTGGACTAGTGCCAGGAGGAGCGAGTGTTTCCAGTGGAGCAGGAGAAAACTCTTTAAAAATACAGCTTTTAAATGGCAGGTGATTCCTAGAGGGGTTAAAAATAAATAATACGGTTGGAGGTTACAATACCGTCTTTTAGCTACCAGGAAAAAAGGTTGCTCCCTTCTTCACAGGCTCGATAGGGAAGCAGCCTGCATAATCGGGGCATGTAAAATGCACAACTGGCCGCAGCTCAAGCGGGAAGGCAGCACAGCATCCGCCAATGCTTCCTTCTGGGAGCTCGGCTCCTGGCACCTCACTGAAGCCATCTGAGCTCTAAGTCACCACACTTTGTCCGGGCTGGTGTGCGGAGCCCGCTTCAGTGGCGGCTCGGCAGAAAGCCTGCCCAGTTTTGTGTCGTCTCAATGCATTAACACAGCCGTAAAACAATAATCCCCCTTTTGATTCGGTCCCTGAGCAAGCGCCGGTGGCGACGTCTGCCGCCTCCGGCTCTGCTCTGTGCCAGGGCCGGCCGTTCCCCCCGACTTCGCCCCTCTCCGTGCCCCCTGCGGGCCCCCAGCCCTGGTTTGCGGGTCCCCCAGGTCTCTTCTTGCTCTTTCCCTGCCCAGCGTGAGCCCGCCAGACTCGGCCGGACCCAGAGAGGGGGTCAGACCAAGCGTGTCGCGCGTTAGGCAGCCAGCCCCCGCCTCGCTTGTTTCCCCTGATGATGCCTCCTCTGTCCCTTCAAACTTAGATCCGACTGACAGTTTTTTCTATTGTTTTTTCTCCAGGGCCGTCCAGGCCTGCAAACCTGCCGGGGGCTCCCATAGCTGCCTCCTCCCACCCTCACACATCCGTGATCACGTCACCTCTCCGCGCACTGGCCTCCCTCCCGCCCTGCCTTAGCCTGCCCTGCTGTGGTGCACGTGCAGTCTCAGTTGGCGGGACTCAGACTGAGATTCAGACTGAGACGTCAGGCACATTTGGATGTCATTGTCAGTTGTCAGGTAATAGAAACATTTTTTTTTTTTTTTGTTGCTATCTGAAGGTCAGTAGTGCTGCCAAGTGATGTCGTCTTTGCTGTGGGAGAGCTGCCTTCGCTGGGTTCGCGTGGGGAAGGCAGAGACGATGCCCTAAACCACCCCCCTCCCCTTCCTCCTTCCCCCTCCACCCTGGCGGAGGATGGGGAGCGGGAAAGGGCGAGCGACTCCCTCCATTTCCCCATCCCTCCCCCCCGCCTGCCCACCTTCAGCTGTCACCGGCGGCCACTGCCGGGCCGGTTGTGCCACGTTGTGAACAAATGTCTGAGACTCCTCACCGAATGTGATACCCCAGTATCAAGATTTCTTCTCTCTGGGCTGTTTATTTTAAGCTTAATTGGATAACATTTAACATCTGAGGTATTTCCCCTCCCCCCCCCTTTTTTTTTCGTCCCTCCCCAATCATTTGTATTAAAGGCTCTCCTCCGCATCCATGTGCATGCAGGATGTATGTGCTCCATGCCGTTTTCTCCCTCGCTTTGAGAAAATGCTCCTTGGTAACTTGCCACACATCCCTCGCCTCTCCCCCATCAGCTTTTCTTTTCCTTTATTCCTTTCGGATGCCTGACTTTTGTCACCGCGAGGAGGGGAAAGTGATGTGGAAATGAGGGTGCACCGAGCTAGCCAAAGAGGACACGGACATATTGTCGCCAGACCCCATCATTTCAGACCCAGCGATCTCTTTGAAATCAGTGGGTGTTTCTGAGCATGGCTCAGTTGCAAGATTGAGTCTATGGTGAACTGCGGGCTGGAGAGGTGAAAATGGGGAGGATTTAAAAGAAAATACAGCTGTGGCAAAATCCGCAAGTGTTTATGGAGTCTCACTGTGGTGGGCCAAACCCTGCAGCCCTCATTCATGCTAACGTGCGTGGAGTTTCAATAGGAAGTTCCCAGAATGATGCTGGATGAGTAATGCGTGAGGACCAGAGGATTTAGAGAGACAGCAACGACTGTCAGGAGTAAAGCCTTTGGGAAATGGTTCCTCATGTCCTCCTGAAGCCGGCAAAACTTTGCTGCTCTCAGCTTTTTCCTTCCATGAGCAGTGGTACCACCTGGCTGCAGTACGCTGTATCTCATGGGAATGTCCCTGTACGTCTCTCATTGTTGTAATAAAGCGAGACAAAAAGTTTTGCAAGAAATTTAAATTTGCATCTTGGAAACCTTTGATCTTGAAAGATAAAGTATTCTTGGGAGGAGGCTGAGAGCTCTCCACAGGGTCCTGTTTCGACCCTGGGTGAAGCTGAGGGCGTGCGAGGAAGGCTCCTGGGCTGCCTGGGAGAGGCTCAGCCTGCACCCGGCTGCTTGCAGCGGGCGCAGGCACTGGGCTTGCAGCAATGCCCTGTGTGGCACGGTGCCGTCAGTGCATCCAGAGGATTTGGTCAGATTTCCTATCTGAGCTGCCTCATGCAGTGTGGGAGGGATGCTCTTTTAATCAGGCTCTCCTTCATCAGCCTCAGCAGATTGACCAACTGGCCTGAGATGGGTGTAGAGGTGGACTCTTACGAACGGTGAGCGCTGGATCAGAAAGTCAGATAGCTCCCCTGCCTCCTCCCTTCCCTCCTCCCTGTAACCAGTAAGCCAAACTGGAACTGATCTCATGGTTTGCTGTCTCTGTCCTCACTGCTGTGGTACGCACACAGGTGCCTTTGGTAAGCAGGTAGTTGTAACAATGAACTGGATGCCCTGATTCCCTGTTGCTTCTGATGCCAGCAGCTAGTGGGGAGGGAAGCAAGTACAACTAAAAATAGAAAAGGAAGGAAGGAATAACTTATTAAAGAACGTGGGAAGGCAAGGCTTTTGTACTTTGAGTACTTTGAGTTCTCACTTTGGAGTTGTGCGCTGTGAGTTTTCAGAATTGCCTGTTTGCTGGGAGAGCGATGCCAGCTCTGTGGAGAGAGAGACCTGTTATCATGGCTTCCTGTAATTACTGCTGCAGTCTGCAGCACTTAGAGAATAGGTTATATCAAAGTGCATGCTACATGTTTATGACAGTAGTTGGTCAAGGTCTGCTTGAAAGAAACATTTGCTTCCCTTGAAAAAGGAGATTATGTCTACTTAACCCTTTCTTAGCTCCCATAGTATTCACTGTATATGAGCCTGGGCATGGTTTAAACCCTGTGGCAAGGGTTACGGGATTTTTCTAGCCCCCAAAATGTTTTGTGGAAATGAAAGAAAAGTGAGTTCTTTGTGTCGACTAATAATCTGGTGACGGTCCCTGCATTGTGCCCTCTTTTTTAATGTAGACATTTACAACAGTCACTTGCTCCAGCTTTAGAGATCTGCTTGTCTCTCTGACTTGATTAGCCTTTTATTCTGTCAGCCCTGTTCTTGCTTCTGAGGAATTGTTTCCTTCTTTGAACAAAAGCCATCAACAGTTCCCGCCTCTCCTCCTCCTTCGTAATTTCTTACCTTTCCTGTTTTTCAGCATTCAGGAGCTGGATTTTTTCCATGCAGTTCTCAAGCAGGCTGCAACTCTGAAGGCTTGAATTTGCAGGTTCTCCCAAATCTCTGCTGGCCACTCACAAATCGGGCCCTCAAGAGTCCCAGCAGTTTTGTGCTGGAGAATCTAAACTTTTGGCTGCTGGTGGGATTTGGGGTATGCATGTGTGAAAACTGCATTTGGAAATCTCCGACCTAGATAAGAGCTATTGCCTGGAATGCTGAGTAACGTTCAGTCATGCACAAGGGAAGTCATGCTGCCTCATCCAGAGCTGTTTTCGATCTTTAGAAAACGTGCTGCTGATAGTAGTTTCAATCACAGAGAATGATGCTGCGAAGTCCGCTTGGGTGTCGACTGTCGCTCGGCCGGTGCTGGTTGTGGTCCCCTCGGTCTTTGTTCAATTCTTTGTGGTCTTGCCACTACAGGATGAGGAATTTGTGACTGAAGGTCTATGTTTTTCCATGTGATTTAAAAAAAGTACCCACCATTAGAACAATCTCTCTCTCAGTCTATTTATTTATTTATTTTTTGCCTCAGAGGCTTCTGTCTGTTGAACTGGGTTCTCCCATTTAAATGTTTTTAGTGCCTGTTTAATTAGAAGTTGGAATAGAGTCATGAAATTCACAGGGTTGTGTAGCTTGGATCTAAAATATGAATGGGCAAAGCATTCATTTTGCTTTACCCCTTGCCAGATTAGGGTACTTTTTTGAGCCTGCTTTTTATTTCATTTCAATGAATTGCAACTGCTCAGGGTAACTGTAAAACATACACAGTTTTTTTTGCATAACAGAGACATGCAAATGATTGTTGAGAGACTTAATTATGTAAAGAAAAGTATATGCCCGTATGCATGCACACATACACTGCAATGCTTTTTGTGGGGCTATTTTTTCACAATACGTCTTTATAAGGCTCTTTTTATGATGCTGATTTATTAATATTGTACATTAAGGCTTAAATTGTCAAAGCTGCCTAAGAGATTTGGATGCCCATTTCCCATTAAAGTTAACAAGAAAAGAGCTTTGAAAATCTCAGTGCAGAAGTGCATAGCACTTTACAGTGCGCTCTCCAAAGAAAAAAGTCCCTGCCCTGAAGATCCTACAGTGCAAAAGCCCCAGAAATGGAATTATAATCGGCATAAGACAAAGGGGATTGTAGTGGCACAGATAATAATTTACCCCTATGCCTGCATTCACATATATACGTGATCCAAAATCTTTGGACCTGGGCCCACGAGTGAGGGTTTTATATACCTCCGTAAAGATAATTAAATCTGTCCAATACACATATATTCAGCTAACCAGTGAAACTGCTTCCTTCCCACATGTAGGCTGATGGAAGGAGGTGGAAAGCAATTATGATACTTAGTTGCATATATAAAAACAGCAAGTGGGCATGGACAGCAGTGATTAATGGACAGGGCTGTGAAGTTTAAGGTCTAAAATAGAGGAAGGCATGGGGCCATAGCTCAGAAAAGAGGAACAAGCTCCTGTGAATTCAAGGAATCAGCTATATTAGTCATTAGGACATTCTGAAAATCACACAGTCATCTTGTAAAGTTAGTATCAATTTACTTGGCTACTGAAATTCTACTTGCTGCATCATTTAACTAGTCTGGTGTTTTCTTGGCAAAGGTTAAGGTGACAGTAAAGATAAAAGAAGTACCTGTAAGTAAATAATAGATTTTAAAAGAATACTTTTCCCTCCTTCAATTATATCACCAAAATAATTTTGTGTTGGTTTTATAACTGGAGTCAGCCAATAAGAAGAATTAGGTTAGACCACCCTGCTGTAAAAAGCTTCATGCAATTAATACAGTCTGTCTAGAAAGCAGTATTATTTCAAAAACTTTTATGTTAATGATATGGTATGCACTCGGCACATTTCTTACTAGAACAAGAAGCAAGCTTTTGTTCACTCCAGACTGGGTTTTATTAACACAGGAGGATCAATGGAAAACAAAACAGTAATCAGAGCGGAGAATGCAAACTCATCCAGCAAAAACCTACTAAATCATCAAGTCCCAGGACGATAACTTATATTTTACTCTTCATTTTTTGTTGAGTGGAATCTCAAAAAAAAAAAAAAGTCCACTAAAACTTGTTTTCTGATCAGCACTGGGTGCTTTTTCGGGAGGAGAAAAAGGAATTGGGTATACGTGTCTGAGGGCAGACAAAGACCTATAGTTTCCCTGAGACCCTTTGTAAATGTATCTTTTCATTTTGCTGCATAAAGAAGAGGTTTGCATAAAGTACTGGCTAACATTCAGGAGAGATGTCCCTATTAGTCATGGTTACATGTATTTATTTATTTTAGTGAAATATTTAATGCATGCTATAGTAGAATTGACTTTGTGGACAGTACTTAGAGAGTGCAGGGATGTGTGAGAGATATATATACTAAAACCAGTAATGCATCAGTCTGAGTGTATGCATCCATCTTTTCATCTATCTATCAATCTATGTGTTCATCCATCTATCCAAGTATTAAAATCATATGTGACCTGTCTGTCTATGCAGCTGTCTCACCAGATATTAAAATCAGATCCAAACTCAAAATAGATGGATCTAATCACAAACTGATTTTTTGACTGAATGGCATGTTTGTCAAGAGGCAGCGAAGAGACCTTAAGATGGCAAAGAGGCAACTAAAATTAGGGTGCTGCATGGGGCAGCAGCGCTGGCAATTTGAGCGTGGCTGAGGCTTTGTTCTAGACAGATGCCTGATCACTATAACTTTGTAAGTCCTAATTATGTCAAGTTAAGAACCAGCAGGAGCAATAGCGATATTTAAAGGTGCTTTAAAGTGGATGCTTGCCATTTCCAGACATCCCAGGAAAAAAGAAAAGCCCTTAATTGCAATATTAACGGGTAGAACTGAATCTGGTAGTCTTGGGACAAAAGGGTTCAAGGCAACGTTGCCTGCAGTAAAGACAATGGCTCCAACATTGAGAGAGTTAACTCGATCGCATACCACTATGCTGAGCCCGAGAGTCTGAACTCTTCAAACGCTCCAAATGGAGAGCTAAATCAAAGAATCCTGTTTCAAATCCATCCAAGATGTTGCTGTTTTTCTCCTCTGACAGGAGAAGCATTTGGAAGTGCAGTTTCTTTCTTTTTTTATAGCTGTCTTAAAAAGGAGTTTGGATGTTTAGCACAGCTGGTGCTCATTACATTATGCACTATCAATAAAATAGCATGTGTAATTAATTTTTAATGCAGTGCTGTATGCAGCGCTTTAAAGCAGTTACTGTATGGGGAGAGCCGACACCGGTCACTGACATCAGAAATATTGAAATAGAGGGCTAGATTTTGCATTTTTAAAGGGTGTATGTGCAAGTGGGGGAAGGGTAATTCCCAGCCAGCAATTCTCTGGCCACAATCAAATTTAAAAATATAGGAACAAGATGGATGAAGGTGATTTTATAATTTGCTTATTGGAATGAACAAATTTATTTCCTTTTAGAGTTTGCTGAGTGATGGCTGGGTTAGGAGTGGGTGACTTCAGAGTATAGGTAAGCACCAGGGGACCGCACAGAACTGATCCATCTTTGTTAAAGCACGAACAGGCTTTGGTGGTATCAGGTGGGAGATGAGGCAAAAGGGGAGGTTATGGGAAAGCAAGGGAAAGACATTTCTCTTTTATCTCATTGAGCAGGTTTTATTTTACAGGGCTCCTTTCTTGTGCCTTGTTGTTCCCATTAGGAATAACCCCCATTTTTTCCCCTTGATTCATTAAATATTTGGGAGTATCAGTAGTTTGAAAGGGAGAGAGTAGCTTGGTTACAAAGAGGCACCACTGATGGCAAGGTGCCTGCTGCTCTGACAGAAGACCCAAACAAATCACAGGGTCTTCTATTTTCTTGGCATTGGTGCAGCACTTTCCAGAAGACACCAGCATAAACAAAGACTGCTTTAATGGGGTGAGGTAGGCAAGGTTTGGGCACTGCCATAGCTTTCAGCAGCCGCTATGTCCAGAAACACCTCAGTTGTCTGAAGGAGGAGCAGACCTGTTTTTGAAGTTGTAGCATGGTGTGTGTTCGTATTCAGCAAAGGGACAGGAATGGCTTTCATGTTTCTGCAGCAGAGTAACCACCAGGGATGGTTTGCAGGATAGGACCAGCCTCTCCTTGCTGCCACCTCCTTCCCACCCTTTTCAGGGAGTTGAATGCCTCTTGGTGAACACTTCCTAAAAAGAGAAGAAATGAACTGCAGGAAGAGAAGGAAGGAAGCAATCACCTACAAAGAGACAAAATTAGGGGTAGTGTTTGTCAGGTGCCTTGCCTTTTTGGTTGGGCAATGCACCAGCTTTCTAAGAGCTGATTTTTTTTAAATTTTTTTTTAATACACATGCACGAGGCATAAATGTTTGCAATTATTCTTTCTTTCTCTCAGTAAATTGCCATTCATTTGTACATAGCATATGCTAAACAGTTCACTTGTACAGCCTCACCTGGCATATTCAGGATGGAGTTTTCTCCTGCCCCTTCAGCAGTAGCTTTTGTCATCACTTTTCTTCTCACTTTCTGTCAGATACATGCGGATGTGTTTGTGTCTCTGAGCCAGGAAGTGAATTGGGCTGTTCAGTTTATGAGAACAGAGATAAATCTTTTGCACACAAATATAATGCTCAGTGTCAAAGGAAGTAGGGTGAGCCATGGTGCATGGTGTAGGTAGTTGTGATGAGAACCGCTCTTTAGTTCACGAGTCAGAGTGGGAAAGGTGGAGGCAACAGTGAAGCATTGTACATTTTGTAGTGACATAGCTTTTTTTTTTTTTTTTTTTTTTAGAGGAATTGGATCCCATATTCCTGGGGTGGCTCAGGTTTAGGCCAGAGAACTGCAAAAAAATTACCCCGTGTCCCTCCAGAGCTGCCTAATTCAGAGGACCCAGGTTCTTTTTTCTTTTCTGAGTGCTTCATAAAAATAGATGAAAGGAAGAGTTCTGTGCTCAGATGGGATGCTTTATGTTCAGAAAGGGATTTGAGTCAAAGAAGCCACGCTGATCCACCTTGCGTGTGCCCCACTGGGCTCCTGTATGTTGCATGTTGGGCCTTCTTTCTGCTGAGCAGTAAACAGCTGAGCAACTGTTAGCAACATAAGTTTTTATGCTGTTTGCTTTCTTTTGGACAGGCTATTTCCAAGCACTTTTGCAGTACGTACAGAAATCTGGTAGGCTAGAGTATGGTACGTGCCTTTGCTATCTTTATTTCCCTTTTGTTTCTGTCTTAATCAGACAATTTCTATGGGTCCCTGTTCCAGCTAATGCAACCTGCCATAGCACAAGCTGGGGAAGGCAGGTTCAGTGAGTCAATAAAGCACGCACTTGGAAGGAAGCAGGCAAAAATCCCACATAGCGAAGGTTTACATTTTTTATGAATTCAGCTGTAAGAGTCAGAGGTCCTGGGACTTCTGGAATGAGGTTAATGCAGTCACTAAGTAAGGCAGTAGGAAGACGCAGGCGCTGGAATCACACCGTGAAATGGTGCTTTCTAAATTATTGTCTTTGCTATTAGAATAAAGAGTCTCTGGGTAGAGAGAGGCCAGTTTGCACAACATACCTGCAGCTTTTATGCTTGTTTAAACGTCATTGGCTATTTGGAGCCAACAGTAAATGTCTTATTTTCAGTACATCCCCTGGCAATGCGAGGGGAGCGTCCTATCCTTTCTGTGTGTCAGACTGTCTCCTTACATGTCCTGTATTGACCTAGATTACTTCACGTGAGACCCAAATCTAAACCTGATCCTTACGTCTCTTCCATGGCTGCGTGACAAGCGTGTGCTTCCAGGACATGCTGTACCATGCCAGCAGTCCATTGAGGGATGGGTTAGGGACCGCCTAGGGATGCTTAGCTGAGCATCTTTCTAGGAGGTGTTTTCTGACTTTGGTGGCGTTGTGCTGTTATGCCAGCTGTGAACATGGTCTGTGGAATTCAGGGATCTACAGAGATTCAAATGAGAATCAGAGTGTTGTTGGGAAATACGTACCATTTAAAACTGTCCATGGCGATCAAGGTAAAAAAAATTTCATGGAACCTTCTAAGACCTCAGCATAGCACCAGTGCCCTTTGCCTGCGGGGGAACTATTTTTTGGGTTTGCATCTTCTAACAGAGATTTGGGTTATTTTCTCCTCTCCTCTGGTTGAACAGGGAAAGAGTAAGTTCATTTATTATGGCACAGACAGGCTTATAATGCAAAGTCTGTCCAAAAATTAGGTCTGAGTGTTTACGGATTGATTAATCCAAATCCTTTATAAAAAATGTGTGAACTGTTGATTAAACTGGGAATAGGATCATTGTGGTTTTGCCTACAGTGAGGACAAGATTAGTGAGTAACTCTACCTTTCTGCAAAACCTTATAAAATAGAAAAATAATAAAAAAAGACATTCTTTCTCTATTTTTTCTGGTTGTTCCTTAAACCAAACTGTAATACCTTCATTGTAAATTTGAGGTAGAATCTTAAAAAAAAAAAAAAAATCCTGTGAAATTGCTGTAAACTCCCTCCCAATTTCCTTCATACTTTCTCTGCACGTTTTCCACGAGGAGCAGTGTGAAAGCTGCCGTGGTGCTAGCCCCTGCCTCCACCACCACTGTCAACGTTCATTAGTGCAGTTGAGCACACTCATAAATGTCTGAGCTTTCCCCATATTTAGAGCCCTCTAGCCAGCAAATCTTCCCTTCTGCTCTCCTCTTTCTGATGAAGAACACAGTGGTCAGGGTTTGAGGTGGGCACTTGAGGTATAATTTTAATTCTGTGGCCTGGTATCATCCAAAGCTGTAAGGCAGAGTATGAGTGTGTGGGAGACAGTACTGCCAGTGCCTTAAATAATTTGCTCCTTGCCCTTTCCTGCTAAGTTTGCCAGTCCATGTCTTGTGATTATAAGCTGAGATTTCTTAAATTTGTTTTCTCCTTAATAGGTAAAGATGAGTGAATGCTGTTTCTCACTTTCTCCTCACTCTTTCTTCACAGATGTCTTTGCTCTCTGGGGCCGGCTGTGACTGCCAGGGAGGTATTACCCAGGGATTTTATTGCCCCAGGGTTAGATCTGCCCCGCTGCATGGCAGCATGGGGCTGTGTTGCATATAGCTCCCTCCCAGCAAGTCCCAGTGAGTCACCATCCTGCTTGCTGGGCTGTCTGATGGGAACAGGCTGCTCTGTCCGTGGCCACTCTGGCTATGGAGCTTTTCCCCATCTGCACCATTCCTTTCCCCTGCTCTTCCCCAAACTTTCATACAAATTTCTTTTTTTAATATATAGTTTCAACTTTGCCATCAGGTAGGTCCTTCATTCATTGCTGTCACTGCCAGTGGTCCCTACAGTAATAATTACAGCATTTTTTTCTAAAAATCAAGTCCAAAGTGAATTTGCTGGGTTTTGTGGGTTTTTTTAACTTCACATTTTTTTAAATGGAAATGACTGCTGAAAGTAAACACAGCTTGCAACGTACAGACTTATTGGGCCAGCATGAATTTCCTTAATAAGCTGGGGTATGCATGTGTGTGTGCGCGTGTGTTTTTTTCCCCCTTAGACCTTGGAATAAGAGTGCTGTCTCTTTAAATCCTAACTCAAACTTTACTGGCGATTTTACAGAGCCTGGTTTCATTTATAGTGGAGCCAGACTTGCTGTGTGAGAGCCGTCCGCATGCTGGAATTAGTCTTAAGCTTGCTTCTGTGGTGTTGCCAAATTCCATGTTTGTGTTTTATTTAGAATTCTTTTCACGGCCAGTCGAATCTGTTCAGGCACACATAGGCAGTGTTGCGCCCCATGGAGAAAATAAGCAAGTTTGCGTTTTCTTTGGCATAGGCCATGGCCACAAAAGACTGCGGTCTAAAAAAACATTTTTTAAAAGCTATTTTAACCCATAACAGATGTATAAAGTAGGCACACGCATGCCAGCTTCCTTAGTTTTAATTAAAAAATAATTACGGCTTTAATGGGATGCTAGTGACAAATTTGGATGAATGGTGGGTGACATTATCTCAAGGCTTGCTTCAACTTATAAATTAGTGCATTTCTCTTGGCCAGTGGTACGGATGAAATTAAACGAAGGAGCAGATTAATATTTCTTAAAGTTACATTGAACCAAATGAAAAATCAAATCAAATAAAAAGCCAAGGCCCCTTTCTCCCTCTCTCGCTCAGATTCCCATTTGCATGAGATCACAGAACATGGAGGAAAGGTTATTTTCCCTGGCTGATAAACGATCTGGCCAATGATAAACTGGGTTTAGGTTTGCAAGGTACCTGTCCCTTTCGTAATTTCACATTGGTAGCCACATCGCCAAATTATTGTGATTAATGTCAGCAGGCGCTTCTATTTATAACCACATCTAACTAGCTAACACAGTACCTCCGAGCCAGGAAATCTTAAATATAAAACCATCCCTATGTGCTGCATGTTGCAATGGTTCTCTCTCCATACCTCGGCTAACTGGCTGCCTTTTGGGCTGCGATGCCGGCCGTGATTCTTCACATCTTTAGGCTATTTTCAATTTGGGGCTTTTAAGGCTCACCAGAACTGGGCTAGATGCACAGGCTCGCACAAGTAACAACAGTTTATATTTATGAAGAAATAAACAAAGGAGTAATAAACATGTAATGAGCTAACCCCAGATGGTATCTCTGCTGTTATTACAGTCAGGTGTATGCAGAGCTGGGGAAGGGAAAGGGAAGGATCAGCATGGGAGGCTGTGGATATTGAAGGAGGAGGAGGAGGAGAGGCCTGACGAGTTCACTGGAGGAAGGGTCTTCCTCCTTCCCATGCAAGCCTCCATCCCACCCATGGACACCCTGAATAGGTGCTGAGAGGAGAGGCGATAAAGCAGCACAGTTTTTCAGGGCGTGCAGCAGAACCATGTTTCCTCTGGATCTGCTCATCCCACCCTGGTGCTTTCCAGCAGCAAAGGCAGCCCGGCATGGGATGGGGCTTTCTGAACGGGAGCAGATGATTGGCTTCATGATCTATGGCACAGGCAGACGAGGATCATTTTGTGTGCGGACAGCCAAACCCTGCTTGCCATTCTTAGACATATTCTTTCATGAAACTTCTCATCTGCTTAACATTTAGCCCCCTTTATAAAAAAACCCTGAAATGCTGCTGATACATGTAATCTAGATGGTCAGAGCTCTTCACTTAGGCATCGCCAGTTTTCTGTAACAAACATGTTACCTTGTTTCCTCATTAAAAAATAAAAGCAATTTTTCGAAAAAGCAATTGAAGGAAAGAAGAGAATCAGGTGTTTGGTGAATAGCTGTGCTCCTTCCCCTAGATCAGTCCAGATTTGTCTTGTGATCTACAGGTGTTTTGCTACTAATTTCCACGCAAATGTGGCAGTGTCCTCCACCTTGCTTGCTGAAAGCTGCCTGCCTTGTTAAGCCAGGGAAGCGCAGCAAGAGAAAGCTGCTCTGCTCGATTCAAGATAGTCTGGAGAATTTGAGCTCCTCGGGGTGATCTGCTTGAGCCCTCGGGGAGAGCAGTGTCCCTCCTTGGCGTGTAGAATGTCCACTGCCTGAAGCTGAGCCAAGCCAGACTCTCCAAAGATACGATTCTTAGGCTTTGTTTAACTGCAGCAAAAGAGAGAGAGATTTTCCTTTGTCGATTGAATCAGGATTTCTGTGGTAACGTTTCCCTGAGCTTGAATTCCTCATGAGTGAAAATGAAGTTCCAGCATTAAAAACATGAGTCACGCAGTGCAGATGAGAGTCATTTTTGCATTCCTGGAATTTTTGGAAGGGAAACATTACATTCATGATAATCCTTTCAATTATACCTTATTGCTAAAATAATCCACGAGGCATTCTGCAGTAGAGCCCTCTGCTATTTGGTTACAGTTGAGGCTTTGAAAATAGCACCTGAAAGCTTTTAGACTCCTGTGTGTCAGTATTTTAATTTTCTTTTTATGTTGCTGCACACAGGATGGTCTGGTGTCTTTTTTATTTACTCCTTAGGATTTTTTTGTTTAATAAATAAGGCTAATTTGATTTGTTCTGATCTGTCTCAAGTATCTAATTGCTGCTGTAGAGAATGATTAATGTCCAGTTGAAAGGATTCCACATCTATAAATGAGAATTGAAAGCAGATGTTAGTTTGATGAACGTGTGCTGCCCATTCCTTGTCTGAACTGACTCAGAGAGCAGGCTGCTGAGATATCGCTATCTATCAAAAGAGAGATGTTAGATGCCAAATACAGTTCAGAGTCACACACCTATCATGAGCTGAGTGAACAGTTAACAAATAATGTATCCCAGGTAGTTTTTTTCTCTGCTTGTGAAATATCTATACACAAGACAGCGTTATCCTCAAATTGTCAGAAGTACTTGACAAACTCCAGTTCAGGAGAATGCACTGTGAATTGATTACAACCAGGACTTTGTCTCTCAGTTTTTATGCAGGGAGTAGTGTTGGTATGTTGTCCGAGGGCAGGTAAGTTCAGTTTTCAGTGCTATTGCATGTGCAGTGCTGATTCTGAAGTTAATCCAGCCCATAAAAAAAAAAAAAAAGCTGATACTGTTCTCTTTTCTATTTGTGGACTGGCTAGGTGCTCAAGCATTTCTGGCAAGCCAGGCCAAATGCTTTTCAGAGTTCACTAGCTTGAGTTCATGCAGATCTGTGGAGAGCAGACAGTAAAAGGAGCAAAAGACCGAATTGCCTGGCCACAAGATCAGGTTTTGTAGCGTCCAGCCAACTTTGACATACACCTGCACACAATAAGCGCAACAGCTTTTTAGATAAAAGCAGGTACAAACAAGATCTTTTCACGTGGGCTTTCCAGTTTAGTAATGCATGATGCTTTACAGTCCTTTCACAAGTGGTGCTCTCTTGGCCGTTGGAATATGCCTTCCCAGCCAGTGTGTAACAGCAGGTTAGCAGCCAGTGTGTGTCAGAGTGGAGGAGGAGAAATTTTGGCTAAGGGCAGGCATTTATGATAATGGCAGTAGGATTGTCAGTGTTTCCAAAAAACAGAGAGCACTTGCTTTTTAAAGCCTCTTTTAAAAATCTTTCCTGTACTTTTACAATGTTCACAGCATTACTGTGAAGAAGAGAAAAAGTAGTTAGCTTAACAGATTTAGTAACTTTGATTTTTTTTGGTGAAATAGCCTTTGCAACTTTATTTTTTGTTAAATCACTATTCAGATAATTTCTATGACTAGAAAACTATTTCACAGATGGACAGATGGAGATGTAAAGACCAACAAAAATCTTCCTTGCTGTCTATAAATCAGACTGACTTGGGATGTGTATATGGCAAGAGAGAGAGAAAAAGAGAGAGGAGGAAAGGTGGAGGATAAAAGGGACGGAGAAAGGACTTGGAGTCATGGAGAAGGATAGGTACTGGCATCTCAGAGCTCCGGCTACATCAGCTTCTGTACTGTAGTCATGTCAAAATTACAGCAAAGAAGAGTACTTCCAGTGGGACCTTCCATTCCCCTGGTACCTGAGTAGGACTCTACATAGAGCAGGCCGGTGAGAACAGAGGAGAGACTGGTTTTACATTTAGCCGGCTTTTCCATTTGGGATGTAACCGTAATGACATTAATTTCAAATACAATTTTTTCTTAAAATCCTTGGGTTTTGTTTCATAAATGGTACTGAACTAAGCAGCAAGACTTTTTCAGTTAAAGTAACTACACTTTACCGGGGTAAAACCTGGCCTTTTAGATTCTTTCTGATGATTTTTCCTGACTTGTATCTACCTGACTGTGCTATAATGTCAACAGTTCCCAACTGATACACCTCACAAAGTGACTGGAAATCTGAAAGTGGACCAAAATAAAATAAATGGCAGCTCTCTCCCTATCAGGTCATACTTTCGAGTTATTAGAAAACAAAACATGCTTTTTGTCTTCCTTTGCCACTCTTTCTCCACTCCTTTCTTACCTTTGTTGTCTTATAGGGAAGAAATGTAATTGATGCAAATATGACTATCCTAAACTAAGCTGGTGAAATACTCACGTGGCTGATATCATTACTGGTCAGTCTGTAGTGCATGGTAAACTTCACTTCTGTGGAAGGGAGCCAGGACTGAAGTCAAGAGATGGGGCACAGCTTACAGTGCAGTCAGCAAAATATGTTGTGATTTCTCTTGGTGTAGTCTCCTGACAGGTTGTTCCTACATACTTACGTGGGGTAGGAGAAAACATCCTTGAGACAACGTGTAAAGAAAGCTATCCTTTGTAACATGGTGGCTTTCTTCATTGCAATGAACTCAGCCTGTCGAATGAGCTGCGAATGTGTAATTTTTGCAGGACAGGGCTTGTCGGCAGTGTTTTATCATTTCTGGAAGTGGTCACTTGAGCAAGTACACATGTGCTATGAGTCAGTATTGGTTTGCTCTGGCTGCTTCTTAGCAGGTTTTCCTATGAATAAAGGTGTGCCTGGCCCTGAGCAAATTGTGGAACTCCCTTGTGTTGGCAGCAGGAAGGTGTAAAAGGGTTGGGAACTTCACGTGGAGCACATAGCTCAACGTACATCACAGGCTCAGCATCAGAAATCCCATGCTTGCTCTGCATGGGCAGATACTCTGTTGGCCTTACACAACTGAGGGCATGGCTGTAAGTTTTAATCATGTGTCTAAAATCAGAGGAGAACACCGCACAGGGAGCATTCCTTGGAGAAGGCAGCTTTAGGAGACCAACAACAGGCTGTCTTTACAGATGGGAGAAAATAAAGCATTCCTGTCCAGGGGTCCCCAATGACATCAATGAAAGGACCCTGTATCTGGCTAAAAAAGGAAAATCCAGGTTGAAAAATATTGTGAGTGGATTTGAGAATTTGTTGTATGCTTTTATTGCTATCCGGTGAAAAGTATTGATAAGAGAAAGAGATTCTTGTATTGCATGTCCTATTCCCTACAGTTTGGGAAATCTAAATCCAAGCCTCTGTTGAATTTTGCCTGTGATCTTGCAAAAGTCCCTTGATTTCTCCATGGAAAGTATCCCACCAGTTCAGTAAGGAATTCCAAGTCTTCACTCTCTGATGGGAGTATTATGAGGATAAAGATGTGGGAGTTTCTGAGGTGTTCAAACACTAAAATAATAAAAAGCTACAGAGGTATATAAAATGAATGTGAATATTTTAGGCTAATTTTTGAGGAATTGCTTGTCCTGGGTTTTAGTGGATATGATGAAAATGGGACTGAGGGCCATTGATGGTGATTGATGTTTGTCTAACTGTTACTGTGTTTAAAATACTCACAAGTGTACAAGAGGTACTGCTGTTACTCCTCTCTGTGAAAACGGTGGATCAAATTGTGCTCTCAGGTACAGCAGCTCGAGACCATTGCAAATTAAGCCATTGGAAATCAATGGGGTTGCACATTTGTAACTGAGATCAGAATTTGGCTTGGTCTTGTGTGGTGCTCTGTGTGTTAATTCTTGCATCTAAACCTGGAAGAAATGGCTTTTTTATTACAGCAGTGCTTGAAGAGACCCCAGGAAAGTAAGGTGTAAATATTAGAGGCTGCCAACAGCTAGTGGCAGTTTCGGCCTAATAAACTGGAAGTAAATAACTTGGTGATTAGCTGGAATTGGCAGGCCACTTAAACACAGTGCTGACTGGGTACATGGTTTTCCCCGTTCACACCTTAATACTATATAACAGCACGGACAGATGCCTGGAAGATATATGAGCCTCAGCAGAACTGGTTCTGAATATACCTTGACACTTCTATTTGTGAATAATCTCAATGATAACAACAACAACAATAGTATGTACTTAGCTAGATCCTTTCATCCTGAGGAGCCCAGAGCACTTCTAATTTGAAGAATGAGCAAACAATAAAATTCGAGTCATTAGAGCAAGTATAGTTTTGCAGCTCAAATGCAGAACTGGGAAGCCCAGGGAAATTGGGGTTTCTTGCTGCTGCCCCCACCGCACAGTCCCTCTGCGAACCTGGCCAACTCCCCTTCTCCCCAGTGTGTCTCTGTAGTGGGGATGTGTGAGGCTTAATCTCAGGCAAACAGGTATGTTGATAAAGCAAGCAGTGCAAGAACTTAAACAGGATTATTGTGAATAGACTTGTACGTTGAGAGAAATTCAACCCTTGGAGATCCACTCTAGGAAGAAATACGATCAAATAGCAAGGGAACAAATGAACTCTTTCAGGGCAGGACATAGATGAAGTCCATGGGAGTTATCAGAAGAATCAATTGCTATTGATTCTGTGAGCATTAGATCAGGCTTCTTGTTCCCTGACTGCCATTAAGTTGTATTTCAGGAGACAACAGGGCATTTTGGCAAGGGTAGTAAGAGAAAGTTTGGCACGGTCCACTCATTTTTGCCATTGCCATGTTCTTGTCTTACTTCTCTCTCTTCTTATGTCTGTGTACCATAAGTAGCAAGAGAAGATTCTGGTTCAGTTGTCATTTGCTGTCTTTCTGAGTCCCACTTTAAGCTCTAATACGCAGGCTTGTTTTAACATTTTGTTGTTCCACTGGATGACTTTACTTTTTCCTTTGCAGCGATGAGGTTCCTGCTGCAAGGAGGAATTCCCCGCTCCTATGTAATAAAATGACCAGACTGGGTTGGCATAGTGTTCCCAAAGAGAAAAGGACATAAAATAGTCAAACAGTGCCAGGCTCCCTGACAGAATTAATACTTCACAGTATTGTGTCACTCCTGCAGCCTCTGCTTTTCAGTTACCCATCCCTCTTAGTCATTTCATTAGTCATTATTTTTGGCAATGGGTGTAGCGATCTGGTTTGACTGGAAAGCACCAGGGTACAGTGTCCAGATTTGTTACTTATGAATAGTGGCCATCATGTTGACATGTAGATTCCTATGAATGTAAACTGTGTAGGGGTCAGAGAGTGTAGTGTTTCTTAACTCCTCTGCTCTCTGAAGTGTAGTCTTTTGGTCGTTTAGAAATGGAGTGATAATCCTTAAAAATGCTGCAACTTGCCTGGGATTGTGTGGCATAGTTCATCTTTGTGGTTTCTCCTAATCAGTCCTCACGGGTGAGTATGACCATTTTACAGGCAGGAAAAAAAAAGGGCTTAGGCACAGACTTGGTTAGTAAGTTCCCGGCCTCTAGAAATCTGGTCTGGTCACGTCGCTACATGAACAACAGGCATACAATGAATGTACAGTTGAAAGTGATGTGCTTTGGGTTTGGATTAGGCCCTTAATCCAGGTCAGCAGTTATCAAATTATCTTGCAGAAGATAAGAGTATTTTGGCCCAAGGTAGTCAGAATTGAAATGCGTGACAAAAGTATGTCTAAAATTCATACTTAGGAGGGCTAAAACCTATGCATGGAGGTACTGGAGCATTTCTGATCAAATCATGGGATCTGCCTGGCTTTTAACTTTTACTGTAACTGACAACATGCAACATAAATTAAAACAAGGGGGGACCTGAAAGATTGAAATACAACTAATTTTATTTTATTGAGATTAAGTACTTGATACCTGGAGCCTGCCAGGAAAGCAAACCAGGGTTGGCTCTACAGTGTGAATCTCTGGGTTTTGAAGAAGCCGAGAATCCCGAATGGCTGCTTTATGTGGGATTTCTTCATTTCTTCCACCTCTTGGGTGAAAGTCAGCGCTGTGTGAAGGTAGGTGTGCACACTAGTTTGCAAGCAGACACGAGCTTGTTCTGCCTATGCTTCAAGCCAACTGGACGCATGCCAGCCCTGCGCAGGAAGCCGTACAGCTGTGTGCATGAGGATTTTGAGCCCCAGCCCCGTCTCTCTGCAGGGCTTGTTAG
Organism: Haliaeetus leucocephalus; assembly: GCF_000737465.1. NCBI lineage: Eukaryota > Metazoa > Chordata > Aves > Accipitriformes > Accipitridae > Haliaeetus > Haliaeetus leucocephalus. Next base: position 15,280,136 of record NW_010973368.1, on the reverse strand, counting down.
CTCGGGTTTGGGGTTGTACTAACCACAGCTACATGTCCTCTGCATTGGTGCTGGCTTGCATCTGGCCAGGTTGGAGTGCAGGCAGGGTGAGCCTTTGTCAGCCTGCCAGATACCATGTAGACATACCCTTCCTCACCCTAGGTAGCAGTTTCTCAGGCACTTAATTTTTGTTGAAGTCAGCATGAGCAAACGTTAGTCATCTTGAGTAGCGGTTGCCAAAGGAGGTCCTTTGTGTAACGCATAGATTTAGCAATCTAGGCATTGACTTTGCGTTATTAATGTTTGGTCTGCTTTCTCTCAGGCCTTTCCACTCTCTTGGTCACTGTCAATCCCCTTTCCTGCTAGCTGCTCCAGCCCATAATTGCATCTGACTGCAGTGATATAGTTGTCAGCCCTGGAGAAGTCTCTAGACTTTATCACTACCCTCCCTCAGGCAATGCAGTTTGCCACCAGCCCTGAGAGGCTGGTTTGGAGTCTCTTGAAATTGTTGAGATCTCGATAGTGCATTATGGTGATATTGCCCTTTCTCTTCACCTTGAAGAAGTGAGTGGGAATTCAGCCATAAGAGAACGAGTGACTTCAGCAAGCCCGTGTTTCTTCCCTAGGGAGTATAATAAAGGTGTCGCCCTAGAGGGTACAAACTGTGCTTCACAGGGTAAAACAAAAAGAGTAAAAAAGAAGTTGGTGTTGGCTTGTGTTTCCAAGTTGTCTGAGCTTTGATTGGTTTCTATAATTCAAGGAATTGTAGAAGTACATTTTACGTTTCCTTTTATCGCCTGTTACTAACGCGCTAGCATTCCTTCCTACTTGGCTTCTAGCTGAGGAAACGCGAACTTCATAGTGATATAAAAGCTTGAAATTGCCCAGAAAAATTTAACTTCCTTCACTTTTTCAGGTGCTAGTGCTGGTGTTCTGAAAAAACCCCCACATGATCTAGGTGTGAAACTGTGGTCTGTTCAACTCACCAGAAACTTCATGGTGACTTCTGTCAGGTTTCTCACAAGGATTTGCATCCCAAGAATCGAGAAGTATAACAAATGTTCACTTTGCATCAATTATTAAAGTTTTAAATTGTGTTTTTCTTCCTACTGGAATGAAACCCAGACTTAAAGATTTCTGAGAAATGGAATTTTGTTTTCAGTTTTTTAGGCAAAACCATGATATTTTGGTTCAAACCCCATGGCTTCTGGGTCAGTATCAATATTGCTTCAGCATCTTTCTCCCAGATAATTTGCAGTCTGACAAAAGGAATTGAATATGGGTCTCAGGACTACTAGGGCAGGTCCCTGACTACTAGGCAACTCTCTCTCTTGCACAGTCTTTCTGATGAAACTTCACTGAAACTCAGCTCTTAACACAGGTCATCTTAGCTGTCAGGAATCTTTGGTAGAAGTGTTCTGAGCAGCTCTAGTCCACCGTCTTCAAACTTGTTTTAACTTCAACCACGTAAGTCAAATCTATAAGATAGGATCCGTGGTGTCCTGTGAAAAGGAATGGGCTTTATACATTGACTGCATAGCTTGGCTGGTACGGTTATGCTACAAGAGCTTTTTTAATGTGATAGACATAAGAAAAGCCTTCCAATTGTCTCTTCCATGCCTTGCGTATCCCAGCTAGATTCCAAATAGGATCAGAAAGTCCAGACATGGGTCACTCAGCCCTGGGGTGTTATGGATGCCCTCTTAGACCTGGGAGGAAAGCAGTGGAAACACACCTTGTAGAGAGGATGCACTTCGCAGTTGGAGAGATGTAACCCAGTTTGTCAGCTATCACAAAACACTCATTTCATTTCCATTGCTACAGTTTTGGCTAGAACTGTTCAAGCCCTGGAGGGTTTAGTTCACAAGGTTGTATGTGAACTGAACCTTGCTCTTAGGTTGAGGAAGGGTGGGTGGAGAATCAAACCTTTCAAGTTTGCTTAGAGGGATGAGTCTGAGAAATTCACACCTTCACAACTCCTCATCCTCTTCCTCTACTCATGTGTGCACTGAGCCCTTTAGTACTCTTTACTCAGGACTTCATAGTGATCCCAGTAATACTTTCTCTCTGCGTTTCTGGCTTTCTCTGCTGAGTCAACCAAAGTGCTATACAGTGCTTTCCTCTCCTTTGGGGCTCTAGGTGCTGTCACTAATTAGCTCTTGCATTGTTATAGAGTACATTCAGGATCTTCCCCGCACTGTAGGTTACCTCATTGCAGGTTTGATCTCTTGGTAATTCATATGTGGAATCTGGCTCTCTACCCAAGTTCACGAGAAGTGTGGTTTATAATTTGTAGAAAATACAACAGGGGTACAGTTCTGCTCAAACTACTGAGAACAAACAGCAATGCAATGCTGTGGCTTGTTAAGCCTATTTGCAGCAGGATCCACATCCAAAAAACCCCCGACCCAAAATCCAGTACGTAAAATTATATTTGTGTTCCACAGCCTTGATGTGGCACGTGCAAGGACTCAGTGGCATTTTTAATTCACAGTTGTGTCCCTGTCAGTGTCCCCTTCTTGAACGTTCATATCAATCCCAACTCTGTTTCAGTGTGTTGGCTATATTCAGTTCTTGCTTACACCCAGTTGATTACCAGGAATTAAATACATGTAGTGGCAAAATATATTAAAGATGAGATAATAAAAGAACAGGATTTTGTGTACGCTCCCAATTACCTTAATGAGTATATATATTTTTACTTTGGCTGTAGAGACGTTTTAATGTGGCTCCTCAACTTGGCACAAAGTAACTCCCTTTCTTGCTACTTCCCTTAGGTGTCCTAAGAAGAAATAATCCAAGCCTGTGAGTGATTTAGCTGCATGGTCCACCTCACTTTTCTCACAGTGCAGTTTAAGTGCAGTACAGAACATGTGGCTTTGAATATGTGGATTTTGGTGGAAGACAAACAGATTCCCTCTCCCCTTGATGCTAGAAATAGCAATAGCACTGAGCAGTCAAAATATTTCTGTCTCTGGTTCTAACTGTATTTGAGTGTGCCTGTGTTTCATGGTCCTGTTACCAATGCAGGAAAGAATCCCCCATCCTTGATAGCTTTTTTTGGTGCTTTTTGCAAACATGAGCGTGAAGAAGTAAGGGGGAGCTCTTCCACAACAAATATTGCTGAATGCTCTGGGATCTTTTGGAAACAAACCTTTTTTCTTTAAAAAATTGATCTTCTAACAGTCCTTATTATTAAGATATTCATTCTTATAAAGGGATGTTAAATAATTAAGCCTGTGGAAGGGGCAACATCAACAAATGCTGGAATATATTTAAATAATGAGGAACATCTTTAATTTGTACAAGTAAAATAATTGTGGGCCGATGGCAGGTTAAGCATTCCTATTTATTAAAATGTACTTGCCTCTTCTTCAGAGGAAGAAGGTTGTCGTTTCCTATACTCTCCCTCAGCCTGAACCACTTCAAGGCTTCCTTCTCTTCAGTCAAATTATGCATTGTGGTTGCTTTCCCCCAAAATACTTTGATTGCTTCATTTTGTTTTAGCTGAGAGCACTCAAGTCATTCCTCTTTATACAGGAGGGAAGAGGGGTGTAGAAATTACCCAGTCTGTAACCAAATAACCTGGCCTTTAGTGCAGATTCCTAGTGATTCAGAATATTGACAGCAATCAGGAGTCTCAGGCTGTTGAAACTTCCCCTCTAATTGAACTGGGAAAGGTAAACCAGTTTCAGTGCTCCGCACGCTGTAATTGCAATAATTTAATTTAGCTATTTAACCTGTAATTCAGTGGTATTTATTAAAGAGCATAGGAGAAAATGAGGCCATTAGGAGCCAGAGATGAATACATTGAAATGAAAATGAACACTTCTAACTGCTAGTTGACCTTCGTTTTGTAGCAGTTTTTATTAGGCTGGTCACGGTAATTACTGGGACGTGAATCATGGAGAAAAGTGAATAATTCTGTAATGAACATTTTTATTCATTATCTCACATTTTCAGGAACCAGAAAAGTATCATGTAAAAGTATCTCCAATGTTCTCCTTTTGTTTGTTTTTTGACAAATAATGGTTTGTGGACAATAGCCCTGTGCAAAACATCACTCCACTGTGAGAATTCGTGTCATGCTGAATTGAGGGGCCCACGGTGATCCGCATGCAGGATGCAGGGCTGTGGGGCACGCTCCGGGAGACCGAGCAGTTTGTAAATCAAGCAGGACTCGTAACTGTAGATGTAGGACACGCTGGTCACCTGTGTTAAAACTTAGGATGACACATTTTGGGACAAAAGCTGAGGTATTAAAAATTTTCCAGTGACTTGTGCTGGGCTTTCTGGGCTCGAGTCCTTTTACCCTGGCTCCTGCGAAGGGGCAGTTTCTTTGGGAATAGGTCTTCCTGACCATGAGCGAGCTGTTTAGGGGAACAAGGTCAGCATCTGTGGAGGCTTCTGAATGGTTTTTGTAAGGCGAGAGTGAGGCCTCTCCCAACACCACTGTGCGAGCAGCAAAGCGTCCTCCATTCCTCTCCTGCTTCAGCTCACACTGGCATTTCCAACGCCAGCCTAGCTCTGGAGCACACAAGCTGCATCCCTGGCGTTTGCTCCGGAGAAGGGGTGGAGGGAGAGCAGGAGTGGGTGGATTTGTGGCTCTGCCTCTTGCGTGGCTGCTCTGGGACTGCCGTCTCGCTGGGGAGCTGGGGAGGGGATCAGCACCCCGTGAGGAGGTGGGAGCCCACGTGCAGCCCTGCACTGGTGCCGGTGCGCTGCGTAGCACGGTCTGCCAGGCGTCCTGCCACCGCAACCCTTCCAGCCATGTTGTTTCATTAAATCTGCTTCTTTGCTGCAGCAAATTGTTCGGAGTTAGTGTCTCAGCAAGGAGGAGAACAGGCAGCGTTTTGGCAGTTGCGCTGTGATTGATATTCTGTTCGCTGCTCTTGAACACTCTGATCGTTCTTTTTACCACTCTTGTTTTCTTACTAGTGTTATTAAACCAGCCAGACTCTACAGGGACCTGGCCTCATGCACTCCCATAGTTCACAAGATCTGGAGGGGTTTTTCTTTTGGTTTTGTGTTTTGTTTTGTTTTTTTTTTTTTAATAATTTTTTTTGTTTAGTCTTTTGGTTTTTATTAATTACTGCCCAATAAGATGAGATGTAAGTTCAGTGAGAGCAGTGCAGTGAGGAGGGTTACTCCCCAAATCCCTCCAGCATATCTGCTCTATCCATGGCCATAGTGATTCTAACATGGATGAAGAGAGTGAATTTACTGAGTGTAATTATTCACCCTGAAGAGGATGCTAATAGTTCCAGGTTTGAAGCTCTGCATGCTGGAGATGATCTTTGCTAGGCATTCTTTTCTCTACTTAAAAGTGGCCAATAAACTTACACTAAGCAGCAGTGATGAAAAACTCCAGCTGCACTAACCTCTTAATTTCCCAAAGCATGTGTTTTCTTACTTGAAGCTCTTTGATTTTCAGGCTGACTTTGAAAAGGAACATAGGTCTCATTTAGCTTTAAAGTGTCCCAGTGATACACATTCCCGAGATAGTTTTCCTAATTTCTTTCACTGTCTTCACTTTAAGGCACATCTCCGTCCCTCTGGCAAATCTCTCACTGTGACTGACATCAACTTGAGGCTTGGTATTCAAGTGGCTGAGGCTATATTCTGTAGGCTTAAGGTGGTAAAAAACAAATGGAGTTGTAAGTGGTAAGGTGTGAATACTCTCAACATTCACCTGGGGTCAGAAATTCGACATAACTTAGAAACTGAGATTGAAAGAGTGTGCTTATGGAGAGGCATCACAGACCTGGGCTGAAGAAAGGGTATGTGATATTTTCCAGTTGGCTGATTTTCCTGCCATATTCCCTTACCTGCAAGCTACCTCTTACTGTGCAGCCTAGAATCCCAGCTTGGTAGAGATGCCACTGTTTATGCCAATTTTCTCTACCTAATACTAATTTAACCTCTACCTCACTGAAGAGTCTAACCGGAATGGTTGCTGGGGACTGGAAAGCACTCACCCCCTCTTTGGAATTTGGCAGTGTGATCTCAGGGTGGCTTGCCAAGTCTTTTGTGGGGGGTTTAGTTACCTATGACTGGTTTTCTTTAGAATAGTGCCACGTTCTTCTGGGCCCCTGTTGCTAAATGGAGATGTACAAACGCATGTCTGACCACCCCCATTCGGTGATCAGCTAGAAAACCTAATCTTGGGTCAACCTAATAGGGTCGAGTTTTATTACTAATAGTTTTCATCTGCGGTGGCTAGTTAACAATTATGGATGATATGTGAATGCTGACTCAGTATTGCCAGGATACTCAAGGATTTGAGAAGGCTTAATACAGCTCAGAGTTTAAAAACAATTAGCAGATTCTGGGCTGCATTTGTTTTAAAGGCATTTCTTTGCCTTGTATATTCAAATGAGTAGAACTGAACGTCCTTACTACAGACATTCTTTTTGCAATGAAAGAGTTAAAAATCCTTGCTGTACATTTTTCTACATCTACAACAAAGATACTGTAGTGGTGAGAGTTACAGACATACCTGTACAAATAGATATGCATCCAACATATTCCTTTTATATTCAATATATATGTTATACACACATATGTATCTGCATGTATATGTGGGTAGGCAATAGACAATTCTACCATTAAATTTTTGTTTGGAAATAAATGCCAGTCTATGATAATGGTATACTTTTTCTAGCGTAGGATATTTTTAAGCCATAGACTCTGCCACTGGGGACTGTACTATGAGATAATTGACCTCCACGTGAGTTATGTGTCCTGAGTCTAAAGCAAGGGCGCACGTGGTGGCATCAAAATCAATTATCTCACAATCCATCCCCCAGTGGAAAGGGCTACTGCGGTTAGAATAGACCCATGAAAAAGATTTAGATATTTTAAAATGTTTTCAGTGACTTAATTCTTATAAATAATGTTATTCCATTATGCAAAGAAATAGAATAATGGTGGTGGATTAAACTGTGCTAAGTGTACCTACTGATGGACTCTGTATGAGCACTCACTAGCTGGGGATGAAATCTTATTGGGGTATCACTGATGGAGTATCACCAAGGGTGTATTAACTGGGCTGGCTCCATTGCTGCCACGCAGGTGACTGTCAAGTAGACGCATCTTCATTTCCTCTGTGGTCATCATCCTCTTGCGTGTGTCAGGGAGGAGCAGAAGTAATGGACAGAGCTGCTAAGCTCTGAGGACAAAATTCTACCTCCGCCAACCCTTGCAAATCCTTGCCAGGGTAAAACTATTTGGAGTGAGCAAAGGTATTTAACTCAGGGATGGCATCTCCAGTCGGAGCTTGATCACCCAAATGATCATAGCTAAACTCTCATGTACTGGAACTTTGAAACTCTTCAATTGCCCAGTTGCTTGGTTACAGGATCATTTGTCATCTATTCTGGTAGCAGGGTGAGAGGTGGGGGAACTGGAGGGAAGGGGGAGAAGATTACATGTGCTGTTGAAAATGCAATGAGCACATTCGATCATATCTAATTCTCATTTATATTACTGTGGACATCCCTACTGCCCAGCTGCCCTCTCAAAGACTCAGAGCTATGGGATTTTTTGATGCATGAATGAAGACTGGGAAAAGGGCCAGCATGCTGTTCATAGGCTTCTTCATCATTTATTACCTTCTAGTTTTAATTGTTTTCCTGCTTCTCTCGAGATATTTATCTAGGAGGAATTGTACTATGCAATGCAGACACGCGAGGTGGCAACTGAAGATTGCTTGTTAGCTCAGTGCACCGTACAGTAGATGGATCTTAATAAAATAGAGAAGACGATTTACATTAATAGAAGAGGCCCATTTGTAAACCTTTCATTACTTAAGTGCACAAGTTTGACTCCTGTTTGTCCATTATAGAGGTGTGGGTTATGTAATAATCACCACATAACTGCATTGTCTGTGTCCTTATAGTAATGAAAATCAGATCTCTCCGTATGCCACTCCGTTGCACCCTATTGTGTCTGCAAAGGCTACATTTATCTCTGGTAAAAGGCTCTGGTAGATTTACAATAGGGCAAAATTTGGTCTGCTTAGTTTCTGACCGGTACCTCAGCAGTGGAAAAATTAAACAGAAGCCACCAGAACAGAGCTTGGTGATAGCAGGTAAAACAAAGGGGAAGTTGGCAAAGGAGGGTAGTGAGGAAAAGATAGGAATGGAGTGTACGTATCACAGAGTGAGATTTGAAGGGAGGAATTCAGATCTCTAGTCCCCTGTAGCTTCAGTGGAGCTTCATGGTCCTTTTCTGTGGGCAGCTTTCAGATGTCGCCCTCGCTGCCATTTGGATTCCCTCGTCAGAGCCCAGTGGCTTTGTTGCAGGCAGTACCTCTGGTTACCTTTCATGGTTCCCATGTTGTTTCCCAGCCCTGCCCCGTCCTGCTGAAATTGTGCGTGCCATGGTCACAGCCTTTCCTCCTTGCAGAGCTGGCGATGGCTGTGAGGGGTACAGCGTGTGGCCGAGGTGCAGAGGAACTTGGTCTGTGTTTGGTCAGCTTCCAACTCCAAAACCTAACACAAACACATTGGCGTACCCGGGGGAGGGAGAACTGGCAGTGCAGAGCCATGTGAAATACGGCTCCAGCCTTCTCTGGTAGCTGCTTTGTGTTTTCAGAGCACCCCACACTGTGCAGGAGATGTGACAAATCGCTCTGAATCTCTGAGGAAGGTCAGGCCCGTAGGCTGAAGCAGGAGTGACCACTTTGATTTAAGTCCTCTTTGATTTGAAGAATAAAAAGATGCAAGTCCCTTTTCATGCTTTGAGGGCCAGAGAATTAGGGGAGCTTTCATGCCTCTGTCCCATTTTAGTCTTCAGGAAGGCAAGGTTTATACATTACTCCAATTTCTTTTTTCAAACACAAGAGTACAGTTGAGAACAATTGTGCGTGCATTGGGGCTTGGAAAAATTGAAGACCACTAAATGTAGGGACCTTCCTAGGTGGAGAAAGTGGCTTTAGAAACAGGCAGATTTTGAATGGATCAAAAATAATTTTATTATTTCTCCCAATACTTCAATGACCTTGAGTGTTTACCTCACCTCTTGGGGGAGTGGATAGGGCTGCTCATTTTGTCATAGTGAAAGTTCATGTTATTCACTGAAGCAGACAGGACTTCTCTGTTTGTCTCGTACCTAGCATTCACTGTTAGTTAATTGGGAGAGTATTTGTTGACATTGATGGGTCTGCTGAGCAGAGTCCATGTTGCCAAGTTCAGTAGACAAAGCATATACACCAGATTTATCCATTCCTCATCCATCTTGACAAAGGGATAAATATTGACTCAAGTGTTCAGTCTTGTTTTCCTCCCATCCCCCCTCTCAGCAAAACCCAAAGAACATGTTTTATGGATAGAGCCAAATGACCAAGCTTAGATAAAAATACCTTGTGCTTGTAGATATGAAACGGAATCAATTAGTCTGAGTAACAGGTCATTTTGCCTGAGACAGCACACACCATTAGGTCTAAAAAGATGATAATATGTGATTTATAAATATATATCATATGTATTTCCTAATGAGTTAGGAAAAAAACCTTTTACCATCACATATTTTTAATTGTATAATGAACATTAAAGTATGTGAATGAGCTTGATTTAAAAATACAAAAGAGCTGAAGTACCCTAATAATAAATCCGTAGGTGTGTGTTGGGAAAGAGATGCAGTTTGCATGACTGATGAGATATTAACTGTTTTGACCTGATCTCTCGGTGACTGATATTGATAACACTCATTTCTAGAGCGCACCAAGGCTCCCATACGGCACAGCCTCCGTTGAGGTTGGAGGGGGTGTGTGCAGCTCATGCTGAGTCCGGTGTTTCTAAATGGGGTACTTGGAGCAACCCGATTCATTTTTGTGAATCATGGCTGTAAATTTAGAAAGCGGAAAATGCCTATTTCATAATGCTGCTCTGACTCTGGCAACATGACATTATTTTTGTTGTGTACTCTCAAGTGCTCCTCCTCGTCTGAGGCACCATCAGCTTGGGGCTTCTCTTAAGGGTTTGCCGACCTCAGAGCGAGGAAACGTTTTTCCTGATAAACGGCCTACACTGTCACTGGCCCAGTTAAATCCCATTACTTCTTGTTATACCCCAGTGGGATTCCCCAAACAATTCCTTGGCATCCTCACTATCTGTCCCCTGTCAGACACTCCTGGACGCTCATCTGGAGCCTCCCGCCAAACTCTGGCTATAAGTCAGCCTGATAGCTGTCTGCTCTGTGCATGTCCAGGGTCCTTCTTGCTGCTTTGCATCCCATATCCCTCAATGGCATTTTTTTGTAAATCTGGCGTGCCATGATGTTTTGGTTAGAAAATAACTTCTCTGTAGAGTTAAGCATCTGCCTGAGATTGATAAAGGCCAAACAGTCCAGACCAAACATTGTCAATTAATCACTCTATCACCCAGCTCTGTTGGCCGGTCTCAGGGGTCATAGAGGAGGGAAGACTCTTGATCACTGTTTGATCCAGGGACAATGACACCGAGCTGTGGAAAATACCCTTACTTCTCAATCTGTACACTTCAGTCAGCCTTTGTTATGCAGATGGGCCAAATTCAGTCCGCAGTTTCACCATCCCAGGGCGTTCTTGAAGTTGGTATCTGACCCACAGCAAGACTAAATGGGAAACTATTTTTCCACAGAAGGATGACCCAAGACTGGGTATAATTTTGTGCACCTTGCTAACTGGAGAGTGTTTTCAAATTGGAGGTAATTCAGAGAAGAACAACAAAAGTGATTAAAATGTTGGCAGGATTGTTTCATAGGGAAAGATGAAAAGAACTACAAATATAGGAGCAAGTTAAATAAGGAGCAGGTAGAGGGAATGTGATGTAAGTAACTAGGAATATCGGGGGTGATACAGTAGTGTGACACCCCCTCCAGACCCCATTTCCAGAAGGTTTGGAGTGAGGTTATGAAGTCTGTGAAGCCAATGGGGCTTCAGTGTCAGCTTGATGCTATGCACCAGGTGCATTTTCAGAACGAGAGCTACAGCCATGAATAATAGGTAAACTGAACTACGTGTGAAATGAGCATTAGGAAAAACTTCCAGACCATGACTGATTTTCAGGTTGTAGAGTCTTCTTAAGAGGTGGAAAAATGCCAAGTTTCAGCAAGTACTTATAAAACCATCTCCTAGCTTTTGGTGAATATGCCTCCTTTGTATGAGGCATTTAAACCTAGATTAGATGTTAAACCTAGACTAGGAAGAGAACAAGAGACTATTCAGTCGATCAGAAATCAAGAGCAAACAAACTAAAGGAAAGATGGTTTGGGAAGGAGCTGCCATATCTGACTTGTGCCCAATCCTGAAGTTTTCCATCTGTTGTTATTTAGAGGTCAGTCTCCTGTGGAATCGGTAAGGATTTGGCTGAAGTAAGAATTTTGTAAAAGCAGAGAGTGTGATTTTGCTGTCTGTGTCACTAGGGAGTATTTTGTGATGGTCTGCTGCCGTGAAACACTCGGGTTGCACTTGGCAGTGCTAGTGTCCCTGTTAGATGCCCTGTGAGTCAGGCAGCAGACCTAAAGCTGATGTAGTTTTTCGCTCACACCAAACAGAGGTGTGGAACTCATAGCTGCAGGATGCCGCAGGGGTTAAAAGTAACAAATGGGTTCAGAAAAGGACTAGGCAAAATCAGGAAGATTTGGTGGGTGGTTAATAAAAATGCTAATCTGCTGTGGATCAACTCCTGGCACTGCCAGACTAAATCATTGATTGCTAGGAGCTGGGAGGCCTGGAGAGGGTCTAGTTGTGAAATTTTTTCTGCCTTGATTCACATACTCTTCTTTCTCTAAGCTTCTGCTGGTGGCCATGGTTGAAAATGGCGTCCTGCCTGTGGGCATGACCCAGGGGTTTTATGTTCTTATATGAGCAAGAGCGTAGTGTCTGGCTGATGGGATCTCACTATTTCACTCTGTCCTGAAAGAGACCTGGAGGTTCCAGCCCAGGATGTCATCATTTCTCTTACAGGCTTCCTGTGTGAAGCCAACGCAGCGGTTGGGTCTGGCCTGAACACCCTCTTCCACTAGTTTAACTAAAGGGGTCTTTCCGACTGACAATCCAGAATACTTCAGGGTACAGATTGTTTTAACTGATTGCCACCCCAGTTTAGCTGACCTGTTTTAGTGTACCTATATACATTTACAGTGAGAAATTTCCTGATATAGCTGGTTTTAAGCTGACAGAAATAGAAGCTACACTGGGGTTTGCACTGGTTAAAGTGAGTCCTTTTGATTAAACTGGTGCCAAATTCTGTGTGGACAAATCCTCATATTGTAACAAACCCACACATCCTCCCTTTCCTCTGACAATCATATCAGGCTGGTGAGTCCTATGGACCCAATCTAATAGAAATGGAATTTTTACCATGCAAATCTTATTACCTAAAGTGCCAATGAAACTAATGGGATTTTGGATAGTAAAAAATATTCTGTATGTGTTACATAGTTTGGAATATAAATTCGGTGGGGGGGGGG
>NW_010973368.1:15264300-15267691 GCF_000737465.1 Haliaeetus leucocephalus | reverse complement strand
TGGAGGGCGGGAGGGGAATGTAAGGAAAAGCAGCTGTTACTGCATGTGGTTCTTTGTGACTCTGGAGGACCTGTTCCTCCTAACAGCCCTCAGCTCCCCCTTGATTTCAGTGGGACCAAAGTGATGTTCAGCATCTTGATGAAAACACTGAGCTCCTTGCAGAATTTGGTTTTCAAAATACACAACTAAGCGTCTGTTTTAGAATTCATTTGAGGGAGGGGAACAGAAATAAAAAATATCCCAAACACTCCACTCCAAGGACAGACATTTAGAGGAATATATGTTTTTCCAAAGGGAACCATTTTTGCTGTGGAGGTTGCCTGAATGCATCAAGAACACAGGGAACATTTGGACATATTTTAACAATCCCTGGATTTAAAAAAAAAAAGTCTGAATCTGTTAGATAACATTTTAATTTACACCCTCCCCAATATAAACACACATGTATATGGTGTATGTTATATATATGCTAGTGTCCTCAGTCTACCTACCTGTGTGGCAGCTCTCAGGCTGAGGACAGTGTCAGCAGATAGGTCCAAAGTTAATAGCTGAAGTGCTGCAAACACTACAGCCTTTAAAACTGTCTCCTATAGTTCTTATATGTTGTGATAACACAGCACAATTTGCAGAGGATTCAACACCCCTTGTCAATGCTTGGGCAGAATTCCTGCTGACTCTTCTGGGAGCTTAGTTTATGTGTACATTCAGACCTAAAATATTTTAAAGTAAAATCTTTTTAATAACCTACAGCGTTGCACCATTTCGATGGTGATGCTGATTACTTGGTGTCGCAGTTTAACCCCAGCGGGCAACTGAGCACCACACAGTCGCTCGCTCACTCCCCCACACTGGTGGGATGAGGGAGAGAATTGGAAGGGTAAAAGTAAGAAAACTTGTGCATTGAGATAAGAACAGTTTAATAACTGAATTAAAATAAAATAAAATAACAACAACAACAATAAAGTGAAATGCGAAGGAAAAAAAAAGAGAGAGAACTAAAACCCAAGAAAAACAAGTGATGCAAATGAAAAACAATTGCTCACCACCAACTGACGAATGCCCAGCCTGTTCCTGAGCAGCAGCCCCCTGGCCAGCTTTCCACCTAGTTTATGTGCTGAGCATGATGTTATATGGTCTGGACTATCCCTTGGGTCAGCTGGGGTCAGCTGTCCCGGCTGTGTCCCCTCACAGCTTCTTGTGCCCCCCAGCCTCCTCGCTGGCAGGCCAGTATGAGAAGCTGAAAAGTGCTTGACTTAGTGTAAGTACTGCTCAGCAACAACTAAAACCATCAGTGTGTTATCAACATTATTCTCATCCTAAATCCAAAACACAGCACTACAGCAGCTACTAGGAAGAAAATTAACTCTATCCCAGCTGAAACCAGGACACTTGTTTTCCTGTCACCTCAGAAGGAAAGATGGGATAAACGATACCTTTATTTTTGTATTTATTTTAATGAAACACACAGAAGAGGCACTTTGGAAAAGTGGAGGAAAGAGGAGGAGGTCAGATAAAAACAACTGCAGTCTGATGTTCGTTTTTTGTGGGGTTGATAGTTATTATTCCCAAAGAAAATAATGTCCTTTTTTATTTGCTTTTAACATTTCGCCCTTGGCATCTGTTCCATCCATTGTGGACTAACCTAGACTCTTTTCTCTGACGATGGGTTAAAGCGAGCACTTACTGAAGAGCATTCTCTACTTAATTACTTTTCCTTCTTCTGGAAGCTATTTTTTTATAGTCACATGTTAATTGTGTATTAGTAGGCCTTTCTGATTAGTTGAAAACATAATGAAACCTTTGTAAACAACGGGGAGAAAGAGAGAGAGGGAAGGAGGGAGGGAGCGGGAATTGGGGGAGAAAGGGACAGGGAGAAAGAGAGGTGTGAAGTGGGGGCTGGACCGGTGGGGGGGAGGTCTGCGAATTTTGAAAGGCGGAAATAATGCCAGTGGAAATTTCTGGTTTTTTGAATGACAACTTCCCTCGCCCAAATTAATCAACTTACTTAACGAGAAATGAGATGCATGGAGATGCAAATTGCTGTTGATCTCCAAAAGCAGGGTGGCAAAGGCAGCAAGTTGGAATGGCGTGGAGGGGGGCTGAGCCGCAGCTGTCCACTAACAAGTCAGTCCTATTTGTAAAGGGCACGGAGCTGAATAACGGTTTTGTTATTGGCTTTCTCTCTCTCTCAGCCGTAGGTAGAAATGCTGCATTTGTTTCCTGCGACTATTTCAGCGAGATAGATGTCCTCCTCTTTCATCTCGCCTGCCCGTTTGATTCCCACAGTGGAGCCTTGTGTTCCCCGTGTACCCCAGCCTCCCCCGACGGAGCGGAAAATTTGGATGCATGAGGAACACAGGCTCAGGTGTGGGGTCTCAAACACGCAAGGTAATGCTGGGAACTATTAAGTTATCTGCACACCCCTCAGAAGGGCAGGAAAAAAAAATAAAAAAAAGAAAAAAAGAAGAAAATAAACAGTACTTAGGACCCAATTCAGTGACGCTCGGAGCCTAGCCAGCGCAGATCAGATTCGGTGAATCAGCTGAATCAGGCCCTCTTCTCAGAGATGTTTTTTTCTTTTCCTGGAAAGCTGCTCCTTAAACATAATTCACATTGGTTGTTTTTAAAAGGACCATCCTCTGTTTGCAGCGCTGGATTTTGAACGGGCAGAGCCTCCCCCCTCCAGTCCTCCGCCCCCACCCCCTTCTGTTGCTGCTTTAAAGAGCTGTGCTTATAGGGATTTTGCAGCTCTCCGTGTGTTATTAGAAAACGTGTGGCTGGGACGGTTAAAATGGGAGTGCTACTGTATGCAAGAGCAATGTTCACTGTAAGCAATCCAAGGAAATCCTGCCAAGGCAGTATATGAACAGCAGCCAAACAAAACACAGGCGCCTTTCCAGTGAAAACCAGCACACTTCTGCAAATAGAGGAAAAATTGACTTTCTGATTTGGAGTGTTTCTACAACTAAGAAGAATTACTACAGTGATTGTTCTAAAAATATTTTTCAGCAGCACATTCTCAAAGGGGTTGGGATGCTTAGCATTGTTTAATTATGCTTCTGTTAGGTGATCAATCTGGATTGTATAGAAATAAAATAGGAAGTTTTTAGGATCTTCTGTCAAGCCAACATTGGCATTATTTTCTGCAGTGTTGTAGTGGCATAAACCACCACCTATTTAAGGAGCAAAAACTGTGTTTTTATCTTTGCATTTCAGGAAGTATGATTGGAGGTTCACCTTTCACAACTTCATAGTCATAGATTGCAATTTAACTGCTTAATCTAGAGCAACCCCCAAGATCCCTGCTTCTGTAACTGATGGGTTTTATTTTTCATCTGAAGTATTTTATACTTTCCTCTTTCCCTTGTTCCCCTTTCGCCCCCCCTGTCCC